>NC_140213.1:35496979-35897967 GCF_951802725.1 Rutilus rutilus
ATTAATAAATATATATTTTAAAGCAACCAAAATCAATGGTTTTGAGGCTTTTGACTAGGCATGAAAGTATTGTTTATAAATTAACAAACTGATTTCTGTCAGAGTCAGACCAAAAAATGTTTAATTAAATAACTTTAAAAATGCATTCATTCAACAATATCATTTCCATATGTTCCATAATACACACTCCTAAGTGTTCTGAAAATAAATCACACCCAATGCCAGTATTATTTCACAGAACAAACAGTGCTTGACAGATTTAAATGTATTATATAAATTAAATTAAAACAGTTGTATATGCCAGTTTCAACTACAGTACTCAAGCACCCAGTCAAACAATCCCTATAACACATGATCTAATGTGTCTGGCTAAATCTATATACTAATAAATATATATTTTAAAGCTTTTGATTTATAAGGCTTTTGACTGGGCATGCGAATATTGGTTATAAATTAACACGGGAGTTCTAATAAACAAACCAAAAAGTTTAAATAATTTTTAAAAAGGCATTAGTTCAACAATATCATCCACATATGCACAATCTTCCTAAGTGTTCTAAAAATAATCTACACATTATGCCAGGAAATTATTTCAAAGAATATACAGTGCTTGTCAGATTCAAATGCTTCAACTAACGTTACAGTCCTCAAGCATCCAATCAAACAACCTGTATGACATGATATTAAGGTTTGAAATGTTTTTTTGATTTTGAGACGATAGTGTCAGTCAATATAATGCACTTCAGCTTGAAGTTCCTTCTGTATATAGCTCAGAAGAGCAGCAGTTACCTGCTGCTGAAGTGTGGCATTTCCCATTACAAGGGCAGTCAGCTGTGCAACATCAGTCCATGTTATTGACCCTAAGACAGCTGCAATATCCTCACAGAGTCTGTGCTGCTGGTCTGGTGTCAGTTCCATGATAACCTGGGGGAGAGGTTTAAACTGTCCGCTTGTCATCCAGCATCCAAGCAGTCCTCCAACAGCCCCACCTTAAAAACACAAAGTTGCAGGTAAAGAAAAACATCATATACTATATGAGGTTGACACCTGTACTAAAGGCATGAATGTACTTGCCCACTGCAATTCCCAGAGGACCGCCTAATAAGCCTCCTGCAAAAGCTAGACCACCAGCTGCCGCTGCTCCTTTTCCAGACTGCTTCACTGCGGTTTTTACTTGTTGGTTTGCGGATAGTTCACAACACAGTTTCATTACGTCATCAACACGTGGCGGCATCTTGCTTGGAAAGATTACAGTGCAACTGTAACGTGAAAACAAATAAGTGTGACTACATATTAAAATCAGTTATAAAATGCGTTATATTGTCTCATATATATATATATATATATAGAGAGAGAGAGAGACTGAGAGAGAATATATATATATAGAGAGAGAGAGAGAGAGAGAATAGAACACATTTACTGTAAAACGTTGTCTAAAGCACACATACATAAATAAAATAAGAGCTGTACACTCACCGTCAAAAGCAACTTTTCGATTCCCTAATGAAAGTATAACCGAAACTGTGGCATCAACCTTTTAGTTATCTGGTGACCAACGTCAAACTATCAAACACCAACAAGCGCTAGGTCATGAGTTTTTTTGTGTGTGTGTGTGTGTGAAGCTAAGCTAGAAATATATTTTTCAAAATAAAATACCTTCCCAGATTTGAAAAAATAAATAAAAATGTATGCCAAGTTTTAAACGTTAAAATATTAAATTGTGAATTTTATTTGAAAAGATATATTGAGATTTAATTTAAACAGTGAACTTTGCTTGTCCTTTAACTTACCAGTGAATGAAAAGAAATGCATATACGATATATTTAAATATTTATACATATTTAGTTATTTCATTTTTATTTATTTGCTTATTTTATTTTTACTTTTATAAACTCAGCTAAAAAATATACATTTTCATGTTGACCTAAATGTTACTTTTAGCTGATGACGGGATGTTCTCTTATTTTGAAAGGTTTCTTGATCGGTTCGTTTTTTAAAACATCACAGACAGTTAACAATTTCTGTTTTCACACCAAGCTAATGACTGACCTGTATTGCTGATCAGCATTGAATTATTCCGTGATATATATAACTTTGATGGTATATAACTAAGTATAAGTAAACTGTTCCGCCATCTACTTCCTAAACGTGCCCGGACATGTCCCTAACAAAATTTGACTTTTAAATGGAGCTCATCATCATCTCCGCAGAGGCAATGATTGGATGTTTCCTGCGTGCAGCAGCTCACAACAGATGCTCTGCAATGGAAACAGCTGATGCTTGGACATCATGACAGTGCTGGAGACTGAAACTGCTGCTTTTGCTGGAATGAGTGAAAACCTGTGGTTGGAGAAAGCCTGCTCTATCCTTATTCCTGCTTTACCATTATGGATCATTGAATATGCATGGACTAAACAGATGATGGAGGTCTTAGAAGGTGTTTCTTTCTTACAATGTCTTTTTTACTACCCAAACAAATCTGCATGTTAAAAACCTGTCATTTATATCAAATTATGATATTGATAAGTGTATAATCTATTGAATCAATGTCTTTACAGTGTAATTACACAGTTACTGTGTTACTTGTTACTTTATTTTTTATCATAAATTGATTGCACAGTTGGTGCAAGTGCTACAAAAATAATAGATCTAACTGAATCTAGTTTAAAATGAATGAATGAATGAATGGGTTTGACAGATCATGAATTTTGTTCTGACGATTAATTGACATAAATAATTGTGATTAACAATTTAATTTTAATTTGTTCATGTTGTTCTGCAGTGTAAGTTCATGCAGAATCAAATATTACTTATAAATAAAAAATATAATAAAGGTATGCTTTACCTTAACGTTGTTAACACCAAGATATCAAATGTGTCTTGTTGAGTTTCTGTCGCGAGTTTGTCCCACAGACCACATGGAAATACGGCAGACCAAAACTTACCCACATCGTCTTCCATGTCCCCAGAAATCAATCATAACTGGCCCAAAACAGTGGCAGAATAAAAGATGCATACTTAATTCTTGAATGAATCATTTAGCCTATAATAATATATATAACGCAGTCTGATTAAACCCTCAAAACTTAATTTGGTATAAATATCTTTGTGTACTATATAACAGTTCTTTTTTTTTATTATTCTTTCACTGGAAAAGGAGACATGATATTGTGCGTTTTTATGGCATTTCTTGAAGCGCTTAAATCTCTGATTTGGATGTCAGAATGTGATTGAAATTTAAACTAGACAATTATTGAGGTTATCTCAAATAATTGCGATTAGGTCGAATAATCACGATCAGACGATTCATCAATAATCGAGACGGGCCTATGAATGGGAGATCTAATCAACTTTTGCTTTTTTCAGTTCTAGGTCCTCCATTATGGCTAGAAGGTGACTGGCATCTTCTGACCCTTGAAGAGCCGTGCAGAATCCGTGTGGTGGCGGCAGAGGTCTGGAGGATCGTTCAAGCCCGAGACATCAAGCACTTTGAGAGAGTCACTGAGTTTTTAGATGTTACATACACACTTGTGCCACGACTAGTGACTCCCATCAAACACATGAAGATCATGTTTGGTCTGCAGACTCTGGTGAGACTTTTTTCTTTGATGATAAATATAAATCAACCCATCAGAATTAAAGAGATAGTTCACCCAAAAGTGATTATTTACTCACCCTTATGTTGTTCCAAACCTGTATTCTGTTGAACACAAAAGACGATATTATGAAGAATGTTGGTAACCAGACAGTTGACGTGCACCATTGACTTCCATAGTATAGATTTTTTCCTACTATGGAAGTCAGTAGCTACTGTCAACTGTCTGGCTACCAGCATTCTTTAAAATATCATCTTTTTAGTTCAACAGAAGAAGGAAACTCATACAGGTATGGAACAACATAAGGGTGAGCATATTTTTGGGTGAACTGTGCCTTTAACTTGCTGTCATGTATATGTAAAATAGAAAGTTGTTTGCCTTTGCATAGCTGTACTACAATTCACAAGCTTTTTTGTTTTGTTTAAGGTTGTCATGTGGATGTTGTGGAATGACCAGAGCACTGCTAAAATCTCTGCCAAGATCGAAAACTTTTTCCCTAACAGCCTGCCTGAGTATCACAAATGTGTAAGTATAATGTTCCTCCACCAGGGGCCACCACAAATACAGAAAAAGCCAAATTGTGAAGTGTAATGTAAAACAAAATTCTTCAATATTTAAAATAGTTTTTAGGACTACTGGGCTTTTTAACACGTTCCTTTACTTTTTCTTAAATTATGCTTCTAGAGCCGCAGTAACATGGATCTGATGCAGAAAAACCAGAAGGATTTCAAGTCCTTTGCTCATTGTCTGGCAAGAGACAGGGACATGCGCGAGACTTATATTCGGGTTAGTGAAAATGGCCTGCTGTCTTAAAAAACGTTATGAAATACTTTGAATGGCACGTAATGTGCAATTCAAAGTATTTCATAATGTTTTTTATACTGATATAGTATATCAGCACTAGTTTGCATCAATTTCAGAACTTTAAATCAAATGTGACTATATTCAACTTTGCAGGATTTAATGGAGGAGCAATACGGTGAACGTTATGCACAGAAACTGGAGGAGAGACTCTCACACTATTTGAGAGAGCTGGATAAAGTCCTACCACAACCTACGAATATTGATCAGGTTAGTGTGTATGTATGTACATTTGTGTCTAAAGTCACTGCTTCTATTATTGAGTTGTTTTTAAGATGGGCATTGCTATTTTTTGTACTTATTTTTTTTGTGCTATGATTTTTCTAAAAATGATAGTGCACAAATTGTTGCTGACAGACCGGTGAAAAATATTCCGACCACTTACATTTGTAAATATATTGGCAAAATATCAAGTCAGGGTTCCTGTGGGTCTTTAAAAAGTCTTGAAATTAGTTTGATAAAAAAGGCATAAAGTGTCTTAAAACTCTTAAACTGTATTACAAAAAGGTTTCTTAAAGGTGTAGTGGAGGATTTTCTTTTTCCGGGTGGATCATCAAGACTATTGGTCCTCCTAGTTGTCAATCATTCTGGTGATATGTTTACGTAAGGCCGTCGTACGTGCTCGTCCCTAGGTAGTTTTCGCTTTCTGCGCATGCGCACTTTCAGGTGTATATGTGTGGTGAGCTATACGGTTTCAGCCATTCATTGAAGCTCGCCGTTCTCACCGGGTTTTTTCAAAATGTCTGAGGGTCGCAAGAGTAAAACTGTCTACGAATTGTATGACAAGAAGAGAAAGGCCTCTGAAGAAAGAAACAAGACCAGAGTGTTTTTGGGAGAATATTTCAGACGCTGGCGTGCGCTAAAAGCACAGGTTGGGCTTCCCGCTGATGCCTCAGTCGTGAAGTTTCTACTCGACAGGTAAAGTTTGGCATGCTATTTGGAGAAATCCATTTAAAATCACTGCTAGTAAAAGTTAATGTAAGCTATGATTAGCGATGCTAGCCCTGGCACAAGTCACACACTTGGCTCGTGCATGCTCTCTCGTGCACACGTTTAATAGGCGTTCCCTCTCGGGAGCAGGTAGAGTGTTGCGCATGTGCATTTTTTCAAAAAGTGGAGAGGGCGGTTCTTTTCTAAAATTCGGGAAAATCCTCCACTATACCTTTAACTTTGGGAATGTAAAAACAGACTTCAAACAGACTTTAAACTTTGGAATCAGCTGCTGGAAGTAGTAAAGCATAGATATTTCAAAATAAGAGTACCAATGCATTTCGGGCTTTTTTTATAGTTAAAATTCCCACATCATGCATTATTTTTCTTAATATCTTAATATTATTGGTATTTTGAATACACAATAAACTGTATCTGGCATTTACTTCAATGTAAACTCTTGTGGTTTCTCTTTGGGCTGCCTAAGTGCTTATCACAGGAAGGCTAAGAAAAATAATTTAACACACTTAAAATATAGATTTTACTAGTATCAGCCCAATTATCTGTTTATTGCCTTTCTTTAAATACATTATTATTGTATCTAATCTCTCCATATTTGCATATGAATGTGTCCAGGTATTGAAGCAGTCCCATCCGTATGGGAGGGGAGAGAAGATCCTGAAAAAATTACTTTCAAGGGATAGTGCATCTCTAGCCACAGTTCTAAAGAGGCTCCTATATGGTGGTGAGAAATATGTTTTTGGCTTGGAAATTGTCATATCAGCTTTGAAAGTTTGAGTTTTTTTTTTATTTTCATTGGCATTTTCTCTATATTGCAGCTGTAACAACAAATCTGAGCCTTGATGACAGTATCACACCATCACTTTCAAACACTTGTGAGGAACCAAGGGTCGATGAAGTTGTTAAACCATCCCATGATACCCTCCATGTAATTTTGAGGCCATCTCAGATCAGCTCAAAGGAGGAACGGTTCTCACAAACCAGCACAAAAGAGCTCTTTAGTTCCCAAGACTTGTGGCATAATAGAAACACAGAAATCATTTTACCTCAGGAGGAAATTTGTAGTGATGGAGAAATTTTTACGTCCACACAGTTGTCAGGTTCGGAAATACATCAGATTGACTTAAGCCAATCTTCTCTGGTGAAGAAGGACCTGATTGGGAGGCACAGACAGGCGAAGACTCAATCTGAACCAGAACAGAAGGAAGGTGAGGCTGGTTTTCCAGAGCAGATGTGCACCAGACATGGCAAAAAAATGAGGAGCATCCTTCAGGAATGTTCTGAAGAGCTCGATGGAGAAGCTGTACAGGCAGAATGCACTCCGACGTCAACCCAAAGCACTCCACCTCTTTTCCCACACACACCAGAACCTCAAGCATCTTCAAACCAGCACTCGTTGTCCTCAAACCCTGATTCATCCTCTACGAACATTTCAATGTCTTACATGCAGCAGGTCAGTCTTACACCAGTGTCAAAGAAACCAGTTGTTCCTTCACCTTCAGTCCACCAACAGTCCTCATCATCACCTCAGTCCACAGCTTCAAAGCAACTTGGCACCTCAAGAATCAATGCAGGACAGATGTTAGCCACTGTTGTCTTCACCGAACCAAGCAGAACCAGTGAACACAATCTGAAACTGTCCTTAGAGAGTCAAAGCTTCCTCATGCAGTCCAAGTGGCTTCAACCTCAAGTGTGCCTTAATAGACTGAGCGAGGAAGAGTGCGCCAGAGCCACAAATTCATACAGTTTAGAAGGAGAACAAGCGGCTGAACATGATCAATACGTGATATTTGATGTAAATACACTGTATTCTGATTCATACTCCGAAGATTCAGACTCAGCAGACTCTGATGACCCTGATTACAAGCCTAAAGGAGACTAAAACAGAGGACACCAATGAAAAAGTGCTAGCGAACGTGGTCTTCATCATGTTTCGCAGATGCATAGGTACTTAAATCTGGTTTAGCAGGTTCGCAAATCTATTTTTAGCAGATTATGTTTGAATGTTTGGAAAAACTTGACCTAGGGTTGGAGAAATATGCATTTTTTTACCCTTTTTTTTTTACCTAATCGGTTTACCTCATGAGTACTCGCTGTATGAGCTCATCCTCTACGAACATTTCGATGTCTTACATGCAGCAGGTCCGTTTTTAACCAGTGTCCTCAAAGTAATCAGTTGCTCCTTCACCTTCAGTCCACCAACAGTCCTCCTCATCACCCAAGAATCAATGCAGGACAGATTTTACCTGCTGTTGTCTTCACTGAACTAAGAAGAACCAGTGAACACATTCTATAAAAAAAATTATTAAGAGAGTCAAAGCTTCCTCATGCAGTCCAAGTGGCTTCAAACTCAAGTGTGCCTTAATAGACTGAGCTAGGAAGAGTGCACCAGAGCCACAATTTCATACAGAACCCATGACATTTTAGAAGGAGAAAAAGATGCGGAATGTCAATATGTCTTATTTGATGTAAATAAATACTTTATTCTGCTTCATACTCAGAAGATTCAGACTCAGCAGACTCTGATGACCCTAATTTCATGCCTAACTAAAACGTAGGTGCCAGGGATAACATGTTTTTCAGATGCATATGTACTCAAACATTGATTTTAGCAGGTTACATTGGTTTACGTCATGAAGGTCAAAGTGTTTTTCTTAAAGCTATTGATGGTCAATGCCAAAATATTTATATCCTGTTGACTCCTGTATGGTTTGTTCTTTTTGTGATTAGTCGTTTGCTCTGAAGGCCCTGTGAAGTGAGAACATCTAAAACCACATGGCTTCCAATGTGCTGTTGGTTTAGTGACGCATTTGGTGGGTCAGGGTTATCACTGGGTCTCTGGATGGTGTTTAGATAGTGGATAGATTTGGTCATGGTTCTTTGATTGACTTGGAAGGGTTGTATAAGGACAGACATTTTGGATTATGATGCGAGTTAAGCACACCCTTAATTCACTGCAAAAAAATGCTTGTTTCCAGTCCAAATGTCAAAAAATTCTTAAATCAAGATGCATTTACAATACAAGTAAGATGACAAGATATTATGTCTTGTTTTCTTAAAAAAGTTTTTTTTCTAAGTGAGATTTTGCTTTAAACAAGCAAAATTATCTGCAAATGGGGGTAAGAAATCAGTTTGGATTAAGATTTTTTTCTTAGCCCATTGGCAGATAATTTTGCTTGTTTTAAGCAAAAACTCTCTTTATTTATTTATTTGTCAGAAAACAAGATATTACCTTATGCCACTTAGCTAGTAAATTTTGTGATATTTGGACTGGAATCAAGAAAAAAAATACTATGTAAAAAAAAAAGAAGAGCGTTTTTTGCAGTACTTACCTAGAATGCCATGGGTTGCGTTGACCCTGCTTTCAGTTTAGATAGCTCATCAGGGCAGATAAGTGTTAGAAGGTTTATCTTAGACTCACTAATTCAGTGTTGTATGTGTACGTGTTGTTGTTTTTTTAAATAGGTTGTTATACCAGGTAAAAAAACCTGAAAGAGAGTTGTGGGTTTAAAGTTCAAGTAAAACTACTTTTCATGTCATTATTGCATCAGATAGCGCAGTCAGACGTGTTGTCTAATTTACCATTTGAGGTAGATAAAAAAGCAACTAATACCTGTGAAATTATTGTTTAAGCTTGAAAGGGTTAAGTGAATCATCCAAGTGACAACTTTTTCTTATTTATTTGTTAGAAAATATGACATTTTATTAAAGGGATTTAATTTTGTCATTATTTACCTCATGTTCCAAACCCTTTTGACTTTGTTTACTTTATGTGACACACAAAAAGAAAATGTGATTGTCACTCTTTTCCATAGTTACAATGAATTGGGATTGGAGCTTTCCAAATGACCTGTGTTTTGAATGACTGGGTTTGATTGATCGAGCTTACAAAACCAGTTGAAAAGATTCCAAGTTGTTTTATCTTTTAACTAGACGTCACATTAATAGAAAACAAGACATAACACCAATGTGCTAAATGTTTATTTGATCATTTGCATGATGGGGGGGGGGGATACTTCACAGAGAAGTTTGATTTTTCCATATTGGATTGCTGGCAAAAGGCTTTGCACATAATAATTTTAGCGGCATAATAGCAGAATGGTCTTATAGTTGCAGTGTTGGCACTAATAAAACCACTCCAGCCCCCCTAAAAATGTGGGCTTGACTTACTTATGTAAGACAAATGTGGCAACCAGCCCCTTTCATTCTCATTACAGCTGTAGAGAATACTCTTCAAATGATTCTTGATGATATGAGAACATTGTCGAGATTCTGAAAAGTGTTAAACCTAAACTGTTCTTTTTTCTCACATTTGTAATTGATATAAATGCACCCTGGAAACAGGTGCGACAAATAAAATATATATATATATATATTTTAATTATTAAGTAATATACACCTGAAAGAAAAAAATCCAGAAGCCCCATGTGCATTTCTCTAACTTTGTTTGCGCTCCTCGCGCGTTTACGCATCAGATCGCGTGCATAGATCATGTGCATCACCGCAGCTTATAGAAAGAGGAGGAGGTTAAACCCCAAAACTACATAATTTTAGACTTATGATGTAACGGGGGAGTTTTGGACTGCCCTCAGTCTCCACCAATGAAAATATGGATAAGGTTCAACACCCATTTTGGGGGTTCTGTATAAATTCGGTTTATGTCAATCTATGCACATATTTACCTATTTATCTCAATCCCAGCCATTGGAGCGTGATTTTTTTTTAAATAAAAAGCTGCTTATAAGGTATTTATGTTACATTTTAAGTTATGTAGGCCTATATTGATTTTAAAACTACCATTTATAGACCTATTCGTTTTTATTATTATTATTAATTTAGTGTTTAAAATACATACAAAATTATTAGGCTATTGTTTTTTATTTTTTGCATAATTATTTTAAACAATAGAAGTTTCAATAGGTCTATTGCTTTTTGATATTTTAGATTTGTGTCACACCAGTGGTGAATATTAGACAAGAGGCTAATACAATTCTGCAGTCATTTATTAATCAGATTATTTAGAATATTATTTTGTCATATTAGCTGTCATTTATTTGCCTACCATTTTTCATGCATTGTGGTGTTTGTCTGATTTCTGTAGTTTCTGTCAGTAAATTTCGCCGCAATTTTTTTTTTTACCGAACTCGGGTTTTGTGGTTGCTGAAACTCTATTTTGTTAAAATTCACACTTATGTAAGTAAATAAATTAAGTAAAATAATAATAATAATAATGAAATAAAATACAACATTTAAACCGAACCCATATAGCCTAAACGTAAAAAATATTGATGCGTAAGTATTCGTTAACATATTTTTCGTAAAACATATTTTTCAATGTCATATTTTTCATTCTTTAGACGTCATCTTTCTCAAAAGTGCATAGACCAAGAAAATGTCCTTTGTGGTAAAAATGAACGGAGCTCTGAACGATGGCATCCACAGCAATGGAATGAACGGGAACGGTGTGCATCATTTGAGCGTGCGGACTCATGTGAGTGTTAACCCAGCCAAACTGAAGAGCAACCGGCCGAGATGGAACGTCAGACCCTCAGAGGTGTCCAAGAAAACACTCAACCCCATCCGAGCCATAGTGGACGGGATGAAACTCACTCCCAACCCCGAGAAACCCATGATTGCTCTGTCTATTGGTAAGTTATGAGTCAACAACAAATGCATCCATAATAGTGGGATCCAGTGTTTAAAAAATGGATGATGCTTAGTTATAGAGAAACAGCAACTTAAAAATTGTTTGTAAGGTGTTCTTATAGTTTGCCATTTTATTTAGCCTATACTGGTAGCCTATTATTTTACAGTGTTTTGGATTTCATGACATGCTTAATGTTTGTTTATTTGTTTGTTTTCTTGTCTCGTTTAACTTGTATCATTTGCATGACTCGTTTTGCTGAAAAATGCAATGTAAATGTATGCTTCGGACTTCCTCCAGGTGACCCTACTGTGTTTGGGAACTTGCCAACAGATGACTCTGTTTTGCAGGCAATGAAGGAAGCCATTGACTCACACAAATTCAATGGCTATGCTCCTTCAGTTGGTAAGATTTACACTTTTTTTTTAACTGAATTTTGCATAGGCTCGAAAATAAAATATTCCTTTCTGATAAAAAGCGTATTATGCTTTGCGCTTCATCAAAAATAATTTCCGCATTTTGAATAACATTGACAGGTTACCAAAAGAGCAGAGACGCTGTTGCAAACTTCTACAGCTGTCCAGAAGCTCCGCTGGAAGGCAAAGTGCGTCACATCCATCATGATTACTTTATCATTTCGATTTATTTAGTTTATCAGTCCATTTTATTCCAAAGTATATATTCCATAGCTACAGGATGTTTACATAGTTAATGCTTTTGTAAATAGATGATGAGTAAAAATTCATGATTTTTTAATATATATATGTATATAAATCTGTAGGATGTGATCTTAGCCAGTGGATGTAGCCAGGCTATAGAGTTGGCCATCAGCGTGTTGTGTAACCCAGGGGACAATATCTTAATTCCACGTCCTGGATTCTCCCTCTATAAGACACTGGCAGTGTCTATGGGCATCCAAGTGAAGCACTACAATCTTCTGGTGAGTAAATCACACAGACCAAGTCCATCATCAGATGCACATGTAGTCTGAAAACATGAAACAAATTACTGTACATTACAATAACTGACTCTTTTAGAAGGACATTTCTGTTATCGCAACATTAGGGGAAAAATATGCACTTTCAGCTCACTGCAAAAAAATGCTATTCTTACTTAGTATTTTTGTCTTGTTTCCTGTCCAAATATCTCAAAATGATTTAATCAAGATGCAATAGAAAAGTAAAATTGCAAAAGATATAAACTTGGCATTTTACTCGTCTAGTAAATGCATCTTGATTTAAGAAGTTTTAGATATTTGGACTGGAAACAAGACAAAGATACTAAGTAAGAAACGCATTTTTTGCAGCGAGTGTACACGAGAGGGGGTGGCAGGGGGCGTACAATACTATTGGACGGTTTGTGGAGTGGATGAGGGAAAATGCTGTGTCATTGCTATATGGTGCACATCTGGGACCGATCATTGAAAACAACCATATACGTCACACACACACACACATGCAAATAACACACTCAGTAATACCACTGTTGTTCTGTAGGCTTTAATGTATACATTATAGATACATGATTACATGCGATCCTATCACAATTCAGGGAGGAATCATTTTATTTGTATATATTAATCAATATTTAAAAGCGTTTTAGTATTCTTAAGTGCTTACTTAATCCCTTTTAGCAAGTTTCTACAATACCTCTTGTCAATAGCGATGACTGTGTCATGCCTAAGATGAATTTCTTTCTAACGTCAGTTGATCTTTTGATCCTTTAGCCGGAGAAGTCCTGGAAGATTGATCTTCAGCACTTGGAGAGCCTGATTGATGATAAAACAGCCTGCATGATCGTCAACAACCCATCCAATCCGTGTGGCTCAGTGTTCTCCAAAGATCACCTGCATAAGATACTTTCCGGTGAATGCACTGATTTACTCTAATCAAATAATATATGAACAATGTGTATCTCAAAAAGAAAGATTCCATGATATTAATCGGCTATTATTTTGTGTGGCCTAGTGGCGTCAAGAAACTGCATCCCTATCCTTGCTGATGAGATCTATGGAGACATGGTGAGCTCACAATGAATACGGAAATGCCTGCATGATGATGCATTTTATTTCTTAGAACTCTTTATTTTACAAGCATCTTTGATGAGGGACAGACCTCAGGTCTTCTCACAGTGGTCTTTTATGGAGTTCACACTCTAAGCTCACCTATGACCCCTGTTAAATGACTTGTCCGAGTCTGGCTTACTTGCAAGACACTTTTCAACTTTTAGTACCTTTAATATGCACATAAACTTTATGCTGCACAAAAGCTACTTTGTTTTCTTCAGATTATTACGCTGTTCTTCACACTAAGAAAAAAATCAGGAATCAAAAAGGGTTCTTCTATGGCATTACTATGAAAACCCTTTTTGGAATCTTTTTAGTGTACTGCAACTGTAGTAAACATCCTCTTGTTGGGTGGCGTGCATTTTCCTGGCTCAGCTCAGCCTCGACCAGCAGTGGAAACCACATCAGCACTGGAAGGATTAGAGTTGTGTGTGTGGTGAATGGAAGCCTGACCGCATTTTGAGCTTTAGGTCATGAAGGACAGTGAAGGTAGAGCTGGGGGCAACAGGTCCACAACTCTGGACAGTAGTGGCCTATAGAGAATGTGGAGAATGGTGCCTTTTCAACTTAGTATCGGAGTCATCACCTCAATGACTATGCATTTTTCATCGCATGTGTTTGTGGTTAGAGCATGGGAGCATGCGTGAAGATGACATTAGAGGCGGCAGAAGAAAGGGCCACTTGTTTCATTGTAGGTTGCACGTTGACTGTCTAGATGTGTTTTTGAGTTCCATCTGGTACAGTACTGTGCACCCCTTGTGGCCTCGATGTCTGGACCCTGTTAAAAACCAACAGCAGCAAAACATACTTATACATTTGAGCTTGTGAAATAGGGCCAACACCGCAAATTACAGTATCTTAGCCAATGGGAGATGGGGCGGATCCATCTCCCAGACATAAAGCTATAATCGTAATTAGAGCCAGGTGGACGACCGCAAAACAGCTACAAGAAAGGAATTCTCTCTCTCACTACCCTTGTAACTTTCTCAAAACCCTTTCTAAATGTCCATGGTAACAGCAAGCAGAAGTTTCTAGAAATCAACTAACAGTAATAGTATGTTAGCTTCACAATTGTCTACTGCGCAAAAAAGTAAAGAAAAATAATGTGAAAGCAGGTGCAGGTAGCAGGTATATATATATATATATATATATATATATATATATATACACACTGCCATTCAAAAGTTTGGGATCGGTCTTTTTTAAAAGTCTTTTATAAACGTTTCTTGAGCAGCATAATTAGAATGATTTCTGAAGAATCATGTGACATTGAAGACTGGAGTAATGATGCTGAAAATTCAGCTTTGCATCACTGGAATAAATTACATTTTAAAATATATTAAAATAGAAAACTTTTTTTTTTTTTTTTAAATAAATGCAGCCTTGGTGAGCATAAGAAACTTCTTTTAAAAACATTAAAAATATTACAGATCCCAAACTTTTGAATGGCTTATTCAAAAACAAAAAAATCTGACTGACCCCAAAGTTTTGAATATCATCTACTGTATCTTGCAAATTATAAGCATAATTTCTTATTATATTATATTATAAATATGTTTTAAGAACAATATTGCTATTTACAATGTTGTAATGAGTTGGCTGTCATTCTGCAGGTTTTCTCTGGCTGTGATTTTCAGTCTTTGGCACCTCTCAGCAGTGACGTGCCCATCCTATCCTGTGGAGGTCTGGCCAAGCGCTGGTTGGTGCCTGGCTGGAGGATGGGCTGGATCCTCATTCATGATCGTAACAATATATTTGGAACCGGAGTAAGTATTAGCCTCTCACCTGTATCAGAGAATGAAATACAAAAAATACCAAAAAACAATATTGCTTATATTCACTTTAGATTCGAGAGGGTCTTGTGAAACTAAGCCAACGCATTTTAGGACCCTGTACTGTGGTTCAGGGAGCATTAGAAAGCATTTTGAATGACACGCCACCAGAGTTCTACCAAAGCACCATCAGTTTCCTCAAGGTAAGAGGAGTAGAGCTTCAGAGAGAAAAGCTATTCGGCATCTGACTCTGACAATAACACACTTTTTATGATTCTCTTCAGTCAAACTCTGAGATATGTTTCTCAGAGCTGTCAACTATTCCCGGGCTGAATCCAGTGATGCCATCAGGAGCCATGTACATTATGGTGAGTGTAATTAAAGTGGTACTGAAATTTAAAGGAGAACTCCGGTCAATTTTAACATTGAGCTCATTTTTTTGTACATTTGGAGTGCTGTCAGTACAGAGAACAACGACAAAAATCGGTGTTGCCTACACCGTGTTATCCTCGTTTTAAAATTTGCACCCTGTTGACTTCAATGGGGCAAGTTTTAAACCTGCTTTTAGCCTCTTAACATCCTTGATGTGTCATTACAAGTGCACAGGTCATGTGAGTGATTCCTTCGGAGTGAACGCGAGTGAATCTGACTGCAGTAGATGTGAAAGATATTAATAAAAATGATGTTTATTCAGCCAGCGCACATACCTGTATTTACATCCTGTTTTCGGTCGAAGTCCACAGTAGTCGAATGTCGAGTTCACGCAAATAGGTTTAGTACCTATGATCACGCGCGTGAACTCGACAATCGACTACTGTGGACTTCGACCGAAAACAGGATGTAAATACAGGTATGTGTATTCACTCGCGTTCACTCCGAAGGAATCACTCACATGACCTGTGCACTGGTAATGACACATCAAGGATGTTAAGAGCCTAAAAGCAGGTTTAAAACTTGCCCCATTGAAGTCAACAGGGTGCAAATTTTTAAAAAGAGGATAACTCGGTGTAGGCAACACCGATTTTTGACGTTGTTCTCTGTACTGACAGCACTCCAAATGTACAAAAAAATTAGCTCAATGTTAAAATTTGACCGGAGTTCTCCTTTAAGTTAATTAACCTCCCTTCAGAGATCTGTTTAAGTCATGATGGAACAGAAGTAGCGAGATATACAGTACTGTGCAAAAGTCTTAGGCATGTTAATACCCCCCTATGTTAATAATAGAAGAACTGCGGGAACGTCTCCAAGATGCTTGAAGAAACCTTCCTGCAAAGCTACCTGAAAAACTACGCGCAAGTGTACCTGGACAAAAGCCGTTTTAAACGCAAAGGGTCGTTACACCATATATTGATTTGAATTAGTTAATAGAAGTTAAATCATAAATAAATTCAATTTGTGATTTTATTTTTGAAAGCATTCTCACTTTACAGCATTTTAACACAAGTGGCAGTACTTTTCACAGTACTGTAGCTTTGCAGGAAGGGTTCTTCAAGCATCTTGGAGACGTTCCCGCAGTTCTTCTGGATTTAGTTTGTCTCAGTTTTCTGTTTCTTCATGTAATCACAGACGGACTCGGTTATGGTGAGATCAGATCATCCTGGCTGTTGTCAGACTCCTTGTGCAAACAGAAATCTCACTGGATTATTACAATTAATGGCAAAAAGAATGTTTGGAAATGTAAACTGATATTTCCTACTGACACACTACAGCAAAAGATATAAATAACTGACTTAAAACCATTTGGGGGGGGGGGGGGCCTAAGACTTTTGCCTAAGACTTTTGCACAGTGCTGTATCTTCTTTATTGTGATGCACATCCGAGTGAAACAGATTATCAAACATGATGCATCGGTTGTTGATTGGATGGAGGCATATCTGAACGCAAGAACAACAAATAAAACGTCAAAACAAAGAAAACGTATGCATGGACAAATCATTAACAATAAGATCAATAACACGCATTTAAAAAATAAAACTGGGTGAATTTTTGTTTCATGCCGACTGTAAACTTTGAGCCCGAATCACGTAAGTGAGTTGAACTTATTGACCGGTCAGCAAGTTGAACAGGTTTATTGTTTAGGTTTTGTGAACTGGATTGGCAGATTCAATGAAAAGATCAGACTCGAAATAATAATACATTTTCTGCTGTTTTTATGTATACTTCAATGGTGATTTTTGAAACAAGATAAATTTGAGTAAATAATGTCAGAATTTTCATTTTTGGGTTAACTATCCCTTTAAATGGCCTGATAGATACTTGGCACATTTGCTCACCAGGACGTCCATATTAAGAAGTGAGCATGTTTGCAAAGAGTGCAAAGTTGCAAGTTAGCAAAGGTTAAATGTATTTTATGCTGGCTCATTTTCAGGTGGGGATCGAGATTGAACACTTCCCAGAATTCCAGAATGACGTGGAGTTCACTGAACGGCTGGTCACTGAGCAATCTGTGTTCTGTTTGCCCGCTACGGTGAATTATTCATCTCCCTTTTTTACCTTATTTCTTCATTCACTTTATTGTCTGACCAAAGCTTGGTTCCACCCTTTTTATATTTCAATTCTGACACCCATGTTGTTTCTCGCTGCAGGCATTTGAATATCCAAACTTCTTCCGAATTGTAGTAACAGTCCCGGAGGACATGATGATTGAGGCATGCATTCGGATCAGAGAATTCTGCTTACGTCACTACCTACCTCGGAGCCTAGACAGTCACGAACTAGACCAGTGAAAGAGACAAAGAATGAAAGGTCAAAAGAGGATAAGAAAGGTCAAAAGAAAAGTGGTGTCCAAAGGTGCAAAATGAATGAAATTGTTAAAAGAGAGGACAGTTATGTGCATTACATGTGACAATTTAATATTTTTCTTTTCAGGAAACCCAAAGTTCTATGCAAGCAACATATTTATATTTTTTATATGTGCTAGTATTACATAGGGAAGGGGTGGGAGGATAGGTGGTTTGGGGGTTATTGTATAAATATTTTTTCATCGTTATAAAATATTGTAGTCTCTTTTCTTACACCGTAAAAGACATTGTGGTTTGGGAAGGCTTGTGACCAAACCATAAAATAATTTTGTGTGTAACTTGCATGATGTGAAGTACTGTATTTATCCTATATGTGATGTTTTAGGAATAGAACATTTGTAGTGCATATGTTTAATTTGCATGCTCAACCACTCAAAATGACATATATGGCACTCATGACATCTAATGTTCTTTAGATTTTTGTTTTCAATTGTTACAGCTAAAAAAATATTTAAATAAAATTGTATCTCATGAGTTCTTTAAGGAGCAACATTTTTAATGTCTTATTGGTGCAAATCTATTATTATTATTAAAGGTACATTGTGTAACTTTCGGCAATCTAGCAGTTAAAAACAAAACTGGATGCATTTTGCATAAGAACATTGTTTGGTTGTGCTTTGGCTCTGCGTAACTGTGTGGATGAATATGGTTATCCTACTGCTCATAAAACATTCACAACCAGGCTTAAGAGATATGACCAGTTTAGATCTTAAGCTGACTAGCTGAAGACATTACTGACTGTAGCTGTAGCATATCTATACCCATTAGATATGGCACTTCCTTGGCACAATTCCAGCACAGTGCTACAGCAACCGAAATGACCCTTCACAAATAGATAGGCTAAAACCTTTACAGTGAATGTTATAAAGCTACATTGCAATTTATCAATTCAATAAAATACCTTAGGCTACTCACCTGTTAAGTAACAAAAATTCCATCTCCGCGTCACATTTACAACATTTTAAATCCCAGTTCTCAGGATCTCCAAAAAGCCAAGCCAATGTGTATTCTTGTTTTATTATGCGCTCTATCGCATTCTCTTTGTCAGCAGACTCTCCTCTGTTCATTTTTTTTTTTTTTTTGTGATTCTCCGGAGGTTCGAGATTTAACGTGCTCCATGCGCCTATGTGTATCCGATTGGAATATGATCTAAAATCCAGGTCCGAATTGTGTGTCCCATTGCGCTCTTTCATTTTCCTGAATATCTGGAAATATCCTGAATATCTGAATATCTATTGTTTTCTAAGGCAATGATGTTGCGTTGGTAGGTATAAGCCAACAACAACCGCAAAATAGAGGGGTTTGGAATACAGATGTTGTATTATGGTGCGTTCAAGTCATCTTGTAAAGATCGTATTTATGAGTTGAATGCACATGAACGCCACCACAATGGTGGGATATCACAATACTTAATGTTTTTTAGCAGTGATATTATAAGGCTTTTCTATTTACAGCGCAAAGCTATTTGCCTGCACAGAATATGATGGAATTATAATATAAGAATAATGATCAAGTTTGCAGTGGCTTCATAAATTTGTTAAAAACATAAAAAAGCAAAGCACACCTGATGCGCATTTCTTTGTTCTTCATTTTCTAGAACTAGAGGTTGAGCCTTGCTGTATTTTTGTGTAATTAATTAAGAGAAAGTACAACGCCATCTTACTCCAACGAAAGTAACTTGAACGCACCGTCGTAAACACGACTTCCCACCTCGTAAGTACGAACTTCCCAGGAGGACTTTTGCTGCCTTCACGTGCTATGGAAAAGATGATATTTTCCACTTGTGAACTGGTATTTACCAGTGTGTTGTGTTCAAGTGCTTTTGTTGTCGTAATGTAGTACCGGCAAGGTCTGTGTCAGTAGAGTATCTTTTTTATCTTTACAAAAAAAACAAAACAAAAAAAAAAAAACGTAAATGTGGTGCTTTCTGATGATTAAACATAATTAATAATTAAAAAAAATAAAACATGACATAAAATGATTAAATATGAACCAAGGAAATTGCGGCGAAGTTGAAAATTGACTGTTAACGCATTATATTACAATCGTTAATGACACAACATTGTATAGGCTACAAAAACTATCCGCTAACAGTATTCACGACTCTTGCGTTGCTCTCCGCCATTTTGAAAAGGTCAAAGGTTATCTCATCTCGGCAACTCGTGCATCAAAATATTCTACGAGTTGCCCAGTGGAAAATACCACATGAGGGGGTGTTCATGTGCATTTTCCATGTCGGCTTTTGGTATTTACCATAATTACCATAGCACGTGAAGGCACCATTAGATCTCACCATTATTTGTAACATAGGTATGCGCGGCTAAATTCCGTGCTGTCGTCTCCCCTGGTTTCAAAATATGTCTTCGTTATATTGTTATTTTCTGCTCGTCTGGCACTTTGCAACAACACAACCTTGTTTCTGCAGCTTGTTTCCTATTACGAGTGACGTTTATATTTTACGGCGTGAGAAAGTCACATAAACTACGCAAAATCCGATCAAAGCAGTCAGACTGAAACGGTTTTCCAAAAGAGATTTGAATAGGATTTCGAACCACATGTGAATGTAGCTAGAAACAGATTTCAATCGGATTTTGGACGGACAGTCGGAACATAGCAAAAGTAGCTGGAGCAACTTCTAAATAAATACGCCCTATGCACAAACGCTGCTGACGTATTTCTGGTAGAATCTCAGCCAGCATCTTTACTTCCGCATAGCGCGTTCTAGCGAAGTGTACTAGTGGCAAAACTTTCATAAAATTAATTTGACAACAATTTATAATTTAAGTAGCCTATTATTATATAGTATTAGTTAAGCATTGTAGTGATGGCTTCCAGAAAGTTAAAATATCAACGGCGGGAAGACAGTTGTTTGGCTGAACATTGTTGTGTCCTGTTATGAGGCCTCCTCAAAGTTTAACTCTATAGCCTACTGAGTTTCCACACTTTTCCTTTGGATGAAGCAACACGCAGAGAGTGGATTCACAACATTTCCACGTGAGAGATTTTTAAAGGACAAGTTCGGCCTTTTACACTTAAAGCCCTGTTTTCAGATCGTTTCTGATGAAATAGAACGGTTAAGATTGAAATTTGGACACATGCTGCTGGCCCGAGAATTTTCGGTTTCTGTGGTAGCACCCCCCCACCTCCAAAATGGTTGCATAGGTGCACTGGAACAATCCTTCCTAAAACGCATTAAACTTTTGTTTACAAAGACGTGAGTGGTCAGGGGTGTTCACTGATATGCTCGCCTCACACAAAAATCGCTGCAAAAGATGCTTTCCAACAGGTTTTATCGTAGTTTTTGTCCAACTCCATTGACTTGTATTGGATGTGCTGTGAGGTACGGTATTACTCCGCCGCCGGAAACGACCAACCAACTGGGCTGGAGTGTCTATTATTCAAGCTCTCAATGGAAGAATATACGGGTGTGAGGCGTTTGGAAAAATAGGTCCACAGTTTTACAACGAATGGTAAAACACCTGTTGGAAAGCATCTTTTGCAGCGATTTTTGTGTGACCATATCAGTGAACACCCCTGACCACTCGGTGAGTTTCACGTCTTTGTAAACGAAAGTTTAATGCATTTTAGGAAGGATTGTTCCAGTGCATTGTGGAGGTGTGTGGGGGGGGGGGGGGTGCTACCACAGAAACCGAAAATTCTTGTCCAAATTTCAATCTTAACTGTTCTATTTCATCAGAAACGATCTGAAAACAGGGCTTTAAGTGTAAAATACCGAACTTGTCCTTTAACATCACTCATACAAGGGTCTGCAGTCGTAACTTTAAAAGTGATGATTTGATTGAGCCATTGATCCCTATTGGGCATCACTTGCTGCGAAAGGGAGCTGTACAAACCTTATTCCAGTGGAACGGCTATTCCGTTGCTGAAACAAGCCACACCAGGGTATGGCAAAGAAGGGAGGTTTACACTCAAATGGATGAGGTTCCTGTGCCAATGGATGCCCATTATCTGAAACATGATTATTGTTCAGTTCCAGAACCCACAGCAGTTAATGATGCACTGGATCAGACCGAAGATCTCCATAAAAAGTGGACCGACTAATGAGACAGGTGGAGGAGTTGTCAGTCAGTCAAAGATTTTGTTTGGGACGATTTGCTGCTTCCGACGATGAGCTTCTACACTAGGTACGTTTTAAAACGGCGGAGACATGCCAGAGACATTGGTGTCCATGCCGGAGATGGTGGTGTCCTTTCAGGAGACTTTTCTTGTCCGTGCCGGAGACGTTGGTGTCTGTGTCAGAGACGGTGGTGTCCGTGCCGATGTCCTTTCCGGCAGGGCCGTGCACAGACATTTTAAGGGGCAGTGGCCTAAACCAAAAAAGGGGCACTATTTTGTTTTTTTGGGGGGGTTGGCACACTACAAAGTGTGCCAACAACAGAAAATTTAGTTATTTGTATTAGATCTGATCGAGAGTACAATAATTTGATTAGACAAGCAGCTAATTCTAAGAACGTGGATATGTTGTATACAGGGCTGGACTGGGAAAATAAAAAAATAAATCGGCCCTGGCATTTTAGTCCAGACTGGCCCACTATATGATCATAAACACCACCCATCTTTGCACGCCCTTAAATATATGCAAACCAACTCCAATTCCTTAAAACCACTAATGCCATGTAATGAGTGAGTATATGAACGAGTGAGAGTTAACAGATGAAATAAGTACAAATTTGACATTTATTAATACAGTGATGATGCCTAAAACAAGCTATAATCTGCATTGGCATAGCAATACCAGTGTTTCTCACAGGATTTTTGGTAAAATTGTGTTGTGTGGACCTCGGTCCTTCTAGGGGGGTTGGGGGGCATGCTCCCCCATAAGAAAATTTTGTGCATTTTAATGTTAAATTCATCAATCTGGTGCACTTTGAGAGTTAAAAATTAAAAGTGTGCAATATTCAGTGTGCAAATTAAACAAAGAAATATTCAAACCTCTTTTAGTTACAGTGTCTATTTACATTACACCTACCACATAATAATAGTTATAATATTAATCCAATGACAGTTATAGCCATATTTTGTAAAACAAATGCACTAAAACAATAAAGGAAACTTTCATAATTAGTTTTGTACCAATTTCTATACTTGAAAGAGATAAGCACATGATCATTTATTTTGACGCAAACTGCATCAAGCTTTTATTTTGGTGGAAAACATGGTTTTTAAACGCCTCTCATTAAATTTCTAGTGAATTGCGGTAATCGTCAACTATGCAGATGTGGAAATAATCTGTAACTGGGTTATGGGTTCCTACACTCAAGTGTTTTGAAAGTAGTTCTGCTTACCGCAGGCTCTACACTTTCTCATCTTTCTCCTGATCCTCCTCACTATCATCATCTGCCACAAGAGCTGATGAAGGTCAGAAAACATACACTACCGTTCAAAAGTTTGGGGTCAGTAAGATTTTTAATGTTTTTAAAAGAAGTATCTTCTGCTCACCAAGGCTGCATTTATTTGATTAAAAATGCAAACAAAAACAGTTCTATTCTGAAATATTATTCCAATTTAAAACAGCTGTTTTCTATGTGAATATACGGTAAAGTGTAATTTATTCCTGTGATCAAAGTTGAATTTTCAGCATCATTACTCCAGTCTTCAGTGTCACATAATCCTTCAGAAATCACTCTAATATATTGATTTGATGCTCAAGACACATTTATGATTATTATCAATGTTGAAAACAGTTATACAGTTATTTACATTTTTATTTCAGGATTCTTTGATGAATAGAAAGCTCAAAAGAACAGCATTTATCTGAAATCTAAAGCTGTTGTAACATTAAACACTACCGTTCAAAAGTTTGGGGTCAGTAAGAATTTTTATTTTATTTTTTGGGGAAAGAAATAAAATAAATCAATACTTTTATTCATCAAGGATGAGTTAAACTGATCAAAAGTTACAGTAAAGACATGTATAATGTTAGAAAATATTCTATTTTAAATAAATACTGTTCTTTTGAACTTTCTCTTCATCAAAGAATTTTGAAAAAAAAAAATTTGTACACAACTGTTTAACATTGATAATAATAATGAATGTTTCTTGAGCATCAAATCATCATATGTGATTTCTGAAGGTTCATGTGACGCTGAAGACTGGAGTAATGATGCTGAAAATTCAGCTTTGATCACAGGAATAAATTACAATGTAAAATATATTAAAATAGAAAACAGTCATTTTAAATTGTCATAATATTTCACAATATTACTGTTTGTTTTTTATCAAATAAATGCAGCCTTGGTGAGCAGAAGATACTTCTTTTAAAAACATAAAAAAATCTTACTGACCCCAAACTTTTGAACGGTAGTGTATATTTTGACACATTTTACAGTATCTGCTTTAAGGGCCTGTTTCTATTTTTTCACGCTGTTTTTTTTGCACATTCCTTGCGTTTCTTCTCCATCTTGCTGACTATTTTGACAGATACACATGGCCTGCGTCCCAATGTGCATACTATCCATCCTAAATAGTATGTGACATTAGTAATTGTCAATACTATTTAGGGCAGATAGGGTGGATAGTATGCAGATTGGGACGCAGGGACTGACACTGCTGCACGCTCGCTCACTCGTTTAAAGTTGTGATTGGCCCAGCCCAGTGTCAATCAAGAAAAGAACCAATGGGCCGCTGATCTACGCGTTTCATGGGCTGGTCTGTCAGAAAAAAAAAAGAAAAAAAAAAACCTAACGCTAACTTTTTCTGACCAATGCATTACACCGGCACAAACCCAGCACCGCCAATTAAGCAAAACAAAACAAAACAAAACGAATGGGCCGCCGATGTACACATTTTATGGGCCGTTAAAAAGAAAAAATAATAATAATAAAAATAATGTATGAGTATGAGATCTATCGGCCCAAAAAGCACGTCGGCCCACCGGGAAAGTGCGCGGTATGCCCGATGGCCAGTCCAGCCCTGGTTGTACTTGTTAGCACTAGTAGAAAGAGCCAGAAGCCAGAAGACCTAGAGCAAAACATTACCGACATAAATACAAAAAAATACAAAAACAAATGACTAATTTCGCAGATTCAGCCACTGTCTTGCATAGCCTACCTGTTAATGCGACAGCTTTCGTGAACTGTGAGTGATGCTGCGGAACGAGCGGGAAAACCTGGAGCGGATTATCGGAATCAGCGGAATGCTTTGAGCGGAGCGGTGGGGGTGGGGAAGAGGGGCACCTCAGTCGATGAGGGCAGAGGGGCAGTGGCTCCAGCCACCGGGCCACCCACCTGTGCATGGCCCTGCTTTCCGGAGACGTTGGTGTTTGTGCCGGAGACGGTGGTGTCCGTGTCGGAGAATCCACAAGTGTGGTAGTTTACTTCTCGCAGCTGACAGTATTCCTCAATTGCAGCAGATTCCATTTCAGTGCCTCTCTTCATGTCTGCTGTCTGGTGAATTCCCTTGTAGATTCTTTCAGCCAGGTGTTCAGCTGAGCTCTGTCCACACACATGACAAACCTCCCTAAACCGTGACGCTGTTACCCGGGGTTTTCGGACCGAGTGCCAAGCATGTGATGCACTCTGTTCTTTGGTAGCATGCTCTATCTTGTGAGCCATATCCAATGTTACTGCCAGTGACCTCATGTGTGGTTCGCCATGTTCGCTATGGACAAACAAGCAAACAGATGTGTCAAGGCTGTAAAACCAACTAGTGGCAGAGGTGGCGGTGGTGGGGCATCTTGATGGTGAGTGATGTTGCATGTTGTTGCTGCTGGTTGCTGGTATGACAGCACACTTCCATACTGAACTTTACCAAAGGCAGAACAACACGCCGCTAACAAAACCAGCAATGCAAGTTTGAGAGGTGGCCCCCCGACAAATCTCGCGAGAATCACGACTTGCTTTATGGCACGAAGTCACATACATCAACAACATATGAAGCAGCCTCTATGGAAGACACTAGCACGCATTTCAGACGTGAATCATGGCAGAGTCGACGAAGAAAGCGTAGTCGGAAGATTGCAGAGACGGCTCTGCGTGAGTGGTATTTACGACAGTAACGTTAAATACAAGTACTCCACAGCGACTCTAGGGGTCGCTGTTTGAGGAAAAACAGAAACTGCATAGTGTGCCTTTAAGGATTGCTATAGCCTACAAATAGATTAGAGGAGGTGAATTTTTGGAATGGGTGGAAAGATACTTTTTTATTAGTAGTATTTAATTACCACTTCTTACACTCTTACTTCCTCAAGATGTGAAAATCAGGTGGATTTGTGAGAAATCCCTGTATGGTTGACTAAGTTTTTAAGGTTTCTTAGACAAATCAAAATCTATTGCAGGAATGATTTGGGCAGATTTAAATGCTTTTGTGTCAGTGTGCTGCCCTCGAGTGTTTGATGCACGAATTGCAGAATACAAAGCTTTGCTCTTTTTTTTTTATACCTTTTTAAAAGGTAATTAAAGGTGAAAGGTGAAAACTGAATTTTTTTTACCCTTTAATTTAGGTTTCAGCATCTTTGCGGGGACTTTCCACAGACGTAATGATTTTATACTGTACAAACTGTATTTTCTATCCCCTAACCCTACCTCTTCCTCTAAACCTACCCATCACAGAAAAAGTTTTGCATTTTTACATGTTCGAATAAGCATCGTTTAGTATGTTTAATAATCCATTTCCCTTTTGGGGACTGCTGGTAATCCACAATGTAGGTGATCTCAGGTTTTACTATCCTTGTGAGGACATTTGATCCTCACAATGCAGGTTAAACAAGTACACACACACACACACACACACACACACTCTCACACACGAGGAAGTAACACAGGGTCACATGAGCTCTAAGGTCACCTTCACACAATTGTGCCAAAAGCCTGTAGGAAACACGTACAGGAACAATAGTGGTAAATTATCTGCACTCACGCACATACACACTACTGACACACTCCTTGTCAAGTTCAATGATTAACTGCAAAGATAAAGAGAAGGCAGGTCTGCTTAAACTGCAAAGAGGAAGATATGAGCTAGAAATATAGAGAGAGGAAAAGGACAGGAAAGACAAGTCAGTCCACTTAGCTGCTATTCACTGCACTTACATGGAGGAGAGAGCCGGACAACCTAGGACGATTGAACTAAATGATGGCACACGCATGCCACTACTGGGACTTGGAACATGGAAGCCAGAGGTAGCATTCCATTTCTATAATGGCCTCATACTAACTACATATATATAGGATAAATTCAGATCAATCTGGAAACTTTTTATTACATTGAAATTACTCTTAGATGAGCATTCAGATTTACCTGAATAGGGGGAAAAGGACATTACAAGGTCTAGTTATATGGAAAACTACAAGAACTACAAGTTTTGTTCCACAAATGCCAGCAGTAATTTTTATGTTGGTTTCAATGATTATAATTATAAACAATAATAATAATAATAGGCTATTCAATGACAGGTTTCCATTGTGACAACATGTCCCATCTCCCATATATGTGTGTGTGTGTAATATATGCTTGTATAACATATATTTTTTCCCTTGTTTTAATTTTGTGATTTCTGTTTCTTAATACATTACCAACATATGCATTACACTTTTTCAGGACCAAAGGACAGCCATCTTGTAATGTTTAACAGTGTAATAATTGCATAATCTTATGCAACAGAAACTAGCAATGTTTTAATATTTTACAACATGGTAAACAGGCTACTGGCCCAGATATGTGTCAAAGGGCAGTTGAGGCAGCGATCGCTGCTGGATATCGGCATATAGATACAGCCTACTGCTACCGGAGTGAGACAGAGGTGGGGAAGGCCATCCAGTCAAAGATACAGCAGGGCATCATCAGACGCCAAGACATGTTCATAGTCAGTAAAGTAGGTTTAAGTTATGTTGGTGATCTAAGGTGAAATAGACACATTTAAAAGGAGCAAAAACATCATACATGCAATAACGATGCCTCTCTTTTTCCAGCTGTGGTGTACTCACCATGCTTCTGATGACATTCCAGTTTGCTTAAATAAATCTTTAAATGACCTTCAGCTAGACTACCTGGACCTCTACCTAATTCACTTTCCAGTAGGACTTAAGGTAATACAAGAATCAGTGACCTCAAAATTCGTCCAAATTGACCACTTTACACTTGGCACAATGCAGTCAGACAAGTACCGTTCTCCTAGCAACCGCCAAACACAGACTCCTCCATCGGATTGCCAGATAGAGAAGCGTGAAGAGTCCAGTGACGGCGTGCCTTGCACCACTTAGCCTAAGTCACACTTAACAATAATTTATAGCAATGCATTTGATTCATTCATATATGCACTTCATTGCCAAAAGTATTGGGACACCCCACCAAATCATTGAATTTAGGTGTTCCAATCACTTCCATGCCACAGTTGTATAAAATAATCACCTAGGCATGCAGACTGCTTCTACAAACATTTGTGAAAGTATGGGTCACTCTCAAAAACTCAGTGCATGGTACAGTGATAGGTTACCACCTGTGCAATAAGTCCATTAGTAAAATTTCCTCACTACTATATATTCCTCTGTCAGCTGTTAGGTAGTATAACAAAGTCTAAGCAATTGGGAGCAACAACAACTCAGCCAAGAAGTGGTAGGCCACGTAAAATCACAGAGCAGAGTCAGCGCATGCTGAGGCGCACAGTGCGCAGAAGTCACCAACTTTCTGCAGAGTCATTAGCTACAGACCTCCAAACTTTGTGTGGCCTTCAGATTAACTCAAGAACAGTGCATAGGGAACTTCATGGAATGGGTTTCCATGGCCAAGCAGCTGCATCCAAGCCTCAGGCTACATCACCAAGTGCAATGCAAATGTCAGATGCAGTGGTGCAAGGCACGCCGTCACTGGACTCTTCACGCTTCTCTATCTGGCAATCCGATGGAGGAGTCTGTGTTTGGCGGTTGCTAGGAGAACGGTACTTGTCTGACTGCATTGTGCCAAGTGTAAAGTTTGATGGAGGGGGGATTATGGTGTGGGGTTGTTTTTCAGGGGTTGGGTTTAGTTCCAGTGAAAGGAATTTTTGACAATTTTTGTCCTGTGTGGGACTTTGTCCCAAAAAAAAAACTTTGTGGGAACAGTTCAGGGATGGCCCCTTCCTGTTCCAACATGACTGCGCACCAGTGCACAAAGCAAGGTCCATAAATACATGGATGAGCGAGTTTGGTGTGGAGGAACTTGACTGGCCTGCACAGAGTCCTGACCTCAACCTGATAGAGCACCTTTGGGATGAATTAGAGCGGAGACTGCGAGCCAGGCCTTCTCGTCAAACATATCAGTGCCTGACCTCACAAATGCGCTTAGAAGAATGGTAAAAAATTCCCAATAAACACACTCTTAAACCTTGCGGAAAGTCTTCTCAGAAGAGTTGAAGCTGTTAAAGCTGCAAAGGGTGGGCCAAATCCATATTAAACCCTACGGATTAAGAATGGGATGTCATTGAAGTCCATGTGCATGTAAAGGCAGATGTCCCAAAACTTTTGGCAATATAGAGTCTAATAAATGTCATTCATCCATTTTAAGTGTGATTTAAGTGCCCAGATAGCTTTTTACCTCTCTACATGAATATCAAGATCAACATCAAATGTATTAGTAGCCTCCCAAACATGGAGTGTTCAGTTTCTCAGTTATAAAAAACAACAACTTTAATTATGTAGCCTTAGCATCCATTACATTTTTAATCTACAAATGAACTTATTTCTTGTATTCAAGTTAAAATATACTTTTTGTTTGCTTTATAATAACTTACAGAAAGTGGGCGATGAGCTTTTCCCAGAAAAGGATGGAAAGGTGCTTACAACTGACATAGACTATGTTGATGTCTGGAAGGTAATGCTAACCGCTAATGCTTAACACTCAGCATAGAATGTAAAAACATTGCTAATGATGAGTGTGCTGCCGTCTCTTTCAGGGAATGGAAGCTCTGAAAGCCACAGGAAAGGTGAAAAGTATTGGCGTGTCTAACTTCACAATCGAGCAATTAGAGAGATTGCTATACGTGGCCAAAATCCCACCTGCTGTTAATCAGGTGCATGTACATCATATGATTGTCTACCAAGTTGTAGATCAAATGAGGTTTGGATTAGCTATGTTCACGCAATGTCGTAAAAAATTAAGAGATGACACAACACATGACTTTCTACTCTGAGTTGTTCATGTCCTCGGACTCAAAATTAACGACAAAACGACTAAATTAATCTGCCGTGGTCATGTCAGCGATCACATGGTACAAGTCGGAGCTCTCAGATAATTCTGAGTTTACAGGCGATAATTTCAAGTTTTAAGAGGATGTAAACGCTTTTTACAAGTAGGAATCTCAATTACAGTAACTCTGACATGACGCACCTTTAAATAAGGAACTATGAGTCATTAAATAATATAGGCATGATACATATTCAGTATAGATCATTGTTATTAACAACATTGTAAATAGCTGTTTGTTTTACAGGTGGAGCTTCATCCTTACCTGGTTCAGACTGATTTGATTGACTACTGTAAGTCCAAGAACATTGCTTTAACAGCCTACAGTCCATTTGGCTCACCTGGGAGACCTTTAGAATTGTAAGTTTAAACTAGCTAAGTGTACAAAGACAATTTAAACACGAGTCAGGTCTAAATCTTATCAAAGCAAATGAAAAGGGTGGGAATGACGAGTCCATTAAAAACATTTCTTAAAGGTTATAACCTAAACATCAGATGATATTTTATACAATTCTTTATTCATTTCCTTACCTCTGCAGCCAAAACGGAGATACGGATCCCAGGACATTACTGGAGGATCCTGTTGTCGGGAATATTGCCAAGAAGCACAGACGGACCCCTGGACAGGTAATACCTTTCTACGATTACAAGTATCGAATTGTATCGTAATCCACTTCTCTCTTTTTGGGTTTTAATGTTATATTTGATTGTCCTGCAGGTTCTATTGAGGTATCACATTCAACAGAGCATTGTAGTAATCCCGAAGAGTTTGAAACCCCATCACATTTTAGAGAACACAAAGGTAAACTTATGAATATTCCATTTATTCCAATATTACATATCATTTCTCCAAATGATGTCAGCTGTAACCTTGAGCTTTCATCTAAGCAAAATATTAAGTGAAAAATTTCTTGTAATTTGACATTTTCCAGTCGCATTTTGATCAAAATATTGTATTTAAATACTTTAAAACTATGAACTATTGTAACTACTATCCCTATTATGTGTCTGCGTGCAGATCTTTGATTTCACTCTGGATGAAGAGGATATGAATGCTCTAAGGTCTCTGAATCGAGGCTGGAGGTCCTGCATCATTACACAGTAAGATAATATGTTATTCTACTTGCCATATGAAACTGTAAACACTTCTAAAACAGTAGGTGTACAGTAGTGTTACATGTTTATATTTTCAAAAATAAAAACTTTTATTTTACATTTAAACAATTTTGTGTAAAAATGTCTTAACTTGAGAAATCAATAAGGAGATGTTAAAAATGCAGCTGATATTTCTTCCAATCAATTCTTTTGGAAATGGAAGGTCACATTAAATGCATAATTTGGGATACAATGTTGCATGCAGTGACTGTAGTATACTGCATTTTGGCAAATAGTAGATAATGTGGGTATTTTGTTCATACAGAGAATTCACTGTATATTTACTAAATACTGTAAACAAACATGGCTAGCAAGCAGTTAACTGGATAGTGTTATTGCTCCTCAGATTGGAACCACATCCCTTCTACCCCTTCAAGTGAAATTGCTGTTTGTCTTGGATGATTAAGAACCCACCTAGAGAAAAGTGACCAAGCATTTCTGGAGGTTGGAGTAAAGGCGCTACTGTTTTTGATCGTTAGGTTCAGGTATTCATATGTGTATAGATAAACGACAACATTTTAAGGCACTGGAATAAAATATTTTTGAAAACTACTCACAGATGTCATTACTGTAACTTCAATAGTTTAAAATGAAGCATCAAGGCATACACTACCATTCAAAAGTTTGGGGTCTGTAAGATTTAAAAATATATATTTTTGAAATAAGTCAAGCATTCTTTGATGATTAGACATTTCAAAAGACCAGCATTTATTTGAAACAAATATTTTGTAACAATTAAAGTTTATTTCTCTAGGTCTGAATTAAAGTAGTAATTATTATATATATATTTACAATCTTACTGACCCCAAACTTCTGAATCATAAAATGAAATGAAAATTTCACACACAAAAAAAAAACGGTCGAAAAAGTCATGTAAAATGGTCACTTCAGGATGTTTTAATTGTAACTGAGAACTCCAAAAAAGCTTGTAACAAAAACTACAATATTAGTTTGTGCTTTTCAACTTCAATTCATAGTCTAACATATCACAGTATCTCTTGCTGACCTCTTTTTAAAAGGATCTGAGAGGCAGCCAATGGCATCAAGCTTATGTCAACCTGCATTCAGAAAGTCAATACTCTCATGAAAGTGTTCTTCAGATCACTTTTTTGAATCCAATAAGTGCCCCAGACAATCACCTGTGTTGCTGTTGGCTGGAATTCTGTTTGTCTCTCTCTGTGTGTCCTGAGGTATGACCCTCTATACTATTGGTTTGCTGGGATCTGACAAGGCACACACACGCCGAAGCTCCAGCGATGTGCTTCGGTAGATTTGGACCCAAGACCCACTGGCCCTTGTCTGGACAAAACACTTGAGTGCCCTGAGAAAAGTCCATGGCCTCCCAGGTGTACCCTCCCAGTACATAGATCTTTCCATCCAAGACCGCCACCCCTGCCTCACTGTTAGGGTACCTGAGAGGGGCTATCTTGGTCCATTGATCAGTCTGCGGGTTAAAGGCCTCCACTCCCAACACGTCAAAACGCTCCATGCTGTCCTCATGGTCATCACTGCCCCCGATGACATAGATTCTGTCCACCAGGGACGCCATAGAGTGCCAGCCTCGCGCCAACATCATGGCCTGTCGTTCCGTCCACATGTCTGCAGTTTTAGGGTCATAACTTAGCATGTCACGTCTGTACGGGCCGATCTGGTAATCATGACCCCCAGAGATGTAGACGATGCCCTTGAGAATAGTCCCAGCATGACCATATGTGAATCTATGAAAGACGATTAAAAACGTTTTTTAAAGAAAAGTTTTAATAATAACATTTGACATTTTATTTTAAATTGAACATGAGAAAGGATGAGATTTGAGCCACTTTTATGGTATTTTTTGGTTAATATTTACACAAAAGTTTGTCAGCCCCAATAAATTACCTTTAGAATCAGAATCAGCTTTTATTGCCAAGTACAACATGTACAAGGAATTTGTCCTGGTGCACAGGTGCATAAAAATGATAAGAAAACAAAGAATAAAAATATTATAAATAAAAATAGACAACTATTTTAAATTGTAACTTTACATTAGTGTAATGTGTGCAAAAGAAAAGAAGGTGCAGCATAGTAGACTGAGTAATGTGGACCTTTAATTTTATAGATATAATAATATCTACATAAAACAAATGGAAAGAAACTGTTTTTGTGGCGTGAGGTTTATGTTCCACAGTGGAAAGAAAGTCCAATGTGATTAAATGACATGAACGTGAGTGAGAAGCTATTCATTTGTGACAGTACCAAGTACACTACCATTCAGAAATTTGGTGTCGGTACGATTGAATTCAGTGTGAAAAAGTCTGCATTTATTTGATTTTCTATTTTAAAATGTAATGTATTCCTGTGATGCAAAGCTGAATTTTCAGCATCATTACTCCAGTCTTCATTGTCACATGATCCTTCAGAAATTATTCAAATATGCTGATTTGTTGCTCAAGAAACATGTATTATCAATGATGAAAAACAGTTGTGCTGATTAATAGTTTTTTGAAAACCACGAAAAATGTTATTAAAAATTCTTTGATGAATAGAAAAGTCAAATACAAATATTAATTTACTTAAAAAAAATCTTACTGACCCTAAACTTTTGAACAGCAGTATACAGTGTGGATTCAAAATACATATCCACATAAACTGGTGCAAACTTAAAAACTCAACCAACCTGGGCAATCCTGCAACATAGGCCCAGTAGTCCTCAACAGGATGGTACACTTCAACAGAAGACAAAGCACCGCTATCATTGCGTCCCCCAACGGCTATAAGACAGTCTCCCATGGTTCCCAGATAGAAATCCACACGCCGCTGGTTCATAGGGGCACCCTGCAGATCAGCAAAACACTCGGATTAACATTCAAACTCTGGTACAATTCTCAACTTGTCTCATGCTTGCTAATTATTATTATTTTAATTAACACTTAATTTGTCATTTTATATCTTCATCTATATTATTATATCTATAAAATTAAAGGTCATGTAATAACTGTGACTTCACTCTCCACCAATTTCACTTTCTCCCACACCCCTCGTCCAAATGAGCTTTTGCCTGCAATTACACATCATTTGAATATCATGCCATCATCACTGTTACTAATCCTGCCAAACTTCATCTTATTGCCATCTACCGCCCACCAGGTCAACTAGGCAACTTCCTGGAAGAGCTGGACGTGCTGGTGTAGTTCTTGGTGACTTCAACATCCACCTAGACAAACTGATTTCCTAACTCTTCTAGCCTTGTTTGACTTCACAAGAGAACACACCACTGCGACTCGCAAAGCGGGCAAAAAGATAGATCTCATCCTCACTACATCTTTCTGACCACTTCTTTCACCAGTTCTCGGTCACTTTGCCTTCATGCTCACCACTGAATCCTCCTCTGGTCACCTTTCGCCGTATCCTCCGTTCTCTCTCCTACACACTTTTCCTCACTGGTCTCTGCATCCCTCCCACTAACCACTTCTCAATCCATTGCGGCCAGAATCGAATTTAAGGCTTTAATACGGGCTTTCAGAACTACCACTGGATCAGGACCTCCCTACCTCAATTCTCTCCCACCAGCTAAGGTTCACTGAATGAGCGACGTCTTGTTGTTCCTTCACAAAGTCACTCTTCAAAACTTTCACCCTCTCTGGTGGAATGAGCTGCCAACTTCCACCCAAACCACTGACATTTTTCAAGAGGCAGCTAAAGACACACTTCTTTCACAAGCACACAAATAGAATTCTCACCATTTCTTCTCTATTTATCCCATAAATGTACACATTTGACAGTAAATCATTGTTCTTGAGACAAAATGATGTAGTAATAAATGTATTAATAAAAATATGAAAATAAAGAGTGATTAGCCATAGTCTGGAGCCCTGCTGTTGAAACTTAAACATGGCTGACTTTTTAAACTGTCAGAGTGAAGCTCATTACCTTAACCCACACGTTGCTTCGGGGGTCATATCGATACAGCAAGTTGCTTGCAGAATCTCCCCCATTGTCCCGCGAGGAGCTCCCACCTGCAGTGAAGATAAATCCCCCCAAAACTGCAACGCAGTGGTGACTCCTCTGAGCTGGCAGCTGTGTCTCGACAACCCACTTTCCTGCTTCTTCATCCAGCCAGCACACCTCGGCACTCAACTCCTCTCCACGTTCAGACACCTCCCCTCCCACCAACAGCAGGCGCTCCACACCTCCTCGAAGGCCTGTGCGTGTTGTCTGGAGAACAGGTTGGGCGCTCAGTCTCGTGTGGTAGCCCACTGCTTCCTCCACTAATGCCTCACAGCCTGCGTCCGGAGGCAGCAGGGAACGTATGGCTGGCAATATGCGCCCTATGAGGTCATCTGGCGGGATGAGAGCTAAGCGAATGTTGGAGAGAAGCTGCTGGGAGAACGCAAGACGTTCGGGTCTTTGACTCAACCACTGCAAGGTGACCTGCAGAAGAGCTTGCTCGTTCTCGTGCTGCACCTGCTCATCTGCGAGGTAAGCACAAAGCTTGGGCAGCCGCACGTCTTGGAGGAACTCGGATGTGACGGAAAGCGTGGTGAAATGCTCCAGAATAAAGCGGTCTATGAAGGCATCCAGGCGGTCAAGACTATAAAGGAAGGCAAGCTCCTGAAGGTACAAGTAGTTGTCCTCACGTACCTCTTTCTCCAGATATTGGCAACAGAAATCTACAGCTCGCCACACCTGCAGCAAGTGAGCCGTTTCCAGGACGTAGTCGATGTTTCCACCATCGAGTGGTAACTCTCCGCTGTACAGGAAGTCCACAACTGCTTTAACACCAACGTATGAGGCTCCCACCAGCTCTACCTCTGCCTCGTGTTCCTCTCGCATGCCCAGGGTGAACATCGCCTGGAAGTAGGGGCTGGACACCGCAAGCAAAGCCCGATGTGCAGGGATCCGCTGGTCGTCGGCCACCAGAACGACATCACACAGCTGGCCATGCTGTCTTTGCTCATTTAACCCTTGAAGGAGGTAGTTAGCCTGGTCAGCCCATCGATACACCTGTTGTGCATCAGAGTTAGTTAGTTCATAATAGTTTCAAGACACTTGTAACAGACTTTTTAAAAGTTTCGATAAATATAAAACGTGCAGTTTTTCTTATCTCAGTTATTATTATCCAAGTGTTTTAAGACTTTATACTGACACGTGTGCATGAGGTTTGTTAGCTAGTCATGTGACGTCAACATGGTCCATCATGGTGGCACTCATAAGAAGGCCCACTCTTTGAAGAATACAAAAGTTTTCTAGCAGACTGATATAACAGGAGTCTTCATTTCGTGTGAAAGCAGACGATTAACTTTAACCTTTAATTTACTATTAAAAAAGGATTGCTTTTATTCATAATGCAATCATTGAGAATCAATAATTGAGTAACAATAAATGTTTATTTCATATTATGAATTTTAATTATTATTGAAAAATGATTATTTATAAAAACAAAATACGACAGGGTGGTGCATCAGTTATTTTATTATTATTTCTATACTATTATAGATTTTAATTAGCTTTTATTTGTATATTTTCTGTTTTAATTTTAGCTTCAGTATTAATTTTTTATGTTTCTATTTAGTTTGAATTTATTTTTATATCAGTTTTAGGCATTTTAGTAAGTAGGCATTAGGCATTTTTAACTTCAACTTATTTCATTTAAGATTTTTAAGTTATATTTTATTGCAGTTTTATTTCAATCATCGAAAATGATTTTAATAATTTTAGTTAACCATAACAACACTACTGTTACGCATACCTTTGAATATTCACTTATTCTGTGAGGACGAGAAAGACGAGATTGCTTTCCAGTGTCCATTGTGTCACCTGCCATAGGACTCTCTGCAAAATATCGTTAAAAAAAAAGAAAAGAAAAAAAAAAGAAACAATTATCGGGAGTAATTAAATGTAACCATGTATAAAACAATTATATAACGCTCAAAACAGGAACAGACAAAGTAAAAAAGACAAAGGCTGAATACAAAAGGAAAGTGGTATTTACACATGCACAATAACTCGTGACTACGTTTCACTGATATTCAATTTAATTTTACATATTTTATCGATGCATCTTAGACAACAACCGTACAGTCAAATGCAGATATTATTTTACCATTTTTCCATTCTTTATCCGTATTAACTACTAGTTAAATACCCGTGCGTGACTATAAACAAGTTTTGACCGTGGCACAGTGAAGCTGAGTTCTCTCTTCCGTGTTGACCTTTATTTCAAAATAAAAGTTTTTTTTGTGCTCAATTTCGCCCTGAAGAAATTCAGACTGTACTGTCTACATACTACTACTACTCCGTCCATCCATCCATCTATCTATCATTTTAAGTGTGTAGGCTATGCAACATGATAAATAGGCCTAGGCATGTTGTTTTGAAATTAATTCTATTATGAATGAGAATTTCAAGGGAAGGGATATGCTTATTGTAACCATGCAAATAATTGTAAACTTTTATTTTTATATTAATATTTTATGTTATGTTTTATTTTCGGGTTTAATTTTACATTTATTGCTGCCATTACCTATAGTATTTCTCGTTGTAGCCTAATCCAAATAGTACCGAAAAGAGCAGGATGAAGTGAACCCAGGTCCACAAGATGGCAGAGTAACTCAGACCAAATGTTATGACAGAACAGAACTGGGTGGATTTAATGTAGCTCAATACCCAGGTTGGCCATTAGGAGGTGAAAAGCTCTCTGATTCACTGGAACAGCAACCTGACAGACAAATATCACTAACGCCCATTAAGAGGCAATAGGAAATGAATCGAGTCGTGAAATTAGTTTAGTTGCCTCTCCATCCCATTGAGAGAAGAGACCTCCCTGTCCCACCAGCAGCAACCTCTGCCACACTTTGGGATTTATCTGCGATTTCTCTCATTCCCCCGGCTTTGTTCTGCATTTAGTTACATTATCTTCCTTTGCATCGTCGAAATGGCAACGCGAATTGACAAAGAGGCTTGCAGAGAAGCATACAATCTGGTGCGAGACGACGGCTCAGATATATGCTGGTGAGTGAAGCCTTGATTTGTTTGCACATCCAGATATGTGCTGTTTGGCGCGTGCTGACGAAACTCGTTACATTGTTTCAATAATTTCAGATATCAAATGATACCGTTTAACGCAGTTTTTAATTGACATGAATGTATGTGGTGCAACATGTAGGGATGGGTCTTTTAACCCAGGGGCAGTGTCTCAAAATGTAGTCTGCACCCTAGAAACTAAGCAGCATTTCCTCAAAAAATGTCTAGGTAGGCTGCTTGCTAAAATTTGAGACTCATCCATCGTTTTGGCAACAGTTAAAATATACATTTTCTGTTTAAAGGGCATCTTTTAAGTATGACGGATCTACTATTGTACCAGCTGGTCACGGCTCCGACTACGAAGAATTCAAGAGTCAGTGTACAGGTGAGGTCATTTTCTTATTTACCTGCTTTATGTTGGGAGGACTTTAAGGTATTTTTAAACGCAGCTGCAATTAATTACTAAATCAGTTGTTAAGGGGATAGCTCACCCCCAAAAAATGAAAGTTCAATCAAATATAATTTACTCACCACATGTTGTTCCAAACCTAATGACTTCCTTTCTTCCTTATTAGGGGTTGACTCAGTCACCATTCACTTACAATAAAAAAAGATGCAATGAAAGTGAATGGTGACTGAGTCTTACAGGCTCTAGCCTTACCTTTTGAGTTTCACAGAAGGAAAAAAAAACTCTTACAGGTTTGAAAAAAAACATGACTGTGAGTAAATTATGACAGAGGTTTCATTTTGGGGTGCACTGTCACTTTAAGTTCTACATATCACATGTTAGGAAGTAATTTATATTCCAAGGTAGACCATACCAAATATGGCTTTGTATTTGTCCTAGATGACATGGCAAGAGGGCGAGCTACTAGTGAGATGTTTAATGAGAGTTTTTTTATTAAATGCAAACACATTTGTATTAGTAATCGATTAATCAGCAGAACTCATTAGATTCAGCTTGATACCTAATTTAATGTGGTTTTGGGGATCTAACGAGCTACAGTGAATTAGTATACTATACTGCATGAATTATTTTTTATAACTGTAAATAACTGTCTAGCTCCACAGAGATAAATGAAATGATGTCATTTCTTGCCTCTCATTCTGTCATCCTTAATGAACAGAGATTTGGGTGTGGTGCTCAGTTCAGTCTCCATGAGTCGATGTGTAGCCATTAGCAGATGTAAACTTGTACAAGTGTTGCAATAGCTTGGCTTCTGCCATTGTGCTCTGACAGATGATCAAGTATGTCTTCCTTAATGGAGCAGTGTCATGTTACAATAAGCTCTTTTGCTGGAGAATACTTCGTCACAACTTTAGTCATGACGTGTACTTATGTTTTAAATCCAAACAGAAAAGTGATTTGTGCTGTAGCTGCTGCCCTTAAACTGTTTTATCCAGCAATAAAAATATTTGTTGTAGGTTCTTGAGTAGTTGGAGAATCTTTTATGTATATGAGCATTGCAATCCCCTCTAAAAAGCTGTTGTAGACAGGACAATATGAAAAGATTGCTGCTTTATTAAGAGGTATCATAAAGTGTATGTCAGTAGCATAATGAGTTATCCTAACTTTATTATGTGGTTTTATGTGATAGTGAATCTCTTGGTGAAGAATATGATTTTTCATTGCTTACATTTGTGTTCTGCTTCATTTTTCATGTTAAACTTTGCTTTTTACTGTAGTGCATAAACTCAAAATGGGTTTTTGGGTCAAAGTGGCTAAAAATTATAGAGCGGGTCACATTAATAAAATAATAAATTTTGTATATCATTATATATAAAGCTTGAGTTTTAGGTGATGTCTAACAAGTTTAGTATTTTAAATATTTCTTTTTGCTGCATCATCATAGCCTGGCAGACTGGAAGTATAGAGAGCACATGTAGTAGTCAGCACAAATACACTGACTTTCTGGAAGTGAGGTCTTAAGAAATGCCCTGCGTACGCATGAGGAAGTAAAAGTGCATGGAATCATTGCCACATTTTTTTTATTACTAGAGTCCATGCTTTCCCACTGTTGACTGTTAGCATGTTGACTCATGAGCACTGCTCACTTCCTAAATGCGGTTTGTTTAAGGTTTCAGTTCTATTGAAATACAGCAGAGGTCTCTATAATGTGACTTCGATTCACCATCCACTTTGCTCTTGAAACAGTCAATGTGCCAAATACAACTGACAGTATTACCCATGGTTCCCTGACTTAGCTTCTTAAACCTTAAGCCTAGTTAATCAACAACAGAAAACCAGATATTGTCAGTCTCAAGTAGTACCAAGGGAATTCACGTGGCATTGGTTTTCCAGGAAAGTCAATCTATCTGTCTAACGTGTCTGGCTGTCTATCTGTCTGAGTTTGTTTAATCAAGTTATATGTAGGCTACTGTATATGTATGTGTGTGTGTGTGTGTATATATATATATATATATATATATATATATATATATATATATATATATATATATAACAATTTAAAAAAATTTTAGGACTGCACAATTAATCGAATTTCTAATCGCGATTACGATCACGGATGCCACGATTACGTAATCGTTCAAAACCGCGATTACAAAAAAAAAAGCCGCTTACATTATTCTGCATGGTGTGTTTTGAGCATGTTACGTTGTGAGAGGCAAACCACGACTACTTCAGAGAACCCAGCACAATAGGAACTACCAGAGACGCAAGTGTATGCTGAAATAAAAAGTCTCTAAGAAAAACGGACTTTCCTGTCCTGTAAGCCGCTAAACTGCAGTAGCGCGCACTCTTCACCTGCACGCGCAAATGCTGCGGAGCGCGCTGTATCGCTTAATTTTATATACAGCGCAAAATAAACTACAAGCATGCAACGTCGTTATGTTTTAAATTAGAAAAAAAAAAAAACGCGTTGTCCAGATTCAGTATTTTCGGTCAGATGAGATGTTGTCAGGCTATATGTCAGTGTCATTATTCTATCGTTATTTTCATAACTTGATAGGCCTACTAAATGAAAAGTCTCTCACCTCAGAAAAACTAAATGTCATGTCCTGTCAGTTGATATACTGCGCTCGTAGCCTGCACTCACTTTAACAGTTCTTGTAAGTATTGTGTATCACCATGGTAACTGTTGTTTCCATAACCCCATAATGCCACTTATTGGTTAGTATATTTTTAAATGACTGTGGTGGCTCATACCAAGATTGTATTAACAAAAACTAGTTTGGGACTGCTATTTAAATAGCTTAAACTCGTAGGCCTACTGTTTATTTATCAGTAGCCTATTAGTCATATTCTTACAATTTATTTGTATATTAAGTAAAGGGGGACAGTAGCCTACTTCTGTGTGTCAACAATTTTTGTGTAAACAAATGTATTATAATAGGCCTATATAATTCCTAAAAAGGTGGGTCGCGGCTTGATGACCATGGGGAAATGTGGGTCCCATGGCCAAACTATTCAAAACATCATTCAATGTAAATTGTGGTAATTGTAATTGATTACAATTCAAGGGAATAATCGACAATTATGATTTTTGTCATAATAGTGCAGCCCTGATAGATATACGTGTGTGTGTGTGTGTGTATATATATATATATATATATATATATATATATATATATATATATATATATATATAATGTGTGTATGTGTGTGTGTATATAAATATATATATAATATAATATAATATAATGTATGTATGTACATTTATTGTTATACTTAGGGATAAGCAGGAGTTTCTGCAGAACTATATTCACAGATACATAGAGAGCAAAGTGCAAAGGTGTGTATCATTATTATGTGAATAAATGGTTTAGTAAGTGCTTTCTTCCGTATAATGCTATCTCTGATACTGTCCGTGTCTAAACAGAGGCACGCCAGAGTTAGGAGCAATTGATGTAATCTTTGAATCTTGTCCTAGTGCCACTGCAATGCAGTTGTAGCACATTTGGGAGGAAGTGGCCAGCTGTTAAGCTGTGAGAGACTGGGAGTGTTACCGATGAATTATTACACCCTTATCAATAGATAATCGGTACCCTTATCGGTAAACTAGATCACCTCCTTTCCTCACCCACTTACTCTGTTCCTTGTTTTTCGTGTCATGTGATGTCATAGAGCTTAAATTTCTCAGCCTTGTCCTCCACTCGCACGTGATGCTCTCAGATTACGTTTTATGTTGTGACTTCTTTCTCTGGAAAAGAAAACAATGCAATAGTGTAGATTCAAAACACTTGCTACAATGGGGATAGTGTTTATTTGAATCTAAGCTCTTCCTTGTTATTTAACAGACAAAGTTCAGCTAAACTAGAGAGACATTAAAGAAGCACATTTAATGTTAATATTAAAGTCAACATGAAATCAAACTCAAATAGGTTTATTTTTATTTTATTTTTTATAAATCTATATATTTTTTTCATTGTATGTGGTCTTGTTATTCTGTTGTAATTGTTCATTTTGCTGGGCTTTTTAATTGTGGAAATAATCGTGTGGAATTTTAATTTGTGGCAAATAGGTCTGTTGTAGAAAAACTGACCTAATTCAAAATAGAATATTGATGTCTAAAACCACTTTTTGTGTGTATATTCAATATTGTTCTTGTCTGCCAGGATAAGGTCTGACTTATCTTAATACAAATTAAATACATAATTAAATTTGCCACAAAGGCTTTTCTCAACCAATAAGGTGAGAAAAGGCCTCTAAGGCTTTTCTCAACCAATTTTGACATGTTTGTGGCAAATCTAATTATGTATTTAATTTGATTAATATTTTTTAATCAATTGACAGTCCTAAAAGAAACAAACAATATTCAAGAAAATGGCACGGCATCCTCCTTATTAAGGTTCCTCCTTGCTTTCTCTCTGACTCTCAGATGACGCCCGTCTCTTTGGTTTCGTGAGGATCACGACGGGCGATGCCATGAGCAAGCGTGCCAAGTTCACCCTCATCACCTGGATTGGCGAGAACATCAGCGGACTGCAAAGAGCTAAGATTAGCACTGACAAGACACTGGTAAAAGACATCGTGCAGGTGGGTTTTTTCATTTTCTCTTAAGCCATCCCTCACGCCATATGCAAATTTTCCGACTCAGATTTACAAAATTTGACACACCCAGACGCGCAGATAACAATGTTCATTTTCACTGTAAACAAATCGGTGCGCTCATGCAAACAATCTCAAGTCCTGTCCCTCCAATCGCTCATAGTGTGTTTGCTGTCCTTTTTCCATGCAGAACTTTGCCAAGGAGTTTATGATCAGCGATCCCCGGGAGCTGGAGGAAGACTACCTCCGCAATGAGCTGAAGAAGGCCGGCGGGGCCAACTACGACGCCCAGGCCGAATAGAACTTGGGGATGGGTTTCCATAGGGTTGGAATCAGAAAGAAGGGGAAAACGTCATCTTGTACACATGCGCACACACAGACAAACATACACACACAGACAAACGCAAATATACATACCTCACCCCTATTGCCAGTCTGGGCATGGTTGATTTATCTACTGTATTGTGCATCATCTCAATGTCATCTCTGCTAGTGCTATGAGGGTTATCTTTTTTTTTTTTTTTTTTTGGGGCATTTTTGTAACCGTAATCAGAGTTTCTGAGGATGCTGTCTTGGCTCAGAGTTGTCATCACTGTGATACGCTTCCATAATCAATGGAGGGCATATGAGTCCAGCATTGTTTTATGAATCTTCATCTCCCTGCTGACTCCTCTAAAACAGACCACTGTGTTTACTGTCTCAATCTCCCATGGAGAGCAAGACATCATGGAATGTGTGCATTTGTGTATGTGTGTGTTTGCAGACACTGCACTGTGACTGGCTAACTTGCATGCAGGGGGTGGAGTCTTAAAGGATTCTGTAGCTGTGATTGGCTGTTTCTCTCCACCCAACCACGGAGCAGCCATTTCTCTAGTGTAGCCTTCATTTTGGATTACATTAAAATACCCAAAAATGTTGTCTTTTTTTTTGTTTTTTTTGTTTTTTAAGTAGGTTTTATTTACATTTAAAAAATTCAATCTGTGGTTCTTCCTTTACGATAAAAATGCCTCCCGAGCCAAGACAAAAAAAATATGATGGTCACAAAAGCAATCATGTCAGAATAAAATTTGTTTTTTCAAGACTTGTCCATGTGTGTTATATTTTGCTTTGTTTGCGATACTCTTTGACGTTATTGTGCTGTGGGTTGGCCTCTGCCCCGCTAATGCAAGCAGCTTGGCACGGCACTGCTCCTCTGCGCGAATCCTAACAATCCCAGGGGGCATATGGGGGAGTCCCAGGGGTTGTCATGGCCACCGCTGCGGCCAAGCTGCTCTGCTCCAAAGCATGTCAATAATGGTCTCTCCTCTCCCCCCAAAAACATTTCCCACCCCCCTTTCCCCCTCAGTTGTAACCTCTTTTCTTCTTTTCTCCTCCCCTCGTCCTTCTTCTTACTCTCCCTGCCTTGCGTTTAGTCCAACAGATGTGATCCCAACTGCATAATTGCTTAATCCATAATCTATAAGCTTCTTCCAGGCTGCTTTTATGACGCTGAGTTTTGGTAGCACAGAAAGACGTGAGGCAGGAATGTAGACGCTGAAACTGGGGCCTGTGGAAGATATGTGTGTTCGTGTTGTGTTAATAGTTGGTTAAATTGGGTCAGTAGACCTAATAAGTATTGCTAAGCCCAAGTTTGGCATGTACTGGTTGTGCTAGACATGAACGATAGGAGAGATGTGCATTTACTTTTTAAATGCATAAAAAAAAAATCACAATATTTTTCAGTCACTCTTTATCTTAGGGTCCAATTCTCACTTTTAACTAACTATTAACTAACACTTTTGCCTCAATAAACACCTAATTTTTGTTTATTAATAGTTATGGTTGTTAAGTTTAGGTATTGGATTGAGGGATGTAGAAAATTGTCATGCAGAATAAGGCATTAGTATGTGCTTTATAAATAAACAGCAAATATCCTAGAAATATTCATGCTAATAAGCAACTAATTAATAGTGAGAATTGGACCTTAAACTAAAGTGTTACTATTTTTCTTTATTACTATTTGATTAAAGAAATGAATACGTTTAATCATAGTTTTAACAAAAATATTTAGAATTTTCACTTTTAACATTTAAAACATTTAGGCCTGGTTTTACAGACAGGGTTTAGATTAAGCAAGGATTAGGCCTTAGTTCAATTAGGACATTTAAGTAGCTTTTATAAATGTGCCTTAGAAAAAAAACATTACCCATGTAAATCTTGAGACAAAAGAATGGCACTGACATATTTTAAGATATGTCAGAGTAAGTTTCTTTCAGTTAAAACAACTCAAACATGCATTTTAGTCTGGGACTAGGCTTAAGCCTCGTCTGTAAAACCGGCCATTAGGCTTGGTTGCACAAACAGGGCTTAGACTAAACCAGGATTAGGCCTTGGTTCAATTAGGATATTTAAGTAGAAAAAACATTACTGGTGTGCATCTTGAGACAAAACAATGGCACATATATATTTAAAGTCAGAGCAAGTTTCTTTAAGTTAAAACAGCTCAAACATGCATTAGGGTCTCTCCACAGTAGTCGATTGTCGAGTTCACGCGCGTGATCATAGGTACTAAACCTATGCGCGTGAACTCGACAATCGACTACTGTGGACTTCGACCGAAAACACGATGTAAATACAGGTATGTGCGCTGGCTGAATAAACATCATTTTTATTAATATCATTCACATCTACTGCAGTCAGATTCACCCGCGTTCACTCCGAAGGAATCACTCACATGACCTGTGCACTTGTAATGACACATCAAGGATGTTAAGAGCCTAAAAGCAGGTTTAAAACTTGCCCCATTGAAGTCAACAGGGTGCAAATTTTAAAAAGAGGATAACTCGGTGTAGGCAACACCGATTTTTGTCGTTGTTCTCTGTACTGACAGCACTCCAAATATACAAAAAAATGAGCTCAATGTTAAAATTGACCGGAGTTCTCCTTTAAGACTTGTCAGTGAAAGCAGGTATGTTTTTAGTGTTTTATATTTATTTAATTTTGACAAAATAGTATTGAATTTGAATATCTGTTCACATAAGTGTATTTATAGTTGTGGGTGGGCTTTTTGTTTTTACTTGGAGCAAGAAACCACCTTGCAACTGCTTTGCAACATACTAAAAAAACCTGCACCTTGATGAACTGTGTGTTTGTTACAGATCTTCGCTCGAATAGCTTGAGTACTGTAGCAGGTGTTGCTGAGTGACTTTGGGGACGACTTTAATGAGATAAATTAGATGTGAATGTTAATTAGTCTCTCCTGACACTGGGAAACGGGCATTGTATTGATCTTGTCAACAAGAATTTCATGTTTAAGCCACACAAGCACTAGTCAGACAGGCTAGTCCTTATCTTTATCTCCCTTGCCTTGCCTGTTTGTGGAGCTTTGAGTTGCTTACGTGTTCTGACAACTCCAGCGTCGCTTGCTTGCGTTTGTGCAGCTCGCTGTAATACAGAATGTAATGTGTGTTTGAGAGAAAGAATGTGTGCGTGTGTGTAGACATGTTTCTGAAGATTCTTTGGCATCTTGTTCACAAGGAAGTCAGTGCCAGCTATTCTGCTCGGATCCTTCCTGCATTCCAGAGGCCTCCCAGTTCAAGCGTATTTCATACCCCACACACATTACTGCATTCATGTGATGATTGTTTTTGGATAATTATTACAAAAGAGAAATGTACACTATTGTTAAAAAGTCAAGGGTCGATAACATTTTTTTAACGTTTTTGAAAGAAGTCTCTTATGATCAAAAATACCGTAAACTTCCATATATCATCGCAATTTAAAATAACTGTTTAAAATATATTAGAATACATGTCATTTATTTGTGTGATCGCAAAGCTAAATTTTCAGCTTCTGAATAGAAAGTAAAAAAAACAGCATTTTTTTTTTTACAATATGAAAGTCTTTACTGTCACTTTTGATCAACTTAATGCATCTTTGCTCAAAAAAGTATTAAGCATTCATTTCTTTTAAAATATGACTCTAAGATTTTGGTAACTGAATCTTACAGTCACCAAATGAGTCATGTACATTACATAATACATTGGCTAGCGGCTACAAATCTATTTTGATTGCCAATTACTCTACATCAAGCAAGTGGAGGAGTCTGATGAGAACAAACACAGTGTTCTGTTAACCTTTCATTAACATGAAGAACCCAAATGGAGAGCAGGGCTCACACAAAGTTCTGCTGTTTTGCCCTATGGCTTGCTTTCTGATGCCTGAGAGGTGTTGGCAAAAGGAAATTTGTTAAATTTGTTTAAATACAAACACCTTTATTTACATTTTCTAAAGGTACACTAAATCTAGTGCAATGACATGAAGATGGTATGAGAGAATGGTTTACAGGAATTGCTAGTTAGTTCGGTTGAGTCTAGCAGGGAAGAGGAAGATGGGATTTTACTGGGGCGAGAAAGGGGCGCCCATTGAGTGAGTGAATGGGTCACTTCGCAATGTTCCTGTGAACCATTCAGGCTCTGGCACAGTGCTGCCATTGTCATGAGCTAACAAGATGCGCTCCAAACCTGGCTCAGTGGTCCAATTGTCACTAACCTGCGGGCCAATAGTAGGGTCGCCATCACCAACACTGTACCCAACAATCCAACATGCAATGTTTTCATATGCTCTTTGACCACAAATGTTGAAAGTCCTGGAGATATTTGAAAACAGCAATATTTTTACGTTTATAAAATAATACACTCTTCTTTAGAACAAGAGCATCCCATCATTCGCTGATTATATGTTCAGTTGTGGGTTGGATTCTTGAATGTGCTAGAGCTTTATGAAGGTTTCTTTTCAGAGATGCAAATTGGTAGGCTAGTCTGGAAAACACCTCAAGTTCAGGATAGAAAGAAATTAACCTGCAAAATCAAAAAAGATTCTTTATTTTAGTGCAGATTTGTACTTGACCTGCCAATTTAACTGAATTCACCACAAAACGGATGTATTTTATTTGTAGTGTTAGAAAACCAAAAAAAAAAAAAAACCAAAAAAAAAAAACGTAGCCATACACACCTGTTCAAAAGTTTGGGCTCAATAAAATGTTTTAGTATTTTTGAAAGAAAAGGCCCGTTCACACCAAGGAAATAACTTTAAAGATAACGATAACGATAACAATATAGGCCTAGTTCTAAAAATCGTTCTCAATATTAAATAATATTTCACACCACAGCTATAACGACAATGGCACAGAGAAACGATATCGTTGGACGATTTTATCCAGCTGATGAGCGATAAAAACATTGACAGCCAATCAGAATCCATCCTGCTGTAACGAGCTTGATCATTTAAAGTGACAGACAAGCACGCGCTTACAATAAACAGAACGATATCATCCACTAGTCTGGATGCTAATATATTTATCTTTGTAGTTATCGTTCTTGGTGTGAAGGGGCCTTCATGCTCACCAAGGATGCATTTATTTGATCAAAAATACAGTAAAAACAGTATAACTATTTTGTATTTCAAAATATATTAAAATATAATTTACTCCTGTAAAGGTCAAGCTGGTTATTCCAGGGAATATTCCATAATTTCAGTGTCCCATGGTCCTTCAGAAATCATTCTAATATGCTGATTTGGTGCTCAAGAAACATTTCTTATTATTAATGTTGAAACGTTTTTTTGTGGAACCCATTAGTTATCTATTTTTCAGTATTCTTTCTATGAATATAAAGTTCAAAAGAATAGCATTTATATGAAATATATATTGTTTTGTAACAGTGTCTTTACAGTCACTTCTGATCAAATTAATGTTTCCTTCTAAATAAAAAGTATTATTTCCTTTCAAAAACTTTTTTTTTTTTTTTTACTGAGCCCAAATTTTTGAATGGTATAATGATCAGGGAAGGTAACATGCACAGGAGAATGCAGCACTGGCAAGGCTTCATAAATACAACTAATATAAACAGTAACCAGGAAACAGGAAGTACTCTTACCAGAAATCCTGTCTGAATCAGGCTCAATTTAAATTTTACAAAACAAATCTATCAATCTCCCTGTACTGTTAGCCAACTAGAAATGTCCATTTAATTGGGCTATAGCTCTTTAGTATACGGGTCAATGAACTGGATAACAAAATGATTCATTTATTGATTAGGCCCACTTCTTGCAAGCCAATGCAGGGATACACACAATGCGATGAAAGGTCAAGCGCAAATATCAAAAGAAAAGGTCAGCTTTTATAGTCTCAAACAAATTCAGCTGTTTAATTATGATCTAATTAAAATATCTCAAGTACACCCCCTTACAATAAAATATCCAATTTAACCTCATATTTCATGAAGAAGTTTATTTATATTTTAAGGTGGTGCATCATATAATTCTGTATGTACTGGAAAATAAATGTCAATGTACGTATTATAATTAGTAGCTATGCTACAATGCAAACCAAAATGAGTGTGTTAAGAGTTAAGGGATAATAAAGACAACTTGTTTTAAACACAGAGCCCTTGATATTCTTAGCCAGATACACCAGTGCATGGCATCAGTCACGCATGAAGGCACTCATGGCATTGTTTAATGTGCATGTGATGATATGCAAATGAGGGCAGGATAGATAGAAAAATAGACAATAGCAAAAAAGAAGCAAAGACTTTTGAGAGAATTGTTAGTTCCTTATTAAACAATGTGTCGTATTGATAGCAGTAATTTGGTTAAGCATAAACACAAATGAGCACCACAGAGAAAGAACAGTGTTTGCATGCATGAGCGTGGGTGCTAAAGTTTTCACCATTTCCTGTATACTGAGTGCGCTAGACTTTTACCATATAGGGCTGTAGAACAACAGTGGCAGATAAAGGAAAGAGGAAGAAGAAGCAGTCGAAAAGAAAGAGTAACCTCATGCCTCAACTCGCAGATTGGAGGTGCCACAGACAGTGACTACGGTTTGCCTATACTGCCTCTGTTTCACTTCAAGAAGTGTCTGTGCTGTGCCTGTTAGAATACACAGAGCTACAAAATATGACCTTCCAATGCAAACAGTTGTATAATAAAACATTTGCAATTGTTTACATTGTGATTATACATTTAAAATGATTATAAAATTAAATAGTAATAGTAATAAAAGTACATATAACATGCAATATAATAAGCAAATGTGTGGTTATATTAGATACATGGTAAAGATTTGGCTATTGAGAATTTATCAGCTTAAAAATAAATAAATCAATATCAAGAGATAAAAAAATTATAATAATGGGAAATTAATACATAAAAAGACGTGGGGATGCGTGACCTTCGCACACTAAAGCAATACTCATTTTAAGGAAGGGTGGTGTGATTGCTATAGGCAGTCTAGGAAAGAAAACCAAATAATACAAACAGCTGCAGCATATACAAATATTGCAGTACATAAATAACTCAGTACATCAGCGGTAGTTATGCTTCATGCTTCACAGTAGTTATGCTTCATGAAATAAAGTAGTTTACTTTTTTCCGTATTCTGTCACATTTGATTCTATGTTGGTGTACTGATGAAACATGCTATCAGATTTTGCTATATATTTACATTGTTTTATGGGCAGGTTTAGGATATAGGGGAATGTATGGATGTAAAAAAAAGTCTCAAACCACATGAATATGATGCTGGTACAATCTGATAGGTAGTGATTTGTGCTACCTATCTGTTTTAATGGGAGGTATAGCAAAATCTGAGCGGGTAGCACAAATCGTCAGAACATGTGCACAAAACTTTCACAGGAATATCAAAAGTGAAAAAGGCCGGGCCTATGCATGCACATGCTGCGAGCAGGTTGATCTGCACTCTGCAGCACAATAGTGGCATTGTTGAGGTTTACACCTGCTCATTAGAGACTGCACTATACGACAATGTGCAATTAGGTTGTAAAAACCTGTTGTTCACATGTTCTATGACCTTTACGCACATGTAATATGTACAAACCTTGAATATTTCAAGATTACCCGAAGATAACTCTCATGAAGTAAGGATTTTTACCAGTTTTGGTCAATTTATTACAAATGCTCAAAATTTTTGGAACAAAAATGACTTGTGAGGACATCTGAAGTCAATTTCACTATTTTAAAAGCTCATTATTGACATACATGTTTATCTGAGTGAATCGGCTTCTCGAATGAGAAAATCATGTAAGGCATCCAGGCGGGACTTGAAGCAATTGATTGGATCATTGTGGCTTTCTATTGCTGTGATCTCATGTGAGTGAGGTTGTCCCGCCTTTACGCCTGTTATAAGAGAAGAGAAGAAATGTTGCTCCAAGCAGAGGGCTATTTTGATTCAAATTTACAAGGGGACATGAATTAATTATAATAACAATAATAATTAAACATTTAACCTATATAAATAATGCAATATTCCATAAAAACACAATAATCTTGATTTCATGGTGACTTTAAATCAAATCGTGCTTTGAATCTAATATTGTCAACAGGTTTGAGGGTTAGATTTAAGCTTAAGATGTAATAAATAGAAAAACTATGAAAATAACTGCATCTATGAGAGGCCTTATTTAAGGGAGAGGCCTTCTAAAGTGTTTGTGTGTGTGGGTCAGTTTTGGCTTCATTGTGGAGACAAAATGTCCCCAAAGGAACAGTAAAACTTAAATCATCTACATTGTGAGAACCAGTCACACAAAACATGGCTTAATAAGCATACTAAATGACGTCTTAATGAAAATTAAGAAGTGGCTAGATTTAGGGAAGGAATATGAGAAATAGCTCAGTATAAAAACATTACAGGTTAATAAAAGGTTAAATACATGGTAATACAACAAACATGTGTATGTGCTTTGACTCGAGAGAAGTAAAGAATACACTCATCAGTAGAGAGTCTCAGCCCTGAGCACTGCCACACACAGAGTTCAATAAGCCATGCTGGGTGGATGATTGATGCGCATGCGCAGTACATTACCGTGAGGTTTTGCCATTCATTCATTACATGTAATAGCCTGTCTTTCTGTTTCCGTCGCATCGAATTGAATACTATCCCTTCCTGCAGGTCATCTGATTTGACTATTTCCATTTCTCTATTTTTTTAACCAACAGTTTCGGTTACGGAAATGTCCTTAAACGGCTTCTTTCAAAACTTCTGGTAAGACTGCTGAACGTCAGCGCGTCAGCGGGCATCACGCCCAGATCTCACATGAATCTCATGCCCTTAAAAGGCGTTTTTCATCGCCTGTTGAGAAAGATCTGTAAAGCCCCACGGAAAAGACAAATCTGCTGCTTTAAATAGCTGTATTAGTCTGACCTCTTATGGTCAACAAGAGGTACTACATTACTCTTCCCAATGACGCAAACAAATTAGTTCGCTGAGCCAACCTGTAAAAACTAGGCTAATTATGAACTAATTACATAACCTATATTTATATATATCTAGCCTACTTGCCAATCTTATGTGCTGTTTTATCTTTAGATAAACAGAAAGACAACGTAATAATTTAGATCATGGGTCTTTCAATCTTTCAGATGCCAAGGACATCATCCTGGTGCCCTGTCCTAAAATTTAAATAATAGTCTATATATATTTTCATGTAAAAATACCACATTTATACTGTGAAAATTAATATTAAAATATGCTTAAAATAGTCATTTGAAAAATATTTAGTTTCTATGGTATTACGTTACTGTGTTGTGGTATTACTGTGCTATAGGTGGATTATTTATTTAGATGCATTATTTAATTTTTTTTTTGCTTTTTGCTTTAATCAATGTTTTGTTAATTGTATTTAATGCATTTATTTATTGGGTTATTTTTAGTAAATTTGGTTTATTTATTGTTACATTTTTACACTTTTTATCTTTAGACTTTTCCACAGACCCCATAGGACTCACTTGTGGCCCTTGGGACTCCCCCTAAACCCAGTTTGAACCCCCCTGATTTAGTAAATTTAACGGCAATGTATACTTTGTTCTCTGTGTGGTCTTAAAAACCCGAAAGCAAATACTTTTCTATATAGGCTAATCACCATTTATTTGTCATTAACAGAAAGTAGGCCCAAATATCACACAAATACTTACAGTACCTAATTGTAATTTTTTTAAATAAAATATCATATTAAATCTACAAAACTAAGATAAAAGTAGCTACATCAACACCAAACCATCTGGCGTAACCCGTAACAGTATCCTTTGTTTGTGTGACAAATTCCAACTAATTTGACTCCAGGAAACCAACTATCACTCTGCGGATGACGCAACCTGATCCAGCCAATCACAGCGCGGTTTGAAGTTTCTCTCCAGTCATTGGTCCTCTGCGCGTGATGTAGTGCAGAACCAGGAAATTATTTTTTGTGTGTGTGTGTTTACATCGTGAGTCGAAATGTCAAACTGAACCACTGACCAGGTCTGAAGATCTCACTTCAGTTTTTCAGAACTCAAGTGTGTATTGTATTTCAGAGTTTCCCTTGAGCACTTGTTTCAGTCAGCAGTTGAAACTATAAGCATGTTTTTTTATGAATTAATTTGTGCCCATGACAGACAGACTAAATTCCATGAATTAATTCATTTAAGTTGACATTCATTCGTGTTTTCCCTTCAGGGTGATGGGGAACACCGACAGTGTTGTAGCGCAGAAACGACTGGCTCGTTTTCGTCCGGATGAAAGACCCGTTATAGAGGGGACGTTTGACAGGCTTCATGGAACTGGCTCCTCTGCTTCTTCATCTGGAAAAACGGGGAAGGGTTTATCCCTAGACATGCTGAAGGTAAGGCGAGCAGCTGTGGCATAAGCATTAAACTAGTTCTGTTAAACCTCATATTTAATTAATTTTAATTATATTTGTGTATGTGCGTGTATACATATTATCCTTAAAGGGAGAGTTCACCCAAAAATGAAAATTCTGTCATCATTACTCACCCTCAAGGTGTTCTAAACCTGTATGAATTTCTTACTTCTGCTGAACACAAAATAATATATTTTGAAGAATGCCAGTAACCAGTTGATGACCCCATTGACTTCCATAGTAATTTCCCCCCATACTATGGAAGTCAATGGGGTCCATCAACTGTTTGGTTACCCATATTCTTCAAAATATATTTTTCTGTGTTCAGCAGAAGAAAGAAATTCATACAGGTTTGAGGGTGAGTAAATGTCACGATGACAGAATTTTCATTTTTGGGTGAACTATCCTTTTTAATGATTTTGTGTCCCGGTGTGATGAACATCACAACACTGTTATTATTGTTAACTAAAACTAAAATGTTTTTGTACTTCAAATAAAATAAATGTTAACTGAAAAAAAAACCTTTAACTTATTTTATATTAGCTAGTTGCCAACAATGCAAATACAACATTTCTCATTTTCTTTTATTTGAACTTGATGTACTTACTAAAATAATTAATACTGAAATACAGTTGATAAAAAAAAATATATATATACAGTACCAATCAAAAGTTTGGAAACATTACTATTTTTAATGTTTTTGAAAGAAGTCTCTTATGCTCATCAAACCTGCAGTTTAAAAAAAAAACAGAAAAAAAACAGTAATATTATGAAATATTATTACAATTTAAAATAATGGTTCTCTTTTTTAATATACTTTAAAATGTAATTTATTTTTGTGATGCAAAGCTGAATTTTCATCAGCAAGTACTCCAGTCTTTGGTGTCTTATGATCCTTCAGAAATCACTCTAATATGATTTGATACTCAGTTATTATCAATGATGGAAACAGTTGTGCTGTTTAATATATTTTTTTGGAATACTTTTTTCAGGATTCATTGATGAGTAAAACGTTAACAGCATTTATTCATAAAAACAGCATTTATTCAAAATAAAAACATTTCTAACAATATAAATCGTTACCATCACCTTTTATCAATTTAACGCATCCTTGTTGAATTAAAGTACTAATTTCTTAAAAAAAAAAAAATTATTGTTCCCAAACTTTTGACCTGTAGTGTATATTGTTCCAAAAGATTTCTATTCTAAATAAATACAGTTCTTTTTAACTTTTTATTCATCAAATAATCCTGAAAAAAGTATCTCAGGTTATAAAAAAATATTAAGCAGCACAACTGTTTCCAACATTGATCATAAATCAGCATATTAGAATGATTTCTAAGACTGGAGTACTTGCTGATGAAAATTCAGCTTTGCATCACAAAAATAAATTACATTTTAAAGTATATTAAAAAAGAGAACCATTATTTTAAATTGTAATAATATTTCATAATATTACTGTTTTTTTTTTTTGTTTTTTTTTTTTTACTGCAGGCTTGATGAGCATAAGAGACTTCTTTCAAAAACATTAAAAATAGTAACGTTTCCAAACTTTTGACTGGCACTGTATATATTTATAAAATTAACTATAACTTTAACTAAAATGAAAACAGAAAATATAAAAATAAATAAATAACAATAAATTCAAAATATTAATAAAAACTATAACAGTATTTCAGTGTTACTAAAATAAACGAACGATTGAACTGAACGATTGAAAAACCATGGAAACCGATTTTTAGTAAATTTCCACATATTCCTAAGTCTACCACATAATTACTTTAAATTAATTAATTATTGATGTCCAGTTAAATGCTGTCTGAAGTCATTTGTAAGAAGGCTGAACAGTATTGTAGAATATCTAATAATAAGCATCTGCTTGAAACAAAAATGTAATTGTTATGGCTGGAGAACAGATGCAGATCTGTCAAACATTTTCTCTTTGGATTGCATGTCTGTGCAAACTTAAGATACATTGATTTGAACTTTTTGCTGTTTTTTTTTTTTATTTGTGTCAGATGACAATGGGAAAGATGGCCTCAGAATCAATGATAAAGAGAGTATTCCACGGCATACACAGCATTGATCCAGAAGTGCCACTGCCCCCTGGTGATGGGGTAAGTCGTGAGCAGTTGGTTATTTTCCTGGCAGATGTTCTTAGAGGAACTGCAGAGGAACGTGCACCTTTGGTCTTGGCAATGGCAGAGGGTGCAAAGGCTACTGCTACCACAGCTGAGCAGATCAGAGGTGTAAGTATCACCAAAATCTGATTATATAAAGGGGTTCAGTATTAAGTGCTATTATTTTTTTAGTTTTCACTTTAATTTTAGTTTACGTTTTAGTTGTTATGTGCTTTTGTCATTTTTATTAGTTTTTCATATTTATATATTTTTTATATATTATAGATAGAAATATCTCTATATAGATTTAATACATTTTTATTTCAGTTAAGTTTTAGTAATTTTAGTACTCATTTCATTTAGTTGCCAGGGCATATTTTCTCATTTTTGTTTAAGTTTTTCAGCTAATAGTTATATAGTTATAATGTGATTTTTGTTTTGTTTATTTCAGCTTCATTTTAATAACCAAAGTTGATTTCATTAACACTGTTAAACATAGGCCTGAAAATATCAGTTAAACCAACTAGGCCCGGTTTCACAGATAAGGCTTAGATTAAGATAAATAGGACATTTATTTAGCTTTTATAAACATGTCTTAGAAAAAAAAAACATTACTGGTGTGCATCTTGAGACAAAACAATGGCACTGACATATTTTAAGAAAGATTGCAGGTTGCTTTCTGTTAAAATCGCTCAAATGTGTATTTTAGTCTAGGACTAGGTTTAAGCTCATGACTATTTAAACCCACAAAGTCAATTTAACAATGAAGCATCAATACAATTTCCAAATAATTCTTAATATCTTATTGTGGTAATTTAATGTTTATGAAATAGTTTGTGGAAGACCTGGTTTCAGCTGCAGTGCAGACTCTAGTCCACAGGGGGCATCTGCGAGGTTGGCAACCCGATCGCATGGCTGATGGCCATCAAGGGGTTAAACTGCTGTCAGAACATTTGACCTCTGAATTAAAATCTTCAGGTTTGTATCAGAATCACAGTAAATGCTGTTTTAGATTAAATCCAAATGAAAATGAATAAAGTGTATTTTTAAATAATGTGAATGAACCATTCGGATAAATCTCTTAAAGTATTTATTAATATTTTGAATTAGCTTTTATTTTACAGTTTTATGCTTAGTAATTTTTAATAGCTTTTGTTTTTGCTTAACGCTTTACAATAATTCCATTTGTTAACATCAGTTATCTACATTAGTTAACATGAACTAACAGTGAAAAAATAATAATTATAGTTATAAATAATAAATAATTTTAGTTAATGTTAATTTCAACATCAAAAGTTGTATCTTTTAATATTATTTAATGGACCTGAGCTTACATGAACTAACAATGAACAGCTGTATTTTTATTAACATTAATGTTTTAACTAATATTAACCAATGGGACCTTATTGTGAAGTGTTACCTTGTTTTAACTAACAGTTGCAGTGCACAGCAAGAGGATTATTTAATATAATTAGTCCTTATCGCTTCAATAGACCAGAGTGCGTGTGACATTCCATGTCTGGAAGACTGGCTTTTCCGGATCCCAGCAATGGCCATGTTCTTGGAGCTTCTGATTGGTGAGGGGCTAGGAGTTGGGTTGCCCTCTCGTCCTCCCCCAACTCTCTTGCCCCCGTGTCGGTACGCTCCCTGGAGTGACCTCCGATGTCTCTTGAATCTACCTCTTCTGATGTTCCTGTCCCCTCAGCTACCAGAGGGACATAGCGCCCCCTGGAGGTTATTATTCTCTACAAACATACACGGGGAAAGCTTCACCCGATTGGTGGGCAACTGCAAAGGTCGGGGTCCCACTGTAATGTTGGTAAAAGACACTAAAGGCCATATCTTTGGTGGCTTTGCATCTCAAAGCTGGGAGGTCAAGCCTCAGTTTCAGGGTGAGTTCAGAAGGATTAAACCATATTATGCTGTGTTCATGCCATGTCATAATTGTGGTAATTATGAGATGATGACCTGGAGTCAGAGCCATTCACATCCTCGGATTCAAAATTATGTGTTTCTACAGCAACACCGTCAGTGGCAAAATAACTGCTACAGGTGGTACATCAATTACGCAGTACACTCTTAGAACAAAGGACAGTGTAAAAGTAATCCCATTCCGTGGGAAAACTACTGGCTTGAACTATGGGTGATTTATAGGTTCAAATAGAGCCTGCTTTAACGTCGCTATTTTTTAACTGTTAATGCATTATTGTCATGTTAATTTGCCCTAAATTCAACACAAGAGAGATTTTCTTCACACACAGTATGAGTTTAGCCTGGGTTTCCCCATGCTGCCTTGCACGCAGCGCGATTTTATTCACGCTGCTAGGCAGCCTGGATTCCATGGACCAGATTTTCCCCTCAAAAAGGGAACCAATCACAGAACGGGGAGGGAGCAACAAGGCGATGACGACGTCTATGCGACACACCGAAGCAGTTTGTTTAAAAATAAATTCGGTGGTTATTTCGATAAAAACATGTCTGTAGAGTATTTGTACCTTCTACCCTCATGTTTGTCTTGCACAAACGGCAATATTCGCTGAACGCCATCGTGTACACATAAATCTTTGATCCATCGTCTTCTTCCTCGTCGAATTTCTTTCGCTCTACATACGTCATCTTGTATAATTGAAACGATTGGCTATGAGCTACGTACAGGCGCATTTGATAGACATTCGTAGTGCCCAATAAACGGCTCTGGGCATTCGTAAACCACGCCTCAAATACGAGAAAATGAACATGTGGTTCCCAGACCACGTCTCCATGAGACGAGGTCTGACGTTAGCCAGGCTAGTATGAGTTGCAGTCTGAAGATGTTTTTCTGTACCATTTTGATTGACAGGATATTATTGGCCCTGATCATCAGCTGCTTTTAAATAATTGACCGATGGCCAATATTGAAAATAATTGCTTTTATTGGCTGATACATCGGTGCATCTCTACCAAAAAGGTTCTATATGAATAAGGAGAAATGTCTTGAATGATTACAAAAGTCGCTTCTATATATGCTTTATATTCTATAATAAAGCGCCTGACAGAACCCTTTAAGGTTCTATATAGAACCTTTTTTTCTAAGTGTCAGAGTTTACAAATTGTAATTACGAGTTCTATGAGGACATGAACGCTTACAAGTCAGAATCTCGTAATTAGTTCATTCTGACATGGTGTGAACACACATTTATACATTACAATCAATGTTTTCTTCTTTTTGCACTAGGCGATTCCAGGAGCTTCCTCTTCTCTATTTCTCCCTACATGCGAGTGTTCACCTGCACAGGCTATAACAATCATTACATGTACTTGAACCAGGGCCAGCAGACCATGCCAAATGGCTTGGTGAGATCAATATTAAACAGTGCTCAAGGCTTTACAACACCATGGAGCAAAACAAAACTACATTGTTACTTCTCTTTTTTAGGGTATGGGTGGTCAGCATGGCTATTTCGGCTTGTGGTTGGACTTCGATTTTGGACACGGCCACAGCAGGGCTCGACCACGGTGCACTACATACGGCAGTCCTCAGCTCTCAGGAGACGAGGAATTCAAACTGGACACCGTGGAGATGTGGGGCGTTGGGCAGCTACCTGAAGAACAGGAACAGGTCTGTGATAATATGCTGAATTTTGTAGTTTTTGGGGTTTGCAATTTTGATACTAAAAAAGATCAAAGTAATCATGCAAAATTGAAATGTTCCTGATCTTGACATTCAGGATGAGAAGAAGAAAAGCATACTAGATGCAGATCCTGAAGTACAGGCCATGATGGAAATGACAGGGAAGACCCTGCACAGCCAAGGCCTCCGAGAACCTGAGGAGGATGAGGGACAGTGAGGATGGAAAAAAGATGAAGACAACATGGAGATCAAACTAGCAGTGTTTCTTTTAAGTGTTTGGTTTGGTTTGTGTTTTTACACTAATATGAATGATGAAGAAACCACACTGTTAAGAACCACTTATTAAGGTGTTATTACACTGCAGTTTTTATGTGGATATGCAAACTCAAGGAGCTGGTTTCCTGCTTTCTGTGAAATATTAAAATGTGCACACAAAGACGTTTTGATGTTCTGCCTGACTACTGTTTAACACTGAGTATTGATAATGTGTGACTGGATTCTACATTTCTTATCAAATATCTGGACATTATGTGGTTGCATTTTGTCTTGACTGATAACTTTAGTGTCTGTAAACTGAAAGATTGGAAAATGGAAATTATTATTAGTGGTGCTTGTCAATGTTATTGCTCACACTTAAACTTTGGCACGCTACTCCTCGCGCACCATTTGTCGTAGCCCCATGAATGAGGTGTCAAATCGACCAGTTTATTGAGGAGAGGTGTGCTATGACTTTTATAAGCCATCGGGTGTACGATGTTCGTCCGGCGGGCGATAAATCTGCCGAAAAAAGTTCCATAGACTTAACATTGGCACAAAATTTGTAAGATCATATCTTTGGATCAGAAGGTCAGAGAAACTTGAGGTTGGGCTCTTTTGACTCGGCCTATCAAGCAGCTTCATAACAACTTCAACTTCATAGCCATGCCCTAGCAGCCAGTTACAGGACCCTAGCAACCATTAAACAACATTAACAAGCAAAATCTCCGCACCAGGACATTGTAGAAACACAGAGTTGGCCTTTTTCGACTCAGACTGGCAAACAGTCTTTAAATATCAACCCATAAACTGTATAAGCAAAACCCTAGTAACCATAAAGAGTACCCTAGCAACCGTACAATCACATGAATAAGCTATATCTCAGCACCAGAATATCGTATAGACATATGGGCTCGTTTGTTTCGATTGGGAAACCAGTCTGTAAATATTACCATGGTAACTGTAACCACACTCTAGCAACCGAGTGCCGAGTTTTGCCACTGCAAGCACCACTCACATTTTCTTCAGGAAATGTAAGCTTAGCGTTAAGTTCTGCCAGGAAGACTCAATCAGCGCGTTATGAATTAACTCACTTCTAACCAATCATGTGTTAACACTCTCAGTATAAAAGAATGGTACTTACATCCGTCTGAGTTCGCAGATACTGACGGCGCCAATTACCTCCATCCTCCCCAACCACCTCCAAGATGGTCCTTTCCCTCAATCCTCCCCACCACCACCAGGATGGTCCCTTCCTTTACCTCCAGGGGGTCGGCTGCGCCCCTGCCTTCATCTTCAGGCGGGATTTGCAGATTCCGTTACCCTCGCATTGCTTGCTAAGGACGGGGCCTACGCCAAAGACTATGCTTGCTGAGCTATTAATAAATTTACTCTTGTTATATCATTTTATCTCCCGAGTCTTTCTGGTAGAAATGTACATTCTAGTTCTTATGTATTGTTAAAACCCAGAAAGCACCAAATACATAAATGTAATTCACAGAATGAAAATGTAAAAGAATCACTATTTATTCACAATGGGAAATTACAAAACCATATTATAATAATGCAATTAAAAAAATAATGGAACTTTGTTTCCACAATAATTTGGCATTTGACAGTAAACTGTAACTTTGCTAGATGCTGTAGGCCTACTGGAGTTTCCAGCATGCATCGCTGTATTAATAAAATGTGCAGATTACTGTTTATTGTTGGCTGCTTTTAGTAATGGCTCTTTTGCAGTCACTCACTGTTTTTAATATTATTAAACAATGAACAATCCTAATAATGTACTATACAACATGGATATTAAATAAGTGAACCACTTTGTTTTTTAGGTCGAAATTACACTTTTTCAAGATGAAGTGGGTTAGATATTCACAGTGGGTTACCATGGTAGCCTGTAGTTTTTGCATCCAGATGATAAATATGTTACCCAAAAGTCTTCTAATCAGATTGTTTTTCTTAATGCAAATGAACAGTGGAATGCGCGCGCTGGAAAGTAATGCTATAAGAAAAGAACGTGACTTGAATTCGACATTCTAGGCTACGGAGCCTTTTTCTCATTCGCATGTTTAAAGAAATAAACATGAGAATAAGACCAATCATTCATTACTCAAACATCAACATAACTTTGGACGACAACATTTTCTTCTGACAGCCAGCGCCCAGCTGCGAGCAACAGGTGCTTTCATTTTCATATCACCTCCTCAAAAGTTTACTTAGAAAGTATGTCCATTTTTATACTTTGCTTTAAGGCATTCCGTTTGCATTTAGAATCATACATTTAGTTTTCACAGAGTAATTAATAGGTTGTTAATGATTATGAACATAAAACACTAAATTAGAAGAACTTCGTGATGTCATGATTACGTCAATACGGGCAACTATCGGCTGAAACACAACCTGAATAGACACAGAAATAAACGCTTTTCCAGTATCAGGATCTCACGTTTTTTGGCACATTTACACAGGCACAAAGACACAAGTTTGACAGCGTGGTACACACATCGCTATCTCTTCCCTGGGGATTTTGCATAGATATTTTTGCTTCCGGATTTTTTTTTCTCAAAATGTTCTCTTCACTTCCTTGTGTTAAGCGAATAGAGGAACTGACCACATTGTGACTAGACTGATCATAAGAGTTTTTTTCAATACTGCATTAGGCTATTTTTTATTTTTAAAATGAGATTTAGTTAGACTACAGCAGGCGGTTTTCGAAGTGGTCATTGATTGTCTTCTCTAAACTCGGGTAAGTATTTTTTAATTTGGATGTTTGGATGTTTACATTACGGAGTATTACAGGAGCTGTTTATGTATGTGTACATTTGATTTAAAGGCCTACATTTTTGTTTATGAAAAATACACTGAAAGTTTAAGGCGTTTTATAAAACTAAATATGAGTTGAAGCTTCTTTAGTTTTCCCATTTATCATCAATGGGAAAATTATTACTTGAAAATCTGCAAATATTTGCAACAAAATGCACAATAAGTAATGCACAAAATTGTTCTATACACATCCGTGGTCTATAAAAAAACGCTAATTCTGCAAAAGCAGGTGTGCCTCCTCTGCCTCTTGTTGTAAATGATAACAATTACGTATTGTACTTACAGTAAAGACATTTACATTTACAAAGCATATACATTTTCTGACACTGTAGAGCAACATATCTTCACTTATTCTTAACTTGTTATCATTTGTGTGAAAAAAAAAGGTTTGTTAATTGGTTCTTTTATCTTGGTGCTTGTCTTTAAATGTTTTGAAAGACAAAGAGAATGCTCTCTCTTTCACACAGAAAGCACAAAATGGAAGAATTGAGGGTGTGAAGGTGATGTACAAAGGTTTCTGAATGGAAACCACATTGAGTTTACTGGGTTAATGATTTACTTTTAAAGAGGGACTTGCTTTGGGACACTTCCACAGTACTCAGCTACTCATTTGCAATGCAAATATTGGCTTCTATGGGGAACGAGACATGAAACATCTATTTTGCTTGCCATGGTTCAACAGTTTGGAAAACTGACTTGTCTCTGAAAGGTGTACTGTTTAGTCACAGATAACTGATGGTGATATTCCTCTTTAGGTTTTGATCATTTATATTATCAGAGCTGACATGCATGATTGGGAAATTACAGTATTAACATTGTCTTCCTCACAAATTGTACTTCTTTAAACCCAAAACTGTAAAGAGGAATCAATTGTTCTAGCAAATTCTGTTTAATGAGCACTTGTTTCATTTGACAACTTAAAAAGCTTCAGTGAATGGATTTGCTGTTGTCTATGAAACAGTATAATCCATTCAATAACTTCCATGCATTTCACAACACAATGGATTAATTCAGATACAAGTATTTCAAGATATTCAACACTCATCCTCATGTCGTCCCAAACCTGTTTCAAAACATGAATGAATTTCTTTCATCTGCAGAACAGGAAAACAATATTTTGAAGAATGTTTCAACCTTTTTTGTCCATGTAATGAAAGTCACTGCAAACCATTGAATGGGCAATTTTTCAAAATATCTTCTTTAGTGTTCCAGGGAAGAAAGTCATACAGGTTTTGAAACAACATGAATTTTTGAAACAACAACAGAATTTTCATTTCAGTTAATGTTTGATTTGTTGCATGCAGTATCTTGAAAAATTTGAATATCAAATACTCCGTTGTGTTTTGATATTCAAAGTACAGACATTTTCAGCCATATAATTCAGTTGTACAGAAAGCATACCTGCCAAGTATCTACATATGCACCACGAGACTACATGTGTACCTGCTGCCACGCAGATTGCAATAAGTAACCACCTGTGGCCGTTTGTTTTTGCCAGTGTGTGACCAAAGGCAGAGATGGCAGGTCGCACTCAGCAGGGAGACCTGATCGAGTACAAGAAGAGTCTCATTAAGCGGGACTTGGAGATGGGGATAGTGATGACCGTGTACAGACAGAGGATGGAGAGGCTTACCGTGCAGGTCATCATGGAGACGCGACAGGTGGCCTGGACGCGCACCGCCGACAAGACAGAAGGAGTGTGTGAGTACCTTGCCTCAAGTTCATTTCTTGCATTTACACTTACCTTTACATTTAAGCTGTACATTGTTTCTGTATGTGTAAAGAAAATAACCCATGTTTGTTTTACCATTTAAGCTACAGGAACTTTATGATAAATGTTTATTAGTAGTGCTGTAAAATCGATTCATTGCATCCAACAGAAAAGTTTGGAAATATATATATATATATATATATATATATATATATATATATACACACACACACACACACACACACATAAATAATTAATAATTACATATACACAGACACATACGCGCACACACACACATATATACATACAAACTTTTTTTTATGTTAGATGCGATTAATTTTAATTCATTGATTTGACAGTACTATTTATTAGACGATTAATACTTAATAAGTTATTGTGTGTCTTTGGATGTTACAAATATGTGTCCATATAAAGTGGCTTTAAATTATATAAAAAAAATCTATTTTTCTGTTCATTTAGCAGACAATTTACATATTCAAGGAATGCATTTATATTTTAAAGGAATATTTATTTTAAAGTTAAAAGCTTGTTAATGTGGTTTTTTATTATTATTTGGGTTTAAGTTATTGTTTTACAGAAATTTAAATGAATTACTACTATTCAAAGGTTTGGTGTCGGTTAGATTTTGTAATATTTTTTGTAAAAAAAAAAACTCGTATGCTCATCAAGGCTGCATTTATTTGATGACAATACAGTTAAACCGTAATATTGTGAAATTTTATTACAATTTTCTTTTAAATATATATAATAAAATTTCAGCATCATCATTACTCTAGCGTTCTAATATGTAGATTTGGTGCTCAAGAGCTATTTCTTATTATTATCAATTTAGAAAACAGTTTTGTGGAAAACCATGATACATGATAAATAGAAAGTAAAAAAAAAAAACAGTATTTATTTAAAATAGAAATCTTTTGTCACAATGTAAAAGTCTTTATTGTCCTCGCTGAATAAAAGTATCACTTTAAACATAAAAAACTCTTGAACGGAAGTGTATATCACTAACAATTTTATATAAAAATCCCACGGATAAAATTAATAGTGAGATGAACTGACCATCAACTTCAACATTCCAGGTTGATCTGTTAAATAATAGAGAGCTGATTTCAGACACTAATCATAGGCTGTCTCTAAGTGAGCTACTTCGCTGTCTCCATGGGCAGCAACAATCTAAACTCATATGGCACCATGATCTTGTAGGAGGAGGACACTTTTGGGAGTGTGGCCAGTGAACTGACTGTCTGTTGCCAGTAATTATGGTTGTCTGTAGTGCCATCACACCCGTCTCACCCAATGAAGTGCCACTTCCAGTTTTAACTAATCTTTCTTTTTGTTTCTTTTGTACATGACTCCTTGTGCATTTTATACTGTTCATACTCTTATTTTTGGTTATGACGTAACATGTCTTGTGCCTTGTCATGGTGCTTTTGATATTTACATAGATTCATATATTTATATATATAAAAACCATATATTTATATTCATATCTCTTTCTTTTAATCAGATCTGGTCCAGTGTTGTTTTAGCATTTTGTTATATACTATTATAGTATTTTTATATATATTTTGAATTAGCATTTATTTGTATATTTTTTACAATTCTTTTTTTATTTATTTTTTATTATATTTTTCTTATATTATATTTAAGTTTTTTTTTTTTTTTTTTAAGAAATGAAAACGATTTTTAATAGTTTTACTTTTAGTTAACAATAACAACACTATGATTGCTGTCTGTTGGTCTGAATACTGTCAGTATATGTTTAAGTATGTTTATGTTGCAATCTCATTTTTGCAGTGGACCTTTTTGAGATCCGGGAAGTACGACCAGGAAAAAACTCCAAAGAATTTGATCGATTCAAGGACACCAAGGATAAAAATACAGACCCCAACACATGCTTTACCATATTCTATGGCTCTCAGTTTGTTCTCAACACTCTCAGTCTGGGGGGTATGTGTGATTTTTATACATTACATATTCTAAGTTATAAAACCATATAAAGATAAAGTAGGCAATTTTGATATGTATAGACTGCATTAAAACGCATTTTGCTTACCTGAGTTAACGGACATTCCATTATTTGGCTGGTTTAGAAATGACTGTTAATAATACATTTTCTGTGGAAAAGATTGCATTGTTTTTAGCTCTGATAGTGTTTGCTCTTCCACAGCTGATTCAGTGGAGGATGCAGACAAATGGCTGACAGGACTGGAGTTACTCAGACAGGAGACACTGGTGGCTTACACACCAGAGATTATAGAGAGGTACACACACACACACACACACACACACTTACAGAGAGTGTACCTTGTGTATCTATGAACCGTAACCCAAATCATTATGTTTGTTTCATTCTTTGTTTTCCCTCTTACTGTAGTTGGCTGAGGAAACAGATGTACTCGGTTGATCAGACAAAGAAAAATAGGTTCTCCTCTTTCTCTTTCACCTGCTTCTCACCCAGTTTCATTGCAGTTTTTGTCTCACTTCTTTACCCCTCTTTAATGCTTTTTCATGTCTCTCACAGCATTACCTTGAAAGAGCTCAAGTCTCTTTTGCCACAAATGAACTTCAAAGTACCAGGTGGACGTTTTTTGAAGGACAGAATTTCGGTATGAATGATTCATTGTATACACATCATCTTGACGGAAGTGAATGCTTTGCATCATATGGAAAACTTTATGGCAACTGAATCGGAACATTTCCTCTCCTGATGTTTTGCAAATGATGATCTGTGTTTATCCACAAGTTTTAATATATACATATACTACAGTAAATATATATAGATTTTTATATTATATTTTATATTATATATTATATTTTTTTTCAAAGACATGTTTAGTTAATGGCCTTGCACTAAAAGTATAAACTTCATAATTTCAGTTGGCGGGAGCAAAGAAAGACGTCCTGGATTTTGAGCAATTTCACAAATTCTACAATCTTTTGATATATGAAAACCAAAAGATGGTAAGAGTGCAGTTTAGTTTTGCTGAATATGCTTTGGGTGTAATATAAATTACACCCAAAGCATATTTAATTCAGCAAAACTAAATATATATATTTACACTACTGTTCAAAAGTTTGGGGTCGGTAAGATTATTTAAAAAAACCTCTTATACTCACAAAGGCTGCATTTATTTGATCAAAATACACTAAAAACTGCAATATTGTGAAATGTTATTACAATTTGAAATAACTGTTTTATGTTTTAATATATTTTAAAATGTAATTTATTCCCATGATGGCAAAGCTGAATTTTCAGCATCGAGTCCAGTCATCAGAGTTACATGATCCTTCAGAAATTCTATGCTGATTTAGTGCTCAGGACACAATTATTATCAATGTTGTGCTGCATGATATTTTTGTGATTGGCAGATGGCATTATAACCGTAAAACATATATTTTCATTTATTTGAAATGGAAATCTTTTGTAACATTATAAAAGACTTCACTGTCATGACTTAACTGAATAAAAGTATTAACTTCTTTGGGAAAGAACTTTTGGACCCTTAACTTTTGAAATATATATATATATATATATATATATATATATATATATATATATATATATATATATATATATATATATATATATGTTACATACTTATGTTGAATGTTGCTTGTCATTTTGTTAGATTCTAGAGGAGTTTAAAAAGGAGTCGTGTGCTTTCATCATGGGGTAAGAAACTGTCCATTATTTTGGTTGAATCGGTTCTTTAAATGTGCATCATGTGGTCATGCTAATGTTCTCATTCTTATTATTTTGTATTTTTTTCTCTTCAGTGTCAACGATCTGCCTATTCAACTCTCCGATTTTCAAAGATTCCTTTTATATCAGCAAAGAGTAAGATTGATATATGTATTTGTATACTTCCTGCTCATCCATCCATGCATTCAGTTGTTTAAGACTGAAATCAGAATCATATTATTTATAACATTATATAACATTTATTTTAGCACAGTTTCACAATTAAGTGAACATGGGGTGAATTTTAAATCATTTTAATTTCGCTACTTTAGTTTGTCGCTGTGGCATTATCCTGACATTATCACACAGTCAATCTAGCTATATTTATTGTATATACCTGTCATCTACAGTATATATATTTCATTTAAATTCTATTTGTTTTGTTAAGAAAATTCTGTGAATTTATTTTGCAGGATACATGGGCCAACAATCTGAATCAAGTCAGAGAGCTGATGACTATATTTATCGATGACACCATGAGGAAGACTAATGATCCAGCCTTTACTACTGAAGAGGTACATCTTAAAGAGATCTGTTTACTCTATGTTCATTTATATTTGCAGGTTATGTGTTTATAGAGCTTTTCTCTATATCTTTCTAGTTCCTCAGTTTTCTCTTCTCCAAAGAAAACTCAATTTGGGATGAGAAGTTCTCAGAGATTTGCCCACTGGACATGAACAACCCTCTGTCTCACTACTGGATCAACTCTTCTCACAACACGTCAGTGCTGGTGTTCTTCATGCTCATGACACACATGCAGCTCCTCCGTCCTCATCATGATGAATTTCCTGTGTTACTTCATGTGTTTTGCTTTTTTCACAGATATTTGACTGGAGATCAGCTGCGCAGTGAGTCCTCAACAGAAGCTTATGTGCGCTGCCTGAGGCTCGGCTGCCGCTGTGTTGAGTGTCAGTGAACCATACCCTCATTTCTGCATAAATACTTTTTAATTCTCTGCTAAACTAATGCAGGTCCCTTTCTGCTTCATTATTAGAGTATGCATTGATGATAATAATACGTTGAAATCTGAAATCAGTGGGAGTCAGTATGATGACTGTTTTATTTTTAATTTCTTTTTATTCAGTGGACTGCTGGAATGGTCCAGATGAACCTATTATATACCATGGCTGGACCAGAACCTCCAAGATAAAGTTTAAGGATGTGGTTAAGGCCATCAATGATCATGCTTTTGCAACATCTGAGTTAGTCATCAGCAACACACACATTCACACATTTATTTGGTGACGTTCTTGGGAAATGGGCGAATTTAACAAAACCTTTAAAGAACATGCCTGGGTCATAATGTGTCCCCTATTTAAAAGAAATAAGCAGTTATATTTTGCATAAAGACAATTAAGCCTATTTTTATAGATTATTTGCATTGTGACATTATTTTTATGACAATAAAACAAACTTTCCCCCTAAATTGCCATTACTGCTACATGAAAAAAAAAAAATCATTAAAATGTACATTTTAAATGTAAAGTGTTATAACAGTGGCCCTCCAGGACTGAGTTTGGACACCCCTGATTTAAAGTGTTATAAAGCATGGGTAGAGTTTGTTGCCTTTTAGTCAGTCACGTTTGACATTACGTCGATACTGACATATTGGGATCTCACTTGGGAGCCCAGTCACCGTCGGGTAGTAAGAAAACGGGCCAATAACGATTGGCGAGTGAGATTTGCATGCCAAGGCACTCCCCTGTACATATGGGTATATAAGCTGGCCTACAACTCTTTTGGCCTACAACTCTTCAACAGCTTTTTGCTTTGGAGCCGAGTGGTTGCCTTAACTCGCTCTGCCATTCCTCTTCGCTAGAGAGGAGACATTCTTCCATTGGTTTTAGCCTCACGATTGCACAGATAAGTGCAGCGATTCCACCCCTGGGTGCTTCAACTTTCCCAGGCCGATGCGAGCATCGGGCTTGAGAATACTTTCACAATGCACAGATATTTTAATAGTTTTCATTGTCTTCATGCCAAATATAATTATAAAATTATTACACACAGTTTTATTTTTTTTGGAAATGCACAGAATTTATGTAAAATGTTTATGAACGGGTATACTGTTTGCAGGTATCCTGTGGTGCTGTCCATAGAAGAACACTGTGACATCAAGCAACAGAAAATGATGGCTCAGGTGTTCAAAGATGTTTTCCAGGACAAGCTTCTGATGGAGCCACTGGAACCAGAAGCAGAACAACTGCCATCACCAACCCAACTGAAGGGCAAGATCATCCTCAAGGTAGAAAAGCTTCACTGGATAATCCTGCATCCTTTCAGGTTACAATGCAATACCAAGCCACAGCAATCAATGTTTTGCTACTAACTTTTTCATACAGCACAAGAAACTGAATCTTGATGGGACTTTTGGCAAAAAGGATCTACGAAAAGGAGATAAGCAGGGAGAGCTCTTCATCTGGGATCCAATAGATGAGGTGCCAAAATCATCATGGGCTCGTGTGGTTGTTTCATCTTATTTCGGTTGCCTTAATTGATACTGAGTGTAATTTCTGTGTGACTGTGTCCGTGTGCAGAGATGGTACAAGCACTACTGTGTGATCGAGAACAAGACATTGTATTATGCTGAGGAGAATGATCTAGAGGACGATGTTGGAAAGGTAAATCACTGAGACTCAATCACAGAATGAGATTCAGTTTAAAATGCCACAAATTAAGGAAATAAACGGTGTAATTCAAATGTAAAACCTCTCCTCAGTCGTCCCAGGGAGGTACAGAGCTTCATCAGTTAGAGCCCTGGTTTCACGGGCGTATGTCAGAGGGCAGACAGACTGCCGAGAGACTGCTGCAAGAATATTGCGCAGATTCGGGTGGAGTTGACGGAACGTTTCTGGTGCGGGAGAGCGACACCTTCGTCAATGATTGCACCCTCTCATTCTGGTAATGTAGGCCTGTTCTCATTCTCTTCAAAGAGGGAGGAAAGATTGTTTTTTTTATTCCCTATTTTCTCTTTTTTTTTTTTGTCTTTAATTTAGTCTTTACAAATGGAAGAAATAGGGAAAATGTCCCATCATAATGTTAGATAAAATACTAGATAAAATATTAATCTGGCAGTTGATTAAGACTGAAATCAGAATCATATTATTTATAACATTATATAACATTTCTTTTAGCACAGTTTTAAGGTTAACTGAACATGGGGTGAATTTTAAATCATTTTAGTTAGTTCATCCAAAAATGAAAATTCTGTCATAATTTACTCGCCCTCAAGTTATTCCAAACCTTTATGAATTTCTTTCTTCTGCTGAACAGTGAACACAAAAGAAGATATTTTGAAGAATATCTATAACCAGACAGTTGATGGACCCCATTGACTTTTTTTGCCCTTGCATACTATGGAAGTCAATGGGACCAATCAACTGTTTAGTACCAACATTCTTCAAAATATCTTCTTTTGTGTTCAGCAGAAGAAAGAAATTCATACAGGTTTGCAACAACTTGAGGGTGGGTGAGTAAATTACTGTATGACAGAATTCATAATGACATCATCCTCCAGGAAGTTACTCTCAATGTCTCACTGACCAGTGACTAACTTTAGCACTTTGTTTGTCCTGTTAGTTTAGTTTTTGTTTACATTGTGTAAATGATTCATAATCAATACATTTATGTGCCTGATGTTGACCAAAGTATATTTCTGAAAGAAATACCCTTTTATAGAAATACTTCCATTACAGTGCATTCATATGGTGCTGCATAACAAGAATGACCCATATTATTCATATTAATTACTTTTTTTCTTTGGTCACAATTATACAGAAATGCACATTTTGCTAAATAAATTCACTGTGTGGTCTTTGCAGGCGCAGCGGACGAGTTCAGCATTGTCGAATCCGTTCCTGCATAGAAGGAGGTCACACTGTCTATTTCCTCACAGAAAACCTGCATTTCCCCAGTGTGTATGCGCTCATTCAGTATTACAGGGAAAACCTGCTCCGCTGTCAAGATTTCTACCTGCGCCTCACCGAACTTGTGCCTCGACCAGACCAGCACCTGCGTGAAGGGTTAGTCGATACTTGATGTGCACAAACAACTTCATTGGTGTTTACCACATCCCGGCCAGCAGGGCTGTAGAAGACCACGTGGTCAGGCTTGCAGCCTCTCCTAACGCTCACTACAAAATGCAGGCACATCGTAGATGTGAAGCTGTGTTTTTTTTTTGTCTTCAGGTGGTTTTACAGTAACTTGAGTCGAGGTGAGGCGGAGGACTATCTCATGAGGATCCCTCGAGATGGAGCCTTCCTCATCAGACAGAGAGAAGATTCAGAATCTTACGCCATCACCTTCAGGTGCTGCTCTGTTTTCCATCTCTTCGTTAGCATTGCTTTTTAAGATTGTTTTTCAAAACACGTAACCCCTAGTATTACACTCAAATACTTGTGTTGTCCATCCATTCACATCCCATCATGTGGAGAGATTTGTATTTATATATGCTGTATGTATATGTACTGTATATAAATTCATGTCATTTAATTAAACCAATTAATAGATTTCAGTTATTGATTTAAATACATTACTTAAAAACAACTAATCATTTAATAAAAAAACTTTTTTGATACTTTATTGGGTCACCACTTGATTTCCAATACGAGTCCTGAAGCAAAATGTGCTGTTACTTTTCTAAGTGGTTTTCAAACAGACAAAAACAAAAAAATCCCATAGACTTGGTTTAGTGTGGATCGTGCTTCATGAACCATTTATTATTTAAATTATTTATCATTTATTATTTAAAAACAAGTATTTTAAACCGTTGAAGTGCAGTAAGCAGTGAAAGACAGCTCATTTTGCTATATGCGCATGCTGTCAGAGAGACTGAGTCTGAGACGCGCACATATAAAGCTGCTGTTCATAAAGCGCGAGAGCTGAACTGAGTGCTTTTTGCCAACTAAATGAGCTTGAACGGTTAAATACACATGCTTATGTGTCAAAGACTTGACCATGCCTTTGCAAGTAAACATAGTGATTTATGTCTTAAAGTGACAGCATCCAAATTTACCTGCTGTCATTATTAAAGGGTTAGTTCACCCAAAAATGAAAATTCTGTCAGTAATTACTCACCCTCATGTTGTTCCAACCCCCGTAAGACTTTCGTTCATCTTATTAAGGAACACAAATTAAGATATCTTTGATGAAATCTGAGAGCTGGCTCACTTTTTTATATTTTAAAAGTATCAAAAGCAAAAATAACTATCGTGATATATATCGTTATCTTGAAATAAAATTACTCATCGTGATATAAGAATTTGTTCATATCGCCCACTCTTACAGTCTTTTTGTGTTTTATGTGCTGAAAATGAACATCAACATTTGTGAGATTTATTTCAACAGTTCTGAGGTTGAATAAAACCTTTTTTTTGTCACTGCATAATAATGACCTGTGAATTTATGTTGGATATTATATGTTCTTATGTGTGTTTTTAATGGGAGATTTGTGGATACAGTAATTAATTTAGATTTGTACGGAGATTTTTTTTTTCTAAATTAACTGTAATTGTTTAAAAAAAATCAAGACATCCCAGAAGCTCAATTCATCCAATTCATAGCCTCAAAACTGGGGCAAAAGACCCAGAGTAGCACGTTGTTGTTGGTGTTTATATTATTTAGTTAAATATTAATTGTAATTCATTGTGGGTTTTATTTGCTGAAACAGAGGTGAAGGGATGGTGAAGCACTGCCGGATACACAAAGAGGGAGCTATGTACGTGCTGGGCACCTCTAGTGAGTTTGAGAGCCTGGTGGAATTGGTGGACTATTTCCGAAAGAAACCGTTATATCGGAAGATCAAACTCCGCTACCCAGTCACGCCAGAGCTAGTTGAGCGCTTCAGTTCGGTAAGAAAAAAATATTGTTTCTTTTGGAATAGAAAATACTTTTTGGTTACTTTATTTTAAGGTGACTGTGTTACAGTGTAAATATAATATTTAACTATATGTACTTACTATTGGGTAAGGATTAGGGTTTGGTTTAGGATTAGTTGCATGTAATTATGCAGAATTTATAGTTATTACTATAGTAACTACATGTAACGTGTAACGAGGACACTGTAAAATAAAGTGTTACCCACTTTTTATACAGTCCCATACTGTGGACTGTACTGAACACTGTGCAGTGATTGTACAACAGTTTTTTTTTTTTTTGAGTGCATTGTCTGCATACACTCTTCAAAGTGAACAAGGGCATGTGCACCTCTTCCTTTGCTATGGCCACAGTTTGCATGTTACACTTGCATCCTTTCATCTGTAGTAGTTCTTTTGGTCTTTGCAGGGTTCCGGCGGGGTCTTAAAAAGTCTTAAATTCGGAACTTTAAATTTAAGGCCTTAAAACGTCTTAAAAACAGCCAGATTTTCATCCGCGGTATTACATTTCATTTAGTCAGGTCTTAAAAAACATTTAGTCAGGTCTTAAAAAAGATTTTACCCTCGTTCATTTCCAGAAACGCTGGCCGCAGAAAGTTATTACAAAGTAGCAAAAAAGTATCGAAGTCGCTCGCCAAGAGGCAGTTCACATATCGCGTCTTTTTCGCGCTCAAGTTCATTCAAATGTAGGCGCGCGGTAAGCGCGCTTATAATTGAAGCGACGTGCTCGTTTTTTTCCAGGCAATGACATGAAAAAAGACATGAAGGATGCGGGTGCACCCAAACACTACGGGTGTTTTTCTCTTCTCCGTAAATAAATCTTGTAACAGAGCTACAGCAAGTGTTTTTCGGCGGTGGAAATCCATTAGCCACTAAAACTTTTTTGTCATTGTGGAGAGCGCAGTGCATGGTTGCATAGCAACGACAGACGCCACGGGAAAATCGGACCGAATTTTACTATTAATAATAAAAGATAAGCTAAACTGTATTGTAAATGTCAGTAAATAATTTTTTATAAAAAGAATGAGTCAAAAAAGATAAATTAAAGTCTGAAATATGTGAGGTTTATCTTTTTATAAAAACCTTTTTTGTCAACTTTATTTGAACTTGTACATGTTAGTATATAACATGTAGCAAGACACTTAAAATCTGGCTATCATTTTTAATCGTATTATTTTAATGTTTATGTTAGTGTGTATTGATGCTAATTTTATTTGTTATTTGCTGTTTTTCGACATAAAACTTGGTGAATTGATTTCATTGTGTAGTATTAGTACTTTTTGAACAGGATTCTGTGATAACAGTGGTAATTTTTGGCACTATAATAATTAAATGAAATGTTCATGCCATTTCATCTCTAGTTATGATCAACTATGATCAACTAAAATCAACTAATTATGTGTTTTTTACAGTAGGCCTATAATATGCAAAGTACAATTTTCTATAAAAAAATTATATCTGATTCTGTTCTTTTCTCTGACACGCGTTGTTGGGTCTGGAAGGTTACTAATGTGATTGCTTTATCTGTAAATTAAGTTAATGCTTTTTCAATTACTGAATTCATTGAAATAAAATGAATTCTTTGATTTGAATATTTTTTTGGCAATGCGTCGTGTAGGTCTTAAATTTCAATCTTTATAGTCTTAAAATGTCTTAAAAAGGTCTTAAATTTGACTAACTGAAACCCGCAGGAACCCTGCTTTGGTCTTTTTCCAATCAAAGTTCAGACCAAAAGGTCTGATTTAGTTGAACAAGTATAATATGCACTAAGGTGTCATTGTTTTGTGTAAATGTGTTCGAGACATATAAACTAAAACATCTCTCTTTTTTCACTTCTTGAGGATATGCTAATGTTTCCCCCCACACACATACACACACACACATACATAGCAAAGCACATTTCTGATGTCACAATTTGAAAGAGCAATGACCTCTTATATAGCAAATTTTTTTCGCAAGTTAAAATTTCTAATTATTATTGAAAACGTTTATTAAAGTGATAATTGTTTTTCAGGATTTGAAATAGATTTTTTTTTAACATTATAAATGTCTTTACTGTTACTTTTGATCAATTTAATGCGACCTTGCTGAATGGTTTTCTGTGATCAATCACAATCATGTTCATTATTAATATAATATAATATTATGGAAGCTTGTTTCCACCATGGAGTAAAAAAAACGTTTTATCTCACAATTCTGACTTTTTTTTCCTCACGATAAGAACGCATGCTATAAAGTCGAGTTATAAAGTTGTGTGATATAAACTCGCAATTGCGTGTTATATTGTCAGAATGGCGAGATATAAACTGTTATGACTTTTTTCTTTTCTGTAAGAATTGCAACTTTATATCATGGAATTCTGACTTTATAACACGCATTTGCAACTTTATATCGCGCAATTCTGACATAATAACTCGCAATTGCGACTTTATATCACGCAATTCTGAGAAAAAAGTACGAATTGTGAGATAAAAAAATTCCAATTACCTTTTTTATTTTTTATTCCATTGCAGAAACAAGCTTCCGTTATTTATATATGGCTGTGTGTGTGTATATATATGTATATATATACACCAATTAATAGATTTCAATCATTTATTTAAATATTCAGTTTAGTTAAAAAATATAAATAACATTAATTACAACATTAAAACAAATATTTATGTACATGAAATTTATTGCTCATTTAATTAAATAACACATAATTCTTTTTTTAAATAAAAATGTTTCTTGAGTCACCACTTGCTTTCCAATACGGGTGCTGAAGCAAAATCATTTGCGAATTTGTTGATCTAGAACACAGACTAATCACATATAAAATGTGCAGATTATAGATTTTGCTTGGCTTAAGTCTAATGTGCAGGGAAAATGTCTAAGAAATGCTTTATGTTTTTCTTTTCAGATAACCAAAACTGCTTCACTTTATGATTCTAAACAGTATGTGGAGGCCAACGAGATAGAGCCATCTCTGGTAAGCACTTTGAAGAGCGAACACAGCTCCTGCATGTTAGTCTGCACAAGAGGTCATCTCCTGTGGGCTGGGGAGGAAGTGGTGGTGCTGGCTATCTCTTTCTCTCACATAGGAAACTGATCGTCTCGAAAGAGGAAATGCAGCCTGGCTAAAACAGCGATGTCATGTTTAGCCATAAATGCTTCATGTTTCTAGTTCGATGTAATTCTCACATTCCCTTTAAAGAGAATTTATTTTAGCCTTCACAGTCTTTGAACCACTGAGGTGATGTGTGGGTTACCTCAGTCCATTTGCAGATCCGTATAGCAAGATTGAACTTATTTTGTTGCGTTTCAGCCCCAGAGCACAGTGAAGGCCCTCTATGACTACAGGGCCATGCGGCCGGATGAACTCTCCTTTTACAAGGGCTGTTTGATCCATAATGTGACTAAGGAGGCAAATGGATGGTGAGATTATTTGTATATTATGTCGATAAAAGCAATAAATGCTCTATTTAGCATTGCAAAAAAGCTGTGGCAGTGCCATGATGCAGTGAAGGTATCAAATAATAAAAACCATAAAAATTTGATAAATACCATGGTACTAAATGATTACCACATACATGTACCTCAGCATTTACACAAAACTCCAAGGTCCGTTCAAAAGTTTGGGGTCGGTAAGATGTGTTTTTAAGATTTTAAGAAGACGTCTCTAATGCTCAACCCAAGACTGCATTTATCGATCAAAAGCATGGTAGAAACATTAATAATGTTTTCTATTTTGACATGTTAAAATGTCATTTTTTCCTGTGATGGCAAAGCTGAATCATTACTTTAGTCTTCAGTGTCACATGATCCTTCAGAAATCATTCTAATATGCTGATAAATGTTGAAAACAGTATTTATTTGAAATCTATATTTTTTTTACATTATAAATGTCTTTACTTCTACTGTATTTAATCCATCTTTGCTGAATGAAAGTATTAATTTTTTTTGTTTAAATCTTACCGACCCCAAACTTTTGAATTGAGGTGTACATCAAAGAATACTAATATTTTACCATGGCTCATGTCCATAAAACATAGCTGGTATTACCATAGTAAATTGTCCAAAAACCCATGGTACTTTTATTTTAGTGTAGCTTTGTGGCACATAGATGCATTATTGCCTTTTTGTGCCAGAAAAAAGATTTCATTTTCCCCGTTTATCTGCTGATGCCTACAGGTGGAAAGGAGACTATGGCGGGAAACTGCAGCACTATTTCCCTTCAAATTATGTAGAAGAAGTGGCCAATGCATCTGATGCCAATTACCAGGTAAAGCATATTAAAAATGTGGATATTTAACTAAACAGATATGTCCTTTGGTGCTAGTTAGTGTAGTATTTTGCATGCTTATTTGCTTACATACATAGAGAACATCTACATCCAATACTCTGAACATCAACATTAGCTGTTCTCTTTCAGCCTGAAGAGGAAAATCCATTAGGTGACTTATGTAAAGGGATAGTGGACATCTCAAAGTGCACTGTTGGTAAGATGATTTATCTTCAGGGCCATTTAACACCTACAGCATGTGGCTTTGTTATTCTCAGACTTATTTTGCACTCATTTCTTCATTTCCAGTTCGCTCAGCCAAGCATGGCAAACCTGTGGTGGTGACGTTGCAGGATAAGGAAAATAAAGAGAACATGATGCCATTTGATTTGGCCACCGAGACCACTGAGGAGCTGTACGAGTGGTATCAGGTGGCCTGGGACATCACACAGAGAGAAGAAAACCGAGAGTTCGAGGTCTGTCTCACTCGCTTAGACTCACACACTCACGCTTGGATCTTAAGACGTGTCTTAAATAGGGCAAACCGGGGCTAGTTGTCACACGGGGAAGCTGTCACAAGGTTTTGAGTCACTCATTCTATAAATATAGGATTGTTTGTTTGAAGCCAGACAGATTTAGGGGGTGTTTAAATGCTAGGTGTAGCCCTAGAGAGAACATTTAATCTAAAGCATTCTAAGTATCTAGTCAAGTATTTAAAGTATATTGTTGGGCTAAGGTTTATGAATGTTTACAATCATTTCCCATTGCAGAAAATAAAACAGAGGGAGGTCGAGAGCAAAGAAGAGGTGGCCAGCGAGATGTCTGAACTGGTTGTTTACTGCCAGCCTCGCAGTAAAGACAAGGACCGCTTTGGTATAGCTAATTATATAAATATGCATTTATACATATTTACACAAATATGAATACATATGCACTACCATTCAAATGTTTGGGGGCAGTATTTTTTTTTAACAGCACGTATTCATTAAATTAATCAAAAGTGGCAGTGAAGACATTTATTATGTTACAAAAGTTTATTTCAAATAAATGCTGTTTTTTTTTAGCTTTCTATCCATCAAAAAAATCCTGCAAAAATGTTTCACTGTTTCCACAAAAATATTAAGCAGCACAACTGGTTTTAACGTTGATAATAATGAGAAATGTTTCTTGAGCACCAAATCAGCATATTAGAATGATTTCTGAAGGATCATGTGACACTGAAGACTGTTTTAAGTGTCTTTGCCGTCACAGGAACATATTACATCTTAAAATATATGAAAATTAGAAAACAGTTATTTTAAACTGTAATAATATTTTACAATATTACTGTTTTACTGATTAGACAAATGCAGCTTTTGGTGAGCTTAACAGACTTCTTTTAAAAAAACATAAAAAAATCGTACAGACCCCAAACAAATTAACTTTGCATTAACAATGCGATCACTTTTCCCTTTCAGATAATTATACCTACAAAGAGGTTCGCTCCTTTGTAGAAAATAAGGTTCCTTCCAGAAACAAGTCGACTCAATTTATGTTGTATAACCGCAAGTCGCTGAGCCGCATCTACCCTAAGGGCCAGAGGGTGGATTCCTCCAACTATGATCCGTATCCTCTGTGGATGTGCGGCTGTCACATGGTGGCACTCAACTTTCAAACTGCTGGTAAGATGAAGTGTGAAGTTGATCAGATCTGCTAACGTATGACCTCACTTTAAGTATACGACCTGTGACCGGCCATTTTTGCTCATGGGCATAGATAACTTTTTGAGCCTATCACACTAAATGTATTAGTTTGTCAATGCTTTTTGGCAGCATAATGGTGTAGTTATGCCATGCATCTACCAGCAGGGGCAAGAAAACACCACACAAATCAACCGACCCTTGACCTCTTGTGTAAAATAGTAAACAAGGAAGAGAGGAAATTGCACAATGAAAGGTTTTATTGAAATTCTAGTTCAAGTTTAAATAAATGTTTGCATAAATGGGTAGAGTATTAGACGGAAGCAGGGAACATGCAAAATAATGTTGTAAGAATAGTGCGAAGGTTAAACAATTATTTGGTAACACTTTACAATAAGGTCTCATTTGTTAACATTAGTTAACATGAACTAACAATGAGCAATTCATCTTTGTTAATGCTAGTAAAAACCAAATCGTTCATTGTTCATGTTAGTTTACAAATGTTAACAAACACAAGTTTGGATTTTAAAAATGTAAAGTAAATATTGACTAAGATTAATAAATGCGGTAGTAATTTTGTTCATTGTTAGTTCATGTTAAACATACTGTATAAACCTTAATGTAAAGACATGGGCTCAAACTGTGAGTGTAAGCACAAGAACAATACAACCTTTTTTTAGTCATTCAATAAAAAAAGAGCATAGCATATATTCAGTATATAAAACTCTCCTCAGATAAGTACATGCAGCTGAACAGCGCTCTCTTCAGTCTGAATGGAGGCACAGGATATGTGCTGCAACCTGAGATGATGCGCAGAGACTCCTATGACCCTCATCAGGAGAAGAAGAATGTCAGATCTACTGTCACCATTAGGGTAAAACATGATCTTCAGTCAAACAGAATAAAATGAATTTAGTCCGAGTCTGAGAACTGAACAAGAACGGTTTCATTTTAATAAAAGATTCTTGTTTTTGTTTTTTTGACGCTCAGGTGATAGGAGCGCGACATCTTCCCAAACCAGGGCGAAGCATTGCCAGTCCCTTTGTGGAGATTGAACTGTGTGGCCAAACAGAAGACAACAAAGTCAAGACTACCGTTTGCCGTAAGAAGCAGTCTTGTTTTAATATCACTGAGATACTTTTTAAAAAGTTTTTATTCATATTTTGAATTGGTTTACATTTGCATTTTAGATTTAAAGTTTTAGTAATTTTATTGTGTGTTTTTGTCGCTTATATTAGTTTTTGTTTTAAGTATGTGAATAGTTTTTTTATCATTTTCATACTTATTCTTATAGATTTTCTAACTAGAATCTACGTGAACTGCTAACCTTTGTATATATATATATATATGTGTGTGTGTGTTTCATTTTTTTTATAAAAATTATTATAGAAATGCATTACTATTATATGTGTTATTATTATTTGTGGACTGCCTTGTAATAGAGTGCACCAGAAGTATTTGTTTTATCTATAGAGATTCTTTTTTTTTTTTTTTTTTTTATATGTCCACAGATGACAATGGACTGAACCCTGTATGGCTCGGGCCGAACTTTCAGCCTTCAGAGGCATTTACTTTCAACGTGTATGACCCAGACCTCACTTTTCTACGTTTTGTGGTCTTTGAGGAGGACATGTTCTCTGACCCCAATTTCCTGGCCCAGGCTACGTTCCCTGTGAAAGGTGTTCGCTCAGGTAAGTCTGTCAACAACATTGCCAAATTAGTTTTTTTTTTTTATGAAACATTGTGCAAGTGAATGCAGATTTAAGTTTGAGTACAAAAACTGAGCTCGATGCTTTCACAGGGTACAGATCAGTCCCTTTAAAGAATGGATTTAGTGAAAACCTGGAGCTGGCAACTCTATTGGTGTATGTTGATATTCAGCAGGTGGAGGTAAGAAACGTCTACATTTTTACAAAAGAATTAGGTACTTTTGTTGATGATATAATTGTGACCATGGACCAAAACCAGTCAACATGGGTCAATTTTTTTGCAATTGAGATTTATACATTATCTGTATCATTATCAATGTATTGTTAGCAATTGCCACAAATATTCCCGTGCTACTTGTGACTGGTTTTCTGGTCCAGGGTCACAATTATAGAATATCTAATTTTGCTTTAATGAGAATACTCTGTTAGTTTAATGGAAATCCCCTGTCTGACTTGTTTCTTCAGAAAGCACAGGAAGAACTCTACTCCTCCTCGAAACAGTTGCAAAAGAAGCAGGCGGAGTTGAGCAATGAGTTCTGCCTCTATGACACTCACTCCAACCTGCAGCGCGCCGCGACTCCTAATCGCCGCGAGGACATCTCGCAGGAGTTCACTTACTCGGAAAAAAAGTGAGTGCACAAAATTGCGTGAGTCAATTTAAAGACACATCACAGAGTGAATGCGTGAGTGAATTTAAAGAGGATATTCATATCTGTCTATCTTTGTCCATACAGGATAAATAAACAACAGCAAAAAATAAACAACAGCAAGTTCTACTCATGAGGAAAACAAGAAGTCTAGTTCCCTCCCGGCCTGGTTCTAATGTTCTTAAGGGTCTCTTCTTCTCCATTCTGCTGCTCTATTACTACTGGTTCCCTAAACAGGCTGCAAAGACAGGAAGTTGCAGCCATCACACTTTTAATGTCACACTGGAATAAATCAAAAAGTGAATTTGAGCAATACTCATCTGTAAATGAGAAGATGTTTGACTGAAACTTAGCATAAAAACTGCAAGAAGGATTGTTTTTTTTTTTTGTGTGTGTGTGTGTGTGTGGTAAATGTGAAACTGTTAATCTACTACCTATCGGTTTGTAACATTTCATTTGTAGCTGTATTAAACTCATCCTTATTGTCTTAACAATTTAAATAACAAGACATGTTATTTATTTGGTTTCTTTCTTGTTTTTAATATGGGTATTGGTAGAGGAAGTTTTATCATTTGTTTGGATAAGTCAATTCACACTGCACTGACTGACGCCGACCAACACGGACAATCACCTGACCAGATTACAGCATGCCACTTCTCAGACATTCCACAACCTGACAAACTTGAACGTTCAATCTGTGAAAACAAGCGCCGACCATTGGAAAAAGCTGCCGACAGGGGAAACACTGATCTGAAGTGTCAGTTGCCGTTGTTCGCCGGTTCAGTGTGAATTGCCGGTACAGTGTGAATTGGCCTTAAGGGATATAATGTACAGTACGATATTCGTTATTGAAATATAGACCTTATGTAACCCCGCCCCTTTTCAGCACTGCGCTCTTGTGTTCTCTCTTCCGGTTTATATTTCCACGCCATGAAGGTAAGATCTTACGGACTTATGAATGACCCACTCGTTTTAAAATCTATCCAGTCTGCTGACATTTGTTCCGTCACCAGCTTCAAACATTACAATGCTAATGAGAACTTTCGGTAACTCTACAATAAGTAAATCCAATACACCAGCTAATTACTTTTAAACTGAAGTTCAGACACAAAATTCGAAAGATGGCTGCAAACTTGTTTCTCTGGCGCATAAGGTCTGTAAATATTTTTTGCAGCTGTAACGACCGTACATTATCCCAGTTATTACACGGCTACTCACCAAATAAATAAAAATGTGCACATGACATATTGTTTTGATTTTCTTTAACTGTATCAAATGTACAATGTACAAAATATGCAGCCTATCAACAAGACAAACACCATGATAATATTACAATAATGTTTAAACCCCTGAAGTCCCCTGGGGTAATTTCTCCACATGAACGGCATCAGTATAGGAAATAAAAACTTAAGTATCAAGAATCAGGTATTCCATAGAGCCATGTATTAATAAAACTGGTAGTAAAAGTGTCAAACAGTTTGACAGACATTTACATTATTCAGCCTCAATGGGAGAATACAACAAAGCTGTCTAGGAAATTGCTTAGTGCAATGAGAACATTACAGTATTGAAAATAGTGTTTGTCTGTGGAGGAATGAGATTGATCAAGATAAACAACAACAACAACAACCCACTAAGCAATTTTGCGTTTAAAAGACTTCTAGCCATCCAAATACAGCCCTGATGTCTAGGCTAAAACAAGGCAAAATCTGGGCAGTGAAAATGTAATAAACGTCTAACCATAGCCCAAGAATAGAAGCACAAAGAGCATGTCAAAGAAATTAAACCAAACACCTTGTAATCACTGTTGATTTCACTTACATGATGTAATATCATGCATCTCGCAAGTTATTTTGGAACAAATTTCAAGGTTATTTTGGCTAGATGTGAGCTACTCATACCTGGACTATATCAGGTCTTAACTTAGACTGTGAAATGACGGCTATTGCTTGCTGGGCAAACCCCCAAAGTGAGCTGTGAACTTTAAGGTTTATCAATAATTCGAGTGATTCCATGATTCTAGTTTAGGCCCCGTCCACACTACTGCGTTTTCGTTTAGAAACGGAGAATTAAAACGAATACGATCTCCGTCCACACCAGCGTTTTAGCTGCGTATTAGAATTGATCTCCGTCCACATTAAAACGACTGAAAACGCGGATCACGTGACCATTCACCAACACTGGGCATGCGCGAGCCGGTGTAACCACAACTTCATTGATAAAATTATCCCACCATGCGCTGGTTCTTCCCGGGTTAACCCAAAACCGACGCTCCATGTACACGGTCGATACCGGGAATTGTCAAACGTAAACTATTTTATTGGGAATTGTCAGTTGCACACGGGAATTGTCACATTGTCACTATTTTACCGGGAATTATCACAGATCGCTCGAATAATAGCTTGCCTCCGGCGCATGTAGGCAGTTAGCATTGTAAAATGCAGAATTTACTTGCACAACAGCTGCTAGAAAAGATATAGCCTACGCCATGACTGATGACACCCAATCAGATCCGAGCGTGAGCCTCTACTACGTCATCGTTTCTAAAGTCCTCCGTTTTGACCCGTCCACACTAAAACGCCCTCCGGAGATTCAAAACGAAAAACGGGTCGGCAGCGTTTCTAAACTTCTCCGTTTTGGGTCTCCGTTTTTGTCGTTTTAGTGTGGACGGGAGGTGCAAACGTAGCAAAAGGTCTCCGTTTCTAAACGAAAACGCAGTAGTGTGGACGGGTTAGGGTTAGGGTTAGGGTTAGGGTTACAGAAACAAACAAAGGAGCAGAAACAAACAAAGAAAAACTAAAGTACCAAAACTTTAACATAGATGGATGATTCTTTAACATGTGTACAAAAAAACATTTAAATGGAGCTTTTAATATATGAACAAGTAAAGTTGAAGATTATTCTAACTAAGTTTTTGTAACTTAAAATATCACGTTTTATTTACTGGTGTAGCGAAAACAAATGTTCAAATGCGGTGATTTTAAGACCTTGAAACCTAAAGTCCTATAAAGGGTATTTTGTGTGTTTAGTGGGAATTTTAAAAACTAGGCTAATCATGAACTAACATTTCTTTTTCTAGGTCAAAATATTAAACCTTTGATTTCTCTTTACAGGCCTAACATTTAACAAACTCTGAAGATATCCTGGTTATACAGTTATTCTAAATTGAATAGTCCCATGATGTTGTCACCAGTATGTGCAGCGCGTTTAGTTTTTATGGACTTTAAGTTTGCATTCTTCACGTGTTTTTTTGTCTTTGTTTCCCGCCACTGATTAGTTACATGGACACTAACACTAATCATCACAACTGTTTGTCTTTTAGTTAAAGCCAGGTATAGTGGAGGATTTTCCCGAATTTTAGAAAAAAACCGCCCTCTCCACTTTTTGAAAAAATGCACATGCGCAACACTCTACCTGCTCCCAAGAGGGAACGCCTATTAAACGTGTGCACGAGAGAGCATGCACGAGCCTAGTTCTCCTCGTGCACGCTCTGTTTACAAGTTGCTGCGTGACTTGTGCCAGGGCTAGCATCGCTAATCATAGCTTAGGCCTACATTAACTTTTACTAGCAGTGATTTTAAATGGATTTCTCCAAATAGCATGCCAAACTTTTCCTGTCGAGTAGAAACTTCGCGACTGAGGCATCAGTGGGAAGCCCAACCTGTGCTTTTAGCGCACGCCAGCGTGTAAAATATTCTCCCAAAAACACTCTGGTCTTGTTTCTTTCTTCAGAGGCCTTTCTCTTCTTGTCATACAATTCGTAGACACCTTTTCTCTTGCGACCCTCAGACATTTTGAAAAAACCCGGTGAGAACGGGCGAGCTTCAATGAATGGCTGAAACCGTAGCTCACCACACATATACACCTGAAAGTGCGCATGCGCAGAAAGCGAAAACTACCTGGGGACGAGCACGTACGACGGCCTTACGTAAACATATCACCAGAATGATTGACAACTAGGAGGACCAATAGTCTTGATGATCCACCCATCCTCCACTATACCTTTAATCATCTCTGTGTATTAAGTTCCTGCTTGTGGTAACGTCTATGTTAGAGGTTGTGTTTTGTTTGTCTGCCTTTTTGGATTGCTTTCAAAGTGGATTATTGAAGACTTTTGAAACTTGATCATTGATCCTTCAACCTTGTGTGACAAGGTCGATATTGAGTAATCAACGATGAAGGCAGTAATTTTTCATTTTTTAAACGCTTGAAGGCAAAAAACGGAGAGAAAAAGATGCGTTTTCAAACAAAAACGTATTAATGTGGACAAGGCCTAAGATGAACCAACCCCATGATTTTGATGATTCTAACATCTAAACTTGCTTTGCCAGTAACAGAGGTTGTGGGTGGATGCTGTTTTGCACAAACTGAACCACACTTGACAACTGTTAGTTGAGAAAATTGCACATCAGACATCTCTCACAATCTCTCTCCTTCCAGTAATATCCACTTCTTTTAACCAATTATTTAAAAATTTTCTTCACCCCCTGGTTTTAAAGCAGTGTTTGCGGCACTTACAAATCTTACACGATTTTAAATTTCTGCTTAAAAAGAGAGCTTTCTAAATATTGGTTTGGAGGCCTGCGGTCTCATAAATACGGATATTTACTTAATATTGCGTTTAAATCAATTCACAGGTAACTCAATGAAGACGATTTGGGTATTTCTTTTCTCTCTTGTCCTCTGGAAATCTTTGCTTTTCATCATAGGAAATTAGACAGCAGTTTATGCCATGCACAGGATGTGATTTTTTTCAAGACCTGGTCTGGAGAATAACCAATAGAAATCTTCTTGTCATTTCTCAGTTTGATTTGAGCATTTGAACTGGAAGGTAAGTCTGAATATAGGCTACATTACATGAATAATCTAACTTTTAACGCTGTTTTCATAAATATCAAATACATTCTTTAAAAAAAAACTCTTTTTTTTAAGAGTGTAGTTTCTGAAAAGCCTGTGTAGAGAATGATGCAAAAGCGGTTTATGCCACAGGATGTGTTTTTTTCTCAAGACCTGGTTGGACAATAACCACTTGACGTCATCTTGTCATTTCTCAAGATTGATTTGTGCACAGAAACTGGAAGGTAAGTGCGTCTGGACATAGGCTACATTACATGAATAACATTTAACACAATTATTGCTTTCATAAGTATAAAATATATATATATTTTTAAAAACATTATCAGTGTCAGATGCAGTGATGATGGGTGGCAATGAGCTGGATGAGCTAATAGAGGACGAGAGGAGTCGGATTATTGAGCATCTGCAGACAGGTACTGAAATGATGGTGTATCAGCAGAAGGCTGAGAGACTCACTGTCCAGGTCATGATGGAGACCATGCAGGTGGCCTTGATACGCTCCGGCAACAGGATAGTCACAATGTGTAAGTTTCTTACTTAAATGTAGGCTTGACACAATGCAGTGATTCAAATTATTGAATCAAACAGAGTAATGCTTTTTAAAATAGCAGTTTTATTTTTGTAGAATTACTAAAGTGTGTGGTCTAATTTCCTACTTAAGCTCTAATTTCGCTAACTCATTTTTCAAAAACCTTATCTCCTGGTTTCACAGATCGTCCCAGACTAAAATGCATGTTTGAGCTGAAAGCAACTTGCACTGATATATCTTAAAATATGTCAGTGGCACTGCCATTGTTTTGTCTCAAGATACACACCAGTTATGTTTTTTTTTTCTTCCTTAAGGCATGTTTATAAAAGCTATTAAATGTCCAAACTGAACTTTTTAAATGTCCTAATTGAATTTGAATAATTTAGGCCTAATTATGGCTTAATATAAGCCCTGTCTGTGAAGACACATGTGATCTTCAAGCACTTGTATTTAGTTATTCAAAGGAACAATTATACTGAAGATAAAATTCACTGAATAATTGCATTACACTATATGTGTTTGTATATTTGCAGTGGACATTTTTGAGCTCAAGGAGGTTCGCCAGTGGAAGACATTCAAGGATTTCCAGCGATTTAACGAGAACAGGGGGAGTTTATTTCGAAGAATCTTTCGGCAGTCTGAAAAAGAGATTCAGCAGGACAGCAAAACGTGTTTAACCATCTTCTATGGATCTGAGTTTATTTTAAAGTCATTGATTCTAAAAGGTATGCAAATGTTTCTCACACATTGTAAGTGCACAGCAAAGACGCGTATTACGGAGCCCGGGAAGTCACCTGTGGGAGAAAAAAAAACAATCCGTCCGCTCAGTTTATAAACCTTACTCGCGAATTCTCAAACTGTTCCCGGTTTAACAAATCGTGCCCACGGATTAATAAACCGTACCCACGAGTTTCTAATCCGCGCTCTCAGATTTGTAAACCGTGCCTTCAGTTTTTGCAATCTCAATCTGTACCCACAAATTCATAAACCGTGCCCACGTTTTCGCAATCCGTTCCCACGGGTTTGTAATCTGTACTCACGGATTTGTGGCTCACTCTCATTTTAGAAGAACACGTTGTTAACGAATCTTATTGTATATTGTTTTATTTAGCAAGGATGCATTAAACTGATCAATAGTTACAGTAAATTAGGGTGACCATATACGTCCTGTTTAACCAGGACATGTCTGGCCAGGATTTCGAGATCGCCCAAAATGCCCGGGATTCGGCTTTTGCTTTGTACAGTCACCCTTCATTATGTTTACATTATTACATAATTATTACACGTACGTGCCAGCTTTGCAGGTCATGCATTCTGCTTCACACGGATCCCGATGGAGACGAAAACACAGGAATTTTCTTAGCAATGCTAAAACGCACATCAACCGATCACTTGTTTAGCGTTCATGTAAACACTACATTCAGATTCACCAATCGGAATTAATTCAGTCCTACTGAATCAAAAGGTGTGCATGTAAACAAAATGAATGGCGACGAGAAAGCAAAAACCGTATCCCGGATATTTTGGGCAATCTCGAAATCCCGGCCGGACATGTCCTGGAATATGGTCACCCTACAGTAAATACATTTATAATTTATGCTAAATAAATAAATGCTGTTCTTTTGAACTTTGTATTAAATAATCCTAAAAAATGATTAAGCAACACAACGGTTTTCAACATTGATCATAATAAGAAATATAATAATCAGCATATTATAATGATTTCTGACTGGAATGATGCTGATTGTGTTTCGTATCACAGAAATTAATTACATTTTAAAATATATTAAATTGTAATAATTAGGCTACTGTTTTTAGTTGGCTAGCTGGTGGAACATCATATTTTTTCACCAGCAAAATTTTCACTAATGAAGTTGGTATATAGCCTATTTTTGGTTTACCACAGAAGTCTCGCTGGTTAAGCTAGCTAAAAAGCGTGATGAAGAAAGCAGCACACTATCATCACCAACAATGTAAAAAAAAACCACACCATATGCTGGTAAACAGCTTTGCTAGCAAGTTCTCTTACCGGAATGGTCCCCATGGAGCACAGTATGTCTTCAAGTGTACCGTGGGGAACAATCATGATTTTCTTTTTGCAACCGTCTCACCACTTCATTATGATAGTGTTGATGTGCTTATTCTGTGATGATACTCGGCTAACTGTAACAGGAAATGTTCTCAGAACTTTCGCTAGCATTATGGTAAGGTTGAGGCTTTCTCAAATTTATGAACAAACGTCCTGTAATTAATAAATAAATTGTTCAAAGTTATTTGGTCTTTAATTATGGTTTCATTTATGTATTTAAGCATCATTTATTTAGGCTACATCGTTCATGTAACGTTTTAACCTGAAAAGTTAGTTGGATGTTAAATACGGTTTTTAAATGTTATTACTGGTTCAGAGAACATTCAAAAGCAACTTTTCCATTATGTTTGCAAAATGATAAAATGGAATGTTCGCATAACCAAAAACATTTTTAAAAGTCAAAACTGGACGTTTTGAACGTTCATAAATAACGTTTTTATACCTTATTGGGAATGTTAGCAAAAATGTTCATAGAAAATATTTTGTTGGGCATTTGTCTTCCATAGCTGATTCAGTGGAGGATGCAGAAAAATGGCTGACAGGACTGGAGTTACTCAGACAGGAGACACTGGTGGCTCACACACCAGAGATTATAGAGAGGTACACACACACACACACACACACACTTACAGAGAGTGTACCTATGAACCGTAACCCAAATCATTATGTTTGTTTCATTCTCTGTTTTCCCTCTTACTGTAGTTGGGTGAGGAAACAGATGTACTCGGTTGATCAGACAAAGAAAAATAGGTTCTCCTCTTTCTCTTTCACCTGCTTCTCACCCAGTTTCATTGCAGCTTATCACCCAGTCTCACTGTAGTCATCTGTTTCTTTTTCTCACAGCATCACCCTGAAAGAGCTCAAGTCTCTCTTGCCACAAATGAACTTCTTTGTGCCAGGTGGACGTTTTCTGGAGGAAAGATTTGTGGTACAAATAATACTGAAAGCATATCACTGAATTCTACATGTTAAGTTAATGCATTCGGTAGCAACTCAAGATGTACATTTTGTTTACTCCCTAAAGAGTAGATTGATTTTTTTGCTTAAAAACACATTCAACATGTAAGTCTGAATGTTGCATTTTCAGGAGGTGGGAGCAAAAGATTATGTCCTGGATTTTCAGCAGTTTAACAAATTCTACAATCTTTTAGTATTTGAAAACCAGAAGATGGTGAGTGCGCAATTACGTTTTTTTGTTGTTGTTGTACTTTTTATTAAATTCTTATTTGAGTATCAGTTCCATTGTATATGAATGTTATTTGTATTATTGAATGGAACATTTACTTGTTTTAAACATGATATAAATATTTAAGGGAAGTTAATTGTAAAACATCAAGGCTAATTTATATTATTATTATTTTAATCATTTATTAGTTGCTAGAAGAGTTTGAAAGGGGGCCTGCCGCTTTCACAATGAGGTAAGTGGTTCAGTTTGGTGCTTTAAATGGGCCATATCATTAACATTTTTTATAAACAAGTTAATTGTACCATGAGAACCATATTTACTTTTTCTATGTATTTCTCTGCAGTAATACTGATAGGCCTGAATCTTCTGTACTTCCCCTCTATGATTTTCAAAACTTTCTTGTAAATAGACAGAAGGTAAGACTAATGTATATGATCTGTTATCTAGCTAGCCTACTGTGCAAAATGTTTGGGTCAGTAAGATTTTTTTAATGTATTTGAATTAAGTCACTTATGCTCACCAAAGCTGTATTTATTTGATATTGTGAATACTGTGAAATATTATAATTTAAAATAACAGTTTTCTATTTTATATATTTTAAAAAGTATTTTATTCCTTTGATTGCAAAGCTGAATTTTCAGCATCATTACTCCAGTCTTCAGTGTCACATGATCCTTCAGAAATCCTATTGATTTGGTGCTCAAGAAACATGTTGAAAATTAATATTTCATTAAAAATGAGCTCTACATTTTTTTTCTGTCTGTAGGAGGACTGGGCCAAAGATTTTAATAAGGTACAAGAGTTGATGAACATCTTCATCGATGACACCACGAGGAAGTCCAATAACCCAAAGATTACTGCTGGAGAGGTACAGGCTACAGAGATCTGTTTAGTTTGACTTCCTCACACCAAATAAATCTTTTTCTGCACCTAAACAAATCAGTGCGGTTTCTCTCTGTCTTTCTAGTTCCTCAGTTTTCTCTTCTCCAAAGAAAACTCAATTTGGGATGAGAAGTTCTCAGAGATTTGCCCACTGGACATGAACAACCCTCTGTCTCACTACTGGATCAACTCTTCTCACAACACGTCAGTGCTGGTGTTCTTCATGCTCATGACACACATGCAGCTCCTCCTCGTCATGGTGAACTTCCTGTGTTACTTCATGTGTTTTGCTTTTTTCACAGATATTTGACTGGAGATCAGCTGCGCAGTGAGTCCTCAACAGAAGCTTATGTGCGCTGCCTGAGGCTCGGCTGCCGCTGTATTGAGTGTCAGTGTGTTTCTCAGACATTTTCTACTAAACTTTATATTTTTATTCCAGTTTTGCTTCATATGCATGTAAGGATTAATGTTGAATAATAAAATTTTAGTGGTACCAAGATTTTTAGTTGATTGGAAACTTTAATATTGTATGGTTATAATCAGTGTTGAGGAAAGTTACTTGTATCACAAGTAATGTATCACAATATTGCAAAAATAAACTAATTACGTTACTTATTTACTTTTTATAGAAAGTAATGCGCCATGTTACTTTTGCGTTACTTTTACTCACCTGGCTGAGGCTCAGTGCTCAGTTGTTTTTTACTGAGAAATTCTTTTTTGCAAGTGTTTAACGCAGTAAACAAAGCCTATATTACATACATTTACATTTTCTTTTAAAAACACATTTAGAATATTATTATTTTCTGACCACTTGGAATATTTCCTGACCCTTAGAGCTATGTGTACCATACTAATGATCTCTTAACATTAAAGGGATATTTCACCCACAATCTCACCCTTATGTTGTTCCAAACATGTATGAGTTTCTTTCTTCTGTTGAACACAAAAGATGATATTCTAAAGAATGTTGGTAATCAGTTGACGGTAGCCATTGACTTCCATGATAGTAGGAAAAAATACTACGGAAGTCAGTGGCTACCGTCAACTTTTAAAATTAATATTGTTTTATATCAGGCCCTATGTTATGTTTTTTGTGTGTTTAATGCAGTGGACTGCTGGAATGGTCCAGATGAACCTATCATCTACCATGGTCGGACCATGACCTCCAAGATAAAATTTAAGGATGCGGTGGAGGCCATCAATGATCATGCTTTCATAACATCTGAGTTAGTCATCAACAACAACAAAACACATTCAATGACATTATCACTGTGCATTGTAAATGTAACATTCAGCACTCTTATTTTAATTCCTTTTGGCAGGTATCCTGTGGTGCTGTCCATAGAAGAACACTGTGACATCAAGCAACAGAAAATGATGGCTCAGATGTTAAGAGATGTTTTCCAGGACAAGCTCCTGACCGAGCCACTGGATCCAGAAGCAGAGCATCTACCCTCACCAAACCAGCTGAAGGGCAAGATCATCATCAAGGTAGAAAAAACCTTCAGATTTGTCCGTTCATCTGGTTGAACCAACTTTATTAAAAGGAAAAACTGCTTCAGTTTCCAATGTAACATGATTCATGAAGATTTCAGTGTCATGACAGACTGAGAATATCATTTTTTTTAGTTTCATCATTGTTACAGTGCATGATTATCTATTTATTCTCTCCAACAGCACCAAAAAATAAAAGAGAGCGATCGCACTGATAAGGTATCCACAAAACACGACACCCTCCTCAAATAGAGCTCAAAATGAAAGCAGCTGCTAATCTCATTCATGTATAAACCAACCTAATGTTTAAACTACATCTAGCTCTGATTTGTTTTTCAAAGCTAATATTCAGTAGATGAACTTGCAAACTTAATTAAATAATCCTAGTCGCCTTGGTGATTTACAGTATTTTTGTGTATACACTGATGCACATTGTCGTTATGTGGGTGTGACAGAAAATGGAAAGATCAAACTGATTACACATTAGAACGGATCTCATTTAATGCCTGTCCTCTTTCCAGCATATATCTAACTGAATATATGCGCATGAGTTTTTTTTTGCATGAGTTTTTTTAACATACAGTATGTCATATGTAATTTTATTTGCTCTGAACAGCTGGAGGAAGAAAAGGGAAATGCGGCTGTGAAAAGAAAATTAGACAGCTTCAAGAAAATTGGAAACGCTTACAGAGAGAAGGTGCATATGTTTTAAATATCTTTATTTGTATTTTCCGTTTCTAAATAAGTGTCAAAAGAACTGAATGAGGTTTTACGGGGCAGTTTTTCATATTTTCACATTTCAACGCAGATAAGAAATGCTAAAGAAAACCGCGTGGTGGAGAAGGAAGGCGAGCTTTGCATCTGGGATTCAATAGATAAGGTGTTTTCAATTAATTTAAATGTAATCTGCTTTTTTTTGCTGTCCCTTATTCATTGTCAGATAATTCATAATATCTATATTTTTTTCTAATGTAGAGGTTTTACAAGCATGACTGTGTGATCTTGGATAATAAGCTGTACTATTCAGAAGAGAAGTGGGAGGAAGACTGTACTGAGGTATGGGAAGAAGATTACAATCATTGTCTTTGTAAAAACCAGTCAGTTCAACTCCTGCTAAAAAACAAGCCACTTTGAGAAATTGTTCACTCACGAACTCTTTTTTTGTTGTTGTTGGAAACATTCAGGACGGTTCAGACCTGTACCAGTCAGAGACCTGGTTTCATGGACGGCTGGCCGGGGGCAGAACAACCGCTGAAAAACTCCTGCGTGATTTCTGTAAAGGGAGGGATGGAAAAGATGGAACGTTTCTGGTGCGAGAGAGTGACACATTCATCAGAACCTACAGTATCTCCCTCTGGTACTCTGCACATCCTTTCATTACTCTTATGCTTTTTTTAAAATGTATTTTTAAAAGGTTTAAAGCTGGGTCCTAATTGAATTTCCTGCCACACCTGTGCCACAAAATTTACTGCATATAATACAGAATCTTACATTATGTGGTCCAACAAAGGCATTTTTAAGTTTTTTATATATATATATATATATATATACAGTGCAATGCATAAGTGAATACACCCATGCTAAAGTTGACTAAAAAGAGGAATAAAAAATCATATTTTGGAAATTGAACTTAATGCCTTAATTTAAAAAATTTGGAAAAATCCAACCTTTAAGGACACCAATTTTCTTTGTGAATGAATAATGTATCGTAAATAAATAAATGTTCTTCCTTAAAATACATGGTGCATAAGTGAGTACACCCCTATGTTAAATTCCCATAGAGGCAGGCAGATTTTTATTTTTAAGTATTTTTATTTTATTTTTTTTAGGATACTATGCATCCTGATAAAGTTCCCTTGGCCTTTGGAATTAAAATAGCCCCACATCATCACATAGCCTTCACCATACCTAGAGATTGTCATGGTTTTATTTCAGTTAGCCTAAAAGCTAGTTTGATTTGCATTGAGAGATGATCTTATGGAAAGTACCCCATGCCAATCTCTAGGTATGGTGAAGGCTATGTGATGATGTGGGGCTATTTTAATTCCAAAGGCCAAGGGAACTTTATCAGGATGCATAGTATCCTAATTTTTTTTTTTTTTAAATACTTAAAAATAAAAATCTGCCTGCCTCTATGGGAATTTAACATAGGGGTGTACTCACTTATGCACCATGTATTTTAAGGAAGAACATTTATTTATTTACGATACATTATTCATTCACAAAGAAAATTGGTGTCCTTAAAGGTTGGATTTTTCCTCATTTTTTTAATTAAGGCATTGTTCAATTTCCAAAATATGATTTTTTATTCCTCTTTTTAGTCAACTTTAGCATGGGTGTATTCACTTATGCATTGCACTGTATATATATATATATTATTTTTTATTTTTTATTATAGACTACCATAAAAATTATAGACCCTTCATTACTTTGTAAGTGGGCAAACTTACAAAATCAACAGGGGATCAAACAATTATTTTCCCCACTGTATACTGTTAGAATGTTCCTTAGACTGATAATTTTTTTTACAAAGAGAAATAATGCAAATAGAAAATGTTGAAATAATAATATACTGTATGCTCTCTATAGGACGAGTGGGAGAATTCAGCACTACAGAATCTTCTGGTCCTCAGAAAATGATCACACGTGCTTCTTCTTGACAAACAAGCAGTGTTTTCCAAGTATGTGTGCCTTGATCGAGCATTATAGACAAAATCTGATTGAGTATGATGGATTCAACTTGCGTCTTACGAGATTCCTACCTCGGCTCAATTCTGTGTCTCACCACCATATGGGGTAAGAAGAAAACATGAATTTCAAATTAGATCTTTAAAACACTTATTCATACACACAAATTTCAATGACATAACCTTTTTCTGTCACGGAAACTAGTAGAAACATCTGGAGATGGTTGTGTTGTCGTCTTTAGGTGGTTTTACAGTAACCTGAGTCGAGCCGAAGCAGAAGACTATCTTCTGAGGATCCCTGGAGATGGAGCCTTCCTCATCAGACAGAGAGAAGAGCCTGACTCCTTTGCACTTTCAATCAGGTTCCTTAGTTGTTTTCCTTTTTATTTCCTTACCATCCTCATAGACACTTACTTTTTTTCTCTGTATGTATCTTAATTTGTTTATTTGTTACTCAGAGTTGAAGGGGATATCAAGCACTATCTGATATACAAAGACAACAGCAAGTATGTGCTGGCAGACACCTACACGTTTTTTAGCCTTGAAGACATGGTCAGGTGTTTCCGCCAGCATGTTTTTCATGACAAGATAAAACTACGCTACCCTGTAACACCACAATTAGTGGAGCGCTTCTATATGGTGAGAGAAGAGCCGTAGAGCCACAGAGCCACTTCATATTTCTATAGGAGATACAACAATTGTGACCATATACAAACTGTAACTTTTTCCTTTGAAGGAGGATCTCTCAACATATGATAGTGAGCTGTACAGTGAGGTATGTTTGGCCCTAAAAAGTATTTGGAAACTTAGAATAAGTTTATAATATCCTACATTTTAAGGGTATCTTAAAATGTAGGATAGTATAACCTTATACTTAGTTTCATATACTAAATATATACTAAATATACAGATATTGAGTATATTAAATTATTTTAATAAATAATTTTTAATATGATATATTTATTATATTTCTAAAATAATTATATAATATAAAATAAAATAAAATAAAAATAAAATAATTGATTATACTGAATATATTTAATATTATACTGTAATATTTAATATTATATATATATATATATAGTACTTGTCAAAAACATGTTTGGAAACATTACATTTTTTAAAAATGTTTTTGAAAGAAGACTCTTATGCTAACCAAGGCTACATTTATTGCATCAAAAATACATTAAAATCATCAATATTGTGAAATAAGATTATAATTTAAAATAATTTTCTATTTAAATTATTATTATTATTTTTTTATTTTTTTTACTTATTCCTGTGACCATTTTTATCATCATTACACCAGTCCTCAGTGTCACATAATCTGTCACGTACTGCTCTGAGACAAGGTTGAGGATCCAAATGCAGTTTTATTGAAAGGGTAATCGTAGTCGAAAACAGTCAAGAGGTCAGAACCAGGAACATGGAAAACAGTGGAGTATAAACAACTAACAATCAATCAAACACCATAGAAACAAACAGTCAGGGAGCGGAGAAAGACAGACTGAACTAATTGACAGAACACAGACAAAGACAGAAATCAAAAAAGACTGACAATATGACATGATCCTTCAGAAATCATTCCAAAATGCTGCTTACCTACTCAAGAAACATTTATTTTTATTACTATATTACCATTATTATTATTATTATTTTTACTGCTAAACATTTTTGTGGAAACAATGATACCATTCAAACATTGGGGTAAGATTAAAAAAAGAGAGAAATTAATACTTTAGTCATCAAAGATGCATTACATTGATCAAAAGTGACAGTGAAGATGTTTAATATTACAGAAGATTTCTATTTAGTAAATGCTTTAATAGATGTAATAAATACATTTAATAAATGCAAATGAGTGCTGTTGATTGAACTTTCTATTAATCAAAAAAGCCTGAAAAAGTATCAACATTTCCACAAAAATTAAGCAGTGCAACTGTTTTCAACATTGATAATAATAAAAATAAGAAATGCTTGTTGAGCACCAAATCAGCATATTAGAATGATTTCTGAAGGATCATGTGACACTGAATTCAGCTTTGCATCACAGGAATAAATTACATTTAAAATATATATTCAAATAGAAAACAGTTATTTTAATTTGTAATAATATTTCACAATATTGTACTGTATTTTTGAGAAAATAAATGCAGCATAGGGGAGCAAAAGAGACTTATTTCAAAAACATATATTTGTTTTCAAACTTTTCACAGTTAAATGTAAAATGTATGTATGCAAATTTATTATTAACATATTATTGAGTAAAATATTATTATTTGAGAAACTTTACATTATCAATTATTTAAATAAATTATTTTTAATATTATTAGGCATCTGACATGCATTTGCTAAAAATAATTGATTAAAAGTCATTGCATCTATTTAATGTGAATTTATATAAGTAACATTATATACTTGTATACTTATATAATAAAATATATTTATTTACAAAGTATTCGAATACAAATCTATGTCCTGTATATACATATTTGTATATTTGAATTAAGCTCAGTGATTGTTTCAGGTCGCTGAAGACAATCCCTTAGGTGTCCAGTGTAAAGGTGTGGTGGACATCTTGAAGTGTAATGTTGGTAAGAGTTTCTTTGTCACCTGTGTGAATTGATTGTACTCACACACTTTGCTTAGTTGTGACTTGCATAAAAAAACTCACCAATTCTCATCAGATACTGTAAGAAAGATTATTTTCATTAATCAATGTCCTATGAAAAAAGCCCCTTATGGTTAACAAAATATAAATTAAGACTCTTTCTTGTTGATTTTAATGGATTCTCCTCAGCTCGCAAAGCCAAATATGCCAGACACCTCGTGGTGACCCTAATGAACAAGGAGAATTTGAGGCAAACCGAGTTCACGTGTGAGATCTTGGAGGAGGTGGACGAATGGTACCAGGTGATTCTCAACATCATTCAAAGAGAGCAGAGTTTGGAGAAAGCGGTTCGTACATCTGTCTTTCACAAGAGATGCCACACAAACTCACATTCATGTTCTGTTATTGTGCTTGATTATGAGTGTACTGTATTTTTCTGCATATATTTATATAGTTTTGATGACTCATAAGTCCTGTGAATAATAGAATATCTGTGCTGACAATATCTCCCTTACTTCTCAAAATAGAGAATAGCAGAAATGGAGTCCAAAAACAACATAGCTATTGAGATGTCAGACATGGTGGTGTACTGTCAATCTATCAAAAAGAGTTCATTTGGTATGTAATTTCCAGAACACTGCATGAGCGACACATGAAAAAATCTGAAACAAACTACAATGAAAAGCATCTGTACTGTATCAAACACATCAACATTAAGCAAAACAATTTCAAGGCCACATTTAAAACATTCCAGAAATGTTTTGAGGTGAGTGAACCGGACATTTCATTTCATTTATTATTCCATTCTGCACTTTTATGACCTCTCAGAAAAATACAACTACAAAGAGGTTCGCTCCGTCAAGGATAACATGGTTCCAAAAGAGGGGAATGAAAGTGGCGTGGAGAAATCAGACATCATTCTGGAGTATAACCGCACAGCTCTCACCCGTGTGTATCCCTCCGGAACACGAGTTGATTCTTCCAACTTTGACCCTTGTCCTTCATGGAAATTAGGCTGCCAAATGGTGGCTCTCAACTTCCAAACTGCTGGTACGTGAAAGAAGAGAGAGAGAGAAAGAAAAAAGTTATGCTTACCAAGGCTGCATTTATTGTAATATTGTGAAATATTATTACTATTTAAAATAACTGTTTTCTATTTTAATACATTTTAAAATGTCATTAATTCCTGTGATGGCAAAGCAGATTTTTAAGTAGCCATTTTTCCAGTTCTCAGTGTCACATGATTCTTCAGAAATTATTCTAATATGCTGATTTGTTGGTGAAGAAAACGTTCTTATTATCAATGTTGAAAACAGTTGGGCTGCTTAATTTTTTGATAATAATACATGATATATTTGCAGGATTCTTTGATGAATAGAAAGGTCAAAAGCACATTGTTTATTTAAAATATATTTTTTGGAACATTCTAAATGTCTTTGCTGTCACGTTTGATCAATTATTGTGTTCTTGCAGAATTAAATGTATTAATTTCTTTAAAAAAAAATATATATATACTACATAATTTATATATATATATATATATATATATATATATATATATATATATATAGTATATATATACACCCCATATTGACAGAAAAACACAGAATTGTTGACATTTTTGCACATTTATTAAAAAAAGAAAAACTGAAATATCACATGGTCCTAAGTATTCAGACCCTTTGCTGTGACACTCATATATTTAACTCAGGTGCTGTCCATTTCTTCTGATCATCCTTGAGATGGTTTTACACCTTCAAGGGATAGTTCACTTTGAAATAAAATTTTGGTATGTTTTAGCTTACCTCAAGGGCATCCAAGATGTAGGTGTCTTTTTTTCCGCAGTAGTTTCAATTTTGATATTTTTAGGTCAAACCGTTCTTGTCTGTCAGTCATATAATGCAGGTCGATGGTCACTGTCTCAAAACACAAGCACAGAGTCCAAATTAAAACAATTCCCCATCGTCCAAATTAAACAATTCCCCATCGTAAGTACACATTGATGGCCTAAGACACGAAACGAGCGGTTTGTGTGAGAAAACGAACAGTATTTATATCGTTGTTATCTCTTGAACACAGCACACGTCCAAATGATCTGACGGCGCGGGCGGGTATAGATATATAAATAGATGTCGCCTTGGCTACTGCAGTTCATTGGAACGAAACCGTAGCCAAGCGACATCTAGTGTATACATCTATACCCGCCCGCGGGCGGGTATAGATGTATACACTAGATGTCGCCTTCGCTACTGCAGTTCATTGGAACGAAACCGTAGCCAAGGCGACATCTATCTATATATCTATACCCGCCCGCGCCGTCAGATCATTTGGACGTGTGCTGTGTTCAAGAGATAACAACGATATAAATACTGTTCGTTTTCTCACACAAACCGCTCGTTTCGTGTCTTAGGCCATCAATATACTTACGATGGGGAATTGTTTAATTTGGACGATGGGGAATTGTTTTGCTTGTGTTTTGAGACAGTGACCATCGACCTGCATTATATGACTGACAGACAAGAACGGTTTGACCTAAAAATATCAAAATTGAAACTACTGCGGAAACAAAGACACCTACATCTTGGATGCCCTTGAGGTAAGCTAAAACATATCAAAAATTAATTTCAAAGTGAACTATCCCTTTCATTTGAGTCCAGCTGTGTTTGATTATACTGATTGGACTTGATTAGGAAAGCCACACACCTGTCTATATAAGATATATTTTTCTTTTTTAATAAATGTGCAAAAATGTCAACAATTCTGTGTTTTTCTGTCAATATGGGGTGCTGTGTGTACAATAATGAGGAAAAAAAATGAACTTAAATGATTTTAGCAAATGGCTGCAATATAACAAAGAATGAAACATTTAAGGGGGTCTGAATACTTTCCGTACCCATTGTATATATATAAATTGATGTGTGTGTATATATAACTTGAATGTGTTGTGGCTTGTCTCATCCGCTTCCAGTTATTTTAGTTGTACAAAAACCTGCCTGATATTGCAAACGGCTACTTGTTATATTATTTTAATTTATAATCGTAATCATAAACATATTATTTTGTAGCGCAATCATTTTTTTAACATCTACAGCATTTTGTTGTTTCTTCCAGTTATTTACCTATAGCAGCAAAAGAATCGGAAGTCTCCCCACACTCACAGAAATAGGTTGGATACAAAAAAAAAAAGACGGATACAATGAAAGTGAATGGGTATAGAAGCCCTCAATCTCCAAAAATGCAAAAACAATGAAAGTAACAATACATTGATGTGGGAGTAACAAACGTCGGTACTCCAGGGGGCGATAGAGGGCTATGTTAACAATTCTGTTTGGGAAAGAATGAAAGGTATAGTTCACTCAAAAATGAAAACTGTGTCATCCTTTACTCACCGTCATGTTGTTCCAAACCTGTATGATATTCTTTCTTCCATTGAACACAGAAGAAGATTTTGGTTACCAGTTTTTCCCACTATGGAATTCAATGGCTGTCCTCAGTCTGGTTACCGACATTCTTCAACATATCTTCTTTTGTGTTCAACAGAAGAAAGAAACTCATACAGGTTTGGAACAACATGAGGGCGAGTAAATTATGACAGTTTTAATTTTTGGGTGAACTATCCCTTAACCACATGTGCTATTACTCATTATTCATCTAGCTATAAACGTCTTGACTTTCCTGTAAGATTAATGTGAAGTTATTGCTCCACCATGACTGTACTTGACCTTAGAAGAAGAGTTTACACTTAAACTTGTTAAACTTCAGAACCGGTCTCTATAAATGTGTCTAATAAATCTGAATGGCGTCTCTCTTCAGATAAGTTCATGCAGCTGAACAGTGCTCTCTTCAGTCTGAATGGAGGCACAGGTTACGTGCTTAAACCAGAGTGGATTCGAAATCCAACCAAGAAGAAGCCTCCTAAACAAAACATCCGAATCAGAGTAAATAACCATGTTGATTCAGTTTGAAGTTTAATCAAGTTCTAGAATGATGGCTGATGATGCCATGCAATTGGGCTAGTTCCAACAAAAGGGCTAGTTCCAACAAAAATGAAAATTCTGTCATCAGTTACTCACCCTCGTGTTCTTCCAAACCCAGACTTTTGTTCATCTTCAGTCATATCTTTATTTGTGTTTTGATGATGAGCGAAAGTCTTCTGGGTTTGGAACGATGAATTATTGACAGAATTTTCATTTTTGGTTGAATGATCCCTTTAAAGGAATAGGAATGACATCATCCTTTGCTAACCTTTATGTCTTTCCAAAATTTTCTAAATGTAATTTTCTTTGGTTCCCTTCAGGTGATAGCAGCCAGGCATCTGCCCAATCCAGATCACATCATCAGTCCTTTTGTGCAGGTTGAGCTGTGGCCGTACACTGGAAGTCAAGCAGATGACTACAGTTTCAAGACTACTATGTTAAGTAAGGCAGTGGAAAAGAGAGTTCTTGAGAGAAAAAGTTGTTTTAGATTACAGTAGTGTTGTTGAATGTTGGTACTGTACCTTTACAGAGGATAATGGACTGAATCCAGTGTGGCTGGGCCCAATGAATCCACCAAAATGCTTTCAAGTAGATGAGCCGGACCTGGCCTTCCTGCGATTTGTGGTTTTTGAGGAGGACACATTTTCTGATGCCAAGTTTCTTGCACATGCCACTTTTCCTTTCAGAGGTATTCGCTCAGGTAAATCCACCCAATGGATTTGAGCCACCAATATGCCTTGTAAATATTTCATTCTTTTAGTGAACTGACTATAGATATATAATTCAAGCATTTTGAGCATTTAACTTACACAACACTGTTTTCAATTAAAGGTATTGCGGAGGATTTTCTTTTTCCGGGTGGATCATCAAGACTATTGGTCCTCCTAGTTGTCAATCATTCTGGTGATATGTTTACGTAAGTCCGTCGTACGTGCTCGTCCCTAGGTAGTTTTCGCTTTCTGCGCATGCGCACTTTCAGGTGTATATGTGTGGTGAGCTGCGGTTTCAGCCATTCATTGAAGCTCGCCCGTTCTCACCGGGTTTTTTCAAAATGTCTGAGGGTCGCAAGAGAAAAGGTGTCTACGAATTGTAGGACAAGAAGAGAAAGGACTCTGATGCCTCAGTCGCGAAGTTTCTACTCGACAGGTAAAGTAAAGTAGGCTTGTATGAGCCATGCCAACAGCAACTTGTAAACAGAGCGTGCACGAGGAGAACTAGGCTCGTGCATGCTCTCTCGTGAACACGTTTAATAGGCGTTCCCTCTCGGGAGCAGGTAGAGTGTTGCGCATGTGCATTTTTTCAAAAAGTGGAGAGGGCGGTTCTTTTCTAAAATTCGGGAAAATCCTCCGCTATACCTTTAAATACTGAAAACTTTTTATGCCTTTTTGGCCGTTCATTTACATAACAGTGTTTTCAGAAACAATTTTTGAAAATGGTGACGTCAAGCGCATGCGTATTATGTGTTCAGTGGGTTTGGGAAACCCTGAATTAGGAGCATTGATTTTATTACCTTTCTTTCATAATATTGAGCCTCTTTATTTACAGTCTCCAAAGGTCTCTGAGCTGTTGCATTTCACTTCTGCTATTTTTGTCTTTTTATCAGGGTATCGGTCTGTCCCACTGAAGAACGGGTTTAATGAAAACCTTGAGCTTGCATCTCTTCTGGTGCATGTACAACATTTTGAGGTGAGAAACACACACAAACTGATATCTTTCTCTCTTAGGGCCTCATTTATAAAACGTGCACAGATTTGATCTTAGGGTGTGCGTACGCTTAAATCCACGGCAACGTTCATGTTTATAAAAACGGTCTTTGACGGCCAGAGTCCAAGCAGACGTACACACTTTTCCTTGTGGCAGTGCTGGTGTACTGCAGGTATTTGAAAATCGAAGCAATTCTTGCCGCTCGCCGTTCTCAAGTAAAGGATTTGGATGTTGAATGGTGCTTTCATATGTTAATGACAGCTTTCCATTTAGTGTATGTGAACAGTGATGTTTGCAGCAGCAAAAAGGACTCCAAAAAGACAGATACAGCTTCCGAAGACTCATTTTACCATAATTTATATAACACCTTGAATATATTTAATGCACTAATGTAGGGTGACTCGGCAGACCATGTAAATGTGAGCAGTCATGTTAATGTATTCAGGAGGATTATGTTAGAATAAGCTGTATTACTAGCACCTTGGATTTAATAAAGACATTTTAAGATTAATGAACATTAAAGGGATAGTTCACCGAAAAATTTTTAATACTGCCATTTACTCACCCTCATGTCGTTCCAAACCTGAACGAAAGGCTTGCAGGTTTAGAACGACACGAGGGTGAGTAAATGATGACAACATTTTGGGTGAACTAAACCCTTTTTAACCTTGAGACTGCTGATATAAAAGCAGTAACACCAGTCCAACCTACAATTTTACCACTTCCTAGTTTCAGTCAGTAATTAATAATCTGTTTTGTCAACAGGTGCAAGGTAAATAGTAAGCCTTTACCACCAGGAAGTAGCCGACCAGTCAATGTAAATATGGACTTGACTGTCACTATGGACTTCATTGGAGAAATACATTTAACTGCTGTGATAAACAGAATAACATGTAAATAAACTGTATATCTATTTGTATTACATAAAAAATATATATATATATGCACATTTGTTCACTGCTCATGTTTTCTGGTTCATAATGATACCAGATAACAGAATTTCCTTTTCTCCCTAATGCATCCTTACATCTCAAAATAACATCACGGTAAAAAACGGGTACATATGTTGGGAATATAAAACCCCACATTTTTTTCAAACAAATGGCTAAACTAGTGAATGTAAAGGTAAAATGCATCAATAAAAAAGCTTTGAAAGCTTTCTATTTGAAACATATTCACAGACAGTTTATTTTGATTGAAACTGGTTCACATATTAGGCTTATTTTCCTGTTGAAGGTTGTGTGTTCTCATTACAACAGCCACAGAGCAGCAGCAGCAACCCAGCTGTAGATAGAAGCAGAAAACACAGAAGAAATAAGGGCAGCAGTTCTATCTGCAAAAAACTCCAGGAGTCATGGATAATGTAGTTCATTCTGTATGTACACGCCTGTGCTGCAGGGGCCGCGAGGACCCCAGCCACATCATATTAAGACTCAGTCTCAATTCAACATTACAAAAAGCGCTTTTCAAAGAAAAGAAGAAAAATAAAAGCTGAAATTAATGAGACATTATATGTTGATAAGGAGACATTGGAAACACAGATAGCACAGTGAGCTCCACAGGATATTACAAATTAATCAGGAAACAGTTGACTGAAGTATAAACTGGATTTCCACCCCAATAGATTAGCCATCAGTTCAAAGAGATGGCTTCTTTTTTTAACAAAATGAAGGCTGGGGGAAACCCAGCCCCCCTAATCCTTCCCCGCACAGAGAAAAATGGTCCACTGTTAGGACTGAAGACCATTACAAAGTGTCAGTCACATTACCACGGCTTGAGTTTCAGCAGTGCACAGAATGGCACAGTTTCTAGCCACTCACGAACGCACCTTATTAACACACATTCCCAATATAATCCATCGGTTTACTCCATGCACGTAAACTCTGTCCATCTTTCACTTTTAGAAACACGTATTGATCCATATGGTAAGTGGTTGAAGGGGGCTAGTGCTTTTACCCTTTATATTTAAATCCGTATGATCAAATTGCAACATGCAAAAAGAGAATTAAACATACAAAAGAAACAAAACAGGCAACAAAAATGGATTAAACATATCATACAGTCTAATAAAAAAAAAAAAAAAAGACCTGAACGCAATGACAGTACACTTGGCCTGGGGGGCGGGGAAGGGGAACAAAATTAGGTGACCATATGCACGCACGCATCTCAAAAAGTGAAGGCAACAAAGAGTCTCCCAAAAACACGAGAGAAAGAGAAATGGGAAATTATATACACTCATATGTACATTAAACAGTATGCAAGATGGCAGGTGCCCAGTACTGAACGCCCCCCTCTGGACGGCATCTACATCTGTGTGAAATTGAATGCGCACACACCAAGCAGGACCTACAAAAAACGCTACTTTCAAGACCGGCCACATGGACGGGGCAGCGACTCTATCTAGATATAGTTTAAAGTGGGAGTGGAGACAGACACGCCTTTGTAAACATGAAAAACTCGAGTTAGGACGGCAAATTGATTGTTTTATTTCTGACCGTCTTCATGAGATAATCATTTTTTTTTACTACAAGATCTGTCTCATTTCTCTACAAGTCAAGATATTGTATGTAACTTATTACAGTGGTCATAAACTATACGTTCGCAGAGACGTTAACCAAAACAAAGCGAGAAAAAGAAATATAAAAAGGTTCAACTGCATAACATCGCACAAATCTTGGCTCGATTTGATATAAATATGAGGAACATTGTCAACCGTTGTGGCAGGACGCTCTTTGTGGACTCCTATCGACCACTAGAGGCAAAGTTTACAGAGAATAATAAAGCCTATTAATCTGTTTAAAAGTCCATAATGTTTCTATGTACAACTTAACTGACTTTCCTCAGAGTTGCTAGGTGATGCAATCTTTTACTGAAAATGTTTTAGGCACCATCTTGGTTCAGTACATTTGACAAAAGTACTTAATAAAAGAAAAAAGGACCAGAAGGGGGGGAGGGGGCTCATAAATACAAAGTAGTCCCAGACTACTTCCTGGACGACGTTCTCTTAAATATGGGTGTGAAGTTAAAATTACACTGTACAATGTGGCTAAAAAAGGAGAGATAAGAAAAAAGGAAAAGAAAATGACAAACAAAAACTCTTTTTTTTTTGAGAGAGAGAGAGAGAGAGAGAAGCCCCTGAAATGTTTGCATTAAAAATGGGGATACGTCGATTTTCTTTACAAACACACATATGAAAGCAGTGTATGGAAAAATATGCTTATTCAAGTTGATAAAAAATGATTTTCAGAGCGATAGAGATATAGAGATGAACATGTCAAGAAGTGAACATCGTTAACAGACACATTATACACAAGAAATCTCTGTGAGGATGCAAAAATGACAGATTTTGATCCGACAGGACCAAGCACACATGTAACAAGAGCAGGAAAAGAAAACGAAAAAAAAAAAACCAATGTGGAAATTGGCTTTCCACAGAGGAGGTGATATCAAAACTGTACTGGAATGTGGCTCTGAATATTCAGGCCTTCACCAGACGCTGGTACCACAGGGGAATTGGCTCCAGGTGGTTCAAGGAGAAAGGGAGAAATCAACTGTCTCTTCTATGGGGACGAAAAAGAGACGCCAGTTATAGGTTAAAACGAGGGACATGGTTCCTCTGAGGGGGTTTGAGATAAAGGCGAGAACGAGATAAAGTCCCCAGGCGATGTCGCTAGAAAGGTTCCTGTGCTGTCTGATGATGTCACGGGACATATTCTTGCATTGTGATGCCGCTACAAAGAGCGTCCTCAGATTCGGATGAGACACTAGGTGATTCTTAAACGTTTATGATATTATAAGAAGGTCCTTGTCGTTTGAATGATGTTCCTATAAATACAGTCCTCGTTTCTTGATTACGTTGAGTTCGGATGATGTGTCAGCGACTTCCTGTGTCTATAAACCTCCTCGAGCATTGCGTTCACCACGCCTCTGTGTAGCGAACGTCCACTTCCTTTAGATTGGGTAGTTTCGCCTGTGGGTAAGATCGGAGAGAGAGAGAGAGGTTTAGATATTGAGATGCTTAATGCGACATTCCAGACGGGAACATAGTTTTGGCCCAGATCCAGCCCACGTGGATTTCCACAGGTACCAGATGTGGGCCGGATCTGGGCCGACACCATGTTGCTGTCTGGGATGTTCCTGGAAAACATTCCTATCGGCCCATCATTCTCTGATTTTAGGGTCAAGTGTACAATTGATTGATCTATTGTTGAACCAGGAACAAGTTTTACTTGTGTAAATCACATTGTGCACATAGGCAATAAAAAATAGCCTGCATGATAAGATTTGAAGGTGAATATGTAATTTATGCACCATTAGTGTCACCAAATGGAATTGGGAAAGTAGAGACTGGTTGTAATGCTCAAACAAATGGATGTTTTAAAAGCAACACAGAATCACAGTATTTACATTTTTTGGGGGAAATAAACTAGGGTCGGTAAGATTTGATGTTTTTGAAAGAAGACATCAAGCCTCTTACCTTCAGGTCCTCATAGGTGTCTGCAGTGAGTTTAGTACTGTTCATATTCAGGCTGCACAGGCTTTTCATAGCTGCAAGGTAAAGTTGAAATAAGTTAGTTGTCCTACATGTTAACTAATATAAACCATAAATGTGTCAGGAGTCCGGACACACACTAAAGGCTCTTTACAATCAAACATTTTTTGTTTTCTGCATTTGTTAAATGGATGGTTCGGCAAAAAAAAAATGCAAATGCTGTCATTTACTCGGATGCTTAGACCCATACAACAAAAATAGATGATGGTTTATGTGTCCAAAGTTTGGGTAAAGTGAAAGGACCTGACTGAAATTTGAAAGCTGATGATCTTCTCTTATTAAATCTCATTTGTACTTGTGGTCAAATTGTGGCCAGGCATAACAGCATGTCTGAAAACCCACTGGTTCTTGTGCGTGTTACGTGACGTGGCAAAATTAAAAACACGACTGCAAATGACATTTGAGATCTACGGCAGAGAGGAAAATTATCTGCGAACAATGACTGTGGTTTCAGAAGACTTGGACTAGAGTGCATGAGTCACATTTTATGATACTTTGGAGCTTGACGGTATAAATCACCATCCACTTTTGCAACTATATATGAAAAACAGAAGCTCGGACATTGTGTTCTTATTTTTTTCTTAAGAAAGTAAGCCATACTGGTCTTTAATGACATGAGGGCAAGTAATTCATGACAGGATTTTCATTTTTTGATGATTTTGGACACCTTTTGGACTCTTCAATTCAGCAGCAGCAGTTTTTTAACAGTTCAGAATGAAGGTAGCTGGATATATCTTACAGCTGAGGGAGAGCAGGCCAGCGTCCGTGACTGGAGTCTCACACAAGTTCAAAACCTGCAGACAGGCCAGATGCTCTGAGAGCAGACGGAGCCCTGCATCTCCAAACTGAAAAAGAGAAAAAACAAGTCAAACAATGTTTGAGAACGTAACAAAAAAAGTATACTTTTATTCAGCAAGGACACAGTAAATTGAACAAAGGTGACTATTATAATACTGTTCATAATAATTTGTAACATTATAATACTAACAGTCAGGGCCGAATTTACCTTATTTTGTGACATTAGCCGCTTTCCGACCGGAGGAACCTTTTCACAGTTCCTAGAACTATTGGCTAAAGTACCCGGATGTCGGCGTGTTCGCACCGCAGGAACTGGGAACGATTTTAGTTCTAGGAACTCCATTTGTAGGAACTAATTTAGGTCCTACTTCAGAGTAGGGTCTAAACCAGCACTATAGGAACTATCTGTGACGTTAGTGTACGCTGATTGACCGAACGCACGCGGAACACCAGCACCCGTCATTTTTAAAACAGCTATATGTAAACACACAGATTATAGCCTATATATTTACTCCAGAAACTAACTATACAAACATGGAAAACAGTGATAGATGGGTCTCTAAACCTTTATGCTGAAGAGAAAATCCAACGCAACTTTGAGGGGAACAAGTCAAACATGATTATGTTTATCTGGCCAGCTAGCAACACTGGACATCAACCACACGGCATAGGCTAATAACCTTTTTTCATATACTGTCTACTTTCTATAACAGTTCTATCTAATAAGATATTAAACAGTACTGTTAGACAGATTGCTAACTAATAAACACAGAGAATGCGAGCATTGTTTGCTCTGGCGTTCTCAGCGCCGCCAAAATAAAGGTCCGTCGCGCCGTCAAAATAAAAGTCACCGTGCTTGCGTCACTCCCTTACCCCTCCCTACCAGTTCCTATGGCCACTTGGCCAGTGCGAACGCAAACAGCAAAACCGAGTTTGGGGGAGAGTAGTTCTTAGAACTGTTTAGAAGTGGACAGTTCCTAGAACTAGGTTCCTAGAACTACTTGGTCGGAAAGCGGCTATTGTGACAATTTTTGGGCAGCCCCAATACCACTACAAACTTGTATGGTCAGATACTTGTATGAGTCATTATATTATTGGAGTTACTAGGTTTAGTCATAAGCTCTTTCATTGGTTAAATATTTTCAAAACCCACAGACAGACATAAAGGGTGACCGAGTAATGATTTATAAAAAAAAAGAAAAAAAAAAGATTAAGATATGGAGATACAAGGTTTCTGCCTGACAGCAATGATATTTTAAGTTTGGTTAATTTAGATAGTAGTTGTCTTGCAGCGTTTTAGCATTAGAGTGAGACAATAATAATAATAATTAAAAAAATATTATTTCTCCTTAGTAATCGGGCCCTCCTGGACGTCCCGATTCTAAACTCACACAGCTCCTTGTTCAAGAGCACATTTGCTAGACTGTTATACAACAGTGGAGATTCTCTGGAACTATTGGGACTGTGGAATGAGCAAAAGTAAACACAGACCTGGGTGGACCACAGGTTGAGCTGTTTGAGGGATGGCAGTTTGATGAGCTGTTCGGCGCAGGCACTGGTGACGTTGGTGAACGCCAAGCTGAGGTTCTCCAGATTGCCGAAGGAACCGGAGCTCAGCAGACGAGCCAAGTCAGCATCCTAGAGTAAAAAAATACGAGGGGAAAAAAGCCTTGAGAAAGAATGTATGGTACTGTTTTTCACTAAGAAAACAACAGCATGGATGCAAGCACATACACGCATTGTAATTTACACAAACACACACTCACCGTAGATTTAGAGGGCAGAGTGAGTCGAGTAGGACCTCCTTTTCGTTGCTAAACAGAGAGAAAGATATGACTAGTTCTGCAGTTTTCAGTTCAAACAACAGGTGGCGCTTGAGAGTCAGCACTGTATATACGTAGGAAGTTCGTAAATGGGTCACTTCTGTCTTTCTGTTAATGGGAGCACTGCGTTAAACCAACAGTCAGAGCTCGGCCTGTGAAGGCAGCAATGACTGCTCAATGACTGGCCCACTGTGTTATTGAAATCTGCACGTGGCGGTGAAAATATCTCGGTGTTGATTTGTGAAATTGGTTTGTGCACTCACCAGTTCTTTAAGCTCCCTCTGCCTGTCGCACAGCTGCTCGTACATGCGCAGACCGACCTGGGTGCTCTCCAGGGTGGAGATGATTTGTAGCTGAGTGTCCTTGTTCTCTATGATGTTATACTCCAGCATCAAACACAAGATCTGCACGGCAGAAACACAGGGATGAATGTTTTATCCTACATGCAGGTTTCTTCACAGATAATGTAGTGAGCTGCCTTGATGTCAACTTGGAAAGGATTTGATCCTTTTCAGGAGCAACAACCCTTAACGGCCACTTTCCAGAAACCATGTGCTGCAGAAACTGTTCCTAATGTGACACACTTGTCTAAAGGTCTAAAACTTCAGAGAAATTTTGCAGGGAAAAAGGTATTTTGTCTACTGTCAATACCGTAGCAATGTATGTATCACAGAAGTCACTTTGTTGGGCAACACAACAAATTTGTGTGAACCAGTTGCGAAATCCACGCAGGGAAATGTTTCCCCAAAAATCTCACGCAAAGTTCCCAATTGTGTGGATTCCTACTGAAACAACTGGATTTCACTCGCGAAAATTGATTCCAGTGGAATTTGACGTCTGAACGTTGTTAAACTAGCAAAGTTGAACTTAACTCTAATAAACACAAAAACATAGCGCATACAAATATCGGATAAAACTGTAAAATATCAGCTGACGTTTAAATTAGACTTTAATCATTGCAGTGCATTCTGGGATTGCCAAATACACAAAGGATACATGCAATGTTGTGTTCCTGGATACATCGTTGGCCACAATGTAATCAGAGTGTCGACTAACTGGTCCACTTTACTGTTTATTCTGGTCTAGAACTGCCAACTTAATACTTTAAGTGATCAACTACCGTTTATTTAGTTTTTTTCATGTTGTTTATGGGCGAGCTTAACTGAAATGGATCATACTACAACAACAGATGGCTGAGGGAAAAAAAACACACAACTGCAACAGTTTACGCAATAAACGAGAAAAAAAAAGAAGCAAAAACGTGCTTAAAATTTCTGTCTGCATTAAAATATAGATTATTTCAAGCGGAATATACAATTCCGCACATGGACATCTTGTTTACTAAGCCTAGTTGTTATTTCTTCCTCAGAAGCATTCATTAGTACCTTGTAAACACAACTTTGTTTCTCAGGAAGTTGCATAATGCTTGCCAATCAGATAAAACCGGTCAGTGAACAGACTGTGGGCGATCCTTGGTCATGTCCTTTAAAGCTGAGACTAGCAAAACTGTGTCCAAAATCAGCCCCTATACCTTTAAATAGGGTACAGCCATTTGTAGTCCGAAACCATAGTGCACGTTAGAGTGCACTCATTTAATCCTATAATGCACCGCAACAACAAGTGTACAACTGATGTAAACTCAACGGCAAGAAAATACCCATAATGCACTGTGAGGGTTGTGCCGAACAGATCTTACTACTGTAGCTGCCAGTTTGCTAAGTTTTAATTAATTATTAAACAGCAATCAGAAACTAATGTAAAAGCGACTGCCCTTCAGGCTTCGAATTCGCTCACTCGTTTTTATTCACTCCTTCAAGTGGACTATATTAGTGGAGTAAAATAGGGAATAGTGAATGAGGGTATAGGAGGTGATTTTGAACACAGCTTAGGCTTTAGATGCTAGCAGTCTACTGTTTTTGAGGAGCCTTTGGGTTGAACCGTTCATGATGCCAAAAATGTGTTACTTAGGTGGGTACCTTAATACATTTCATCTCAAAGCAACAGTTAGTGATTTGTACCTCCACCATGGTCTGGTTCCCCCGCAGGGCCAAGAGCATGCAGGGTCCCAGTTTATTTTCAGCCAGCGACAGCAGAAATTTCTTCGTCTTGTAGCAGGAGCCCATGAGGATGTGGACCTGTGAGGACGAACAACATCAAACCATTAAAGTAGATATAGTGGCAGGACAAAGACTAAACTAAATGAGACATCTCGTATTTCAAACAAACACTTTCATACCATGCTAGCGAACAGCTCTCCGTCATCATCGCAAGCTACGCCTCCTGGACTGTAGAGCTGGAACCACCCGTCTTTACCAGAGCGCACGCTGAGCAAACAGGAGTGGACCTGTGAGAAACACACACACACACACACGCATTTACAAACCATTACTAAGCCTATAGTGGAAATATTAAGTACGCTGTAAAAAAGTATTACTATGATATTTATCACAACTCAAAATTAAATTTTAGAATAAGAAATAATGTGTTGTTTCAACTTGAAAAATATGTTTGTGCTTGACTTAAAATATTAAGTGCAGTTAACTTTAGTTTAGTTTAATTAAATTGGATATATCAGTATTCTAAACACATTTTAAGTTGTTATAACTAATTGCAGCAACATTTCTTTTTACAGTGTAAGCATTCGACTGAACCTGTAAACTAAACAACACCCTTTCTGCAAACAACCGTTTCCTGTCTCACCTCTTGTCTGGGATCTTCAGCAAACCTCTGAATGACATATTTCAGCTCTCTGTTACAAAAATAAAAAAACAGCAGATCTGTTAGATGACAAAAATTGCCGAAACCAATTATAACAAACCTGTATTACTTTTTCTCAACAATAGATCGCCCTTTCCCATGCAATTACAATGAAAAAGGACTGGAAGCTTCAAAAAGATGCAAAAGCACCATAAATGTATAATAAAAATGGGTTAATTTTAAAAAGAGCTAGTGAGGATGTCAACATTTTCAGTGAATAATGACAAAGTGTGTTTTCCTCAAAAGCTGTAGTATGGATTCGGAAATCTTTTATGGTGCATTTGTGTTGTTTAGATTTTGACAAACTCAACATGACTGCGCAGGACACTTTTAAAAACATCTCCTTTTGTTTTCCACAGAACAAAGAAAGTCATGCGGGTTTGAAATGAAATAAGGGTGAGAAAATGATGACTGAATTTTTATTTTTGTATAAACTATCCCATTAAGTATCATAATGACTCAAACCCCTAAAGGAATGAATTTTAAAAAAATGAAAATTCCATCATCACTCACCCTCATGTCGTTCCAAACCTGTGTTACTTTTTTTTCCAGCGGAACATTACGGAAGATATTTTGAAGAAAAAAAGTCATGCAGGTTTGGAACGACATGAAGGCGAGTTTTCATTTTTGAGTGAACTATCCCTTTAACAAACCAGATTGCTAGTCACTGACATTTCATATCTTAAAGCCTTATTTAAGCATCTCTCTAAATAGTTCTGTATACAGTAGGAGGGTAATGTCACTTATAATGTCACTTACTTTGTAAATTTGGCATGTGCAAGGGCCCTGGAGAGGAGAGAGCAAAAAGAGAAAAACATTGACTCGACTCAGGTACACAAAAAGAGAGGGTGTCGTCATTCCGCATAATTACACAAGTTGCTTTCTGAGTCTACATGTAGGCGTGCTTGCCTTAACACGCACAATGATACAATTTCAAGTAATCTAAAGTGTTGTGCATGTGTGTCTGGGAGGACTTCATCAAATGTTTTTGCATGTGAGCTCTGGGATGCTGTTGTGTTCTAATGAAGGCTGAAAGCTCGGCGTGGCGTACGAGCGCAGGTGAGCCCCCCACCTGTGGCAACTGCAGGGCTCTGCAGAAGACCTGTAATGATGTGCTCTGTCCTGCAGGGCCAATTACAGGAGCCACAAAGGACCCGAAACGCCTCACCCAATACCCACAATCCCACTGCAGAGCCCTGCTGCGGCTCGCCCACGTCAGTACTCTCCCCTGCACGTACACAGAGAGCCCCTGGTATCGTTATGTAGGCTACACATTCAAAACATGAATTCATATTGTACATACACTACCGGCCAAAACTTTTTTACGTTTTTTTTTTAACGAAGTCAAGGCTGCATTCATTTACCCCAAAATACAGTTAAAATAGCAATAGTGTTAATAACCCCAAACTTTTGAACAGTAGTGTAATATGCATTTTAACCTTTGCATAGGTGTTCTTTGGAGCATAAAAACCAAATTCTTATAACATTTTTTTATCAATTATACACTAATCAAGCATCGAGTGCGCTGTGTGGTATCCATTGACTACAGATGCTTTTCAACTTTTGTCAGATGATGCAGTCTTGATCAGACTGGCTAAAATGTGCTCATTAGTTGCTGTTACTGCGGGCCTATAGAGTAATTTAATCAAATTCTGATCCAATTCGCCACTGCAACGGTGTGCAAAAAACAAGTTCTACAGTAAATAGAAACATAAACGTGATGGGAGTGGAGCTAAATTGCAGCAGCTATAATTGTTTTCAGTATTATCTATTCAATTTCAATTTCTAATTGTGTGGCCCTAGTTAAAAGTTAAAACAGACGTCATGCAACCAGTTACAAAGAAAGCAACTGTGAGCAGGATGGGAAGGGAGTAAATGCCCTTACTCTTTTGGGAAGGGGATGGGTTGAAGCAGGCTGGCCAGTGCTGGTCTCCAGTCATCGTAGTCCGATCTGCAGAGAGAAAAGGCCAGAGGAGAAATTAGAGATTCAGAGGCAGGAAGAACGAGAAGTGGAGAAAATAAGAACCTTGTGTAAGATTGGCCAGTATAAGCTGAAACCTCTTTGGCCCTGCTGTGATCTGCAACCGGATGGTTCATAATAAAATCAGATAAAGGAGGTAAAAGGAGGCTAAAAATGGATTCCGATCAATGAATCTGTTATAAATATGCAGACAGGTTTATGGTCACTCCTCCCTGTGATTATAGTGGAGTCTGCTTTTTTATATACCGAAATGATAATTTATACACCACGTGGGACGATTAGCAGTGTTAAAGAGTAACTAACTAAAAGTAGCATTGCTACACTATATTTTTCAGTGCAAGCTGTTTTTAAAATAGCGTATTGTTTACACAATAGGTAGTTGTGCGCTGAGGCTACGCCTTCTTTAACGTGGAAATGTTCTGCGGTTCCTTTCTTCAGTTTAGTCCATCAAGGTCAGATGCGAGTAAAACATGAACATACTAGAGAGCTGCTTTATAGAAGAAATTGAAGCTGTAATTCTAATTGAAAGCGATACTAGCAATGCTTCTTCGTGTTTAAGACTGTAAAGCTGCTTGCTTTATAGCAATATATTGTATAAAGTGTTATATAAATAAACGTGACATAACTTGACTGGAGTGTTGAATTGCAGAGCTTCAGATCAGGTGCTTTCTTAACTGCTGTTTTCTTACCGGTCATTTTTGTTGCATGTTTATTTTGTTATTAAGAGGAAAGCACAGATTTACAGATTCATCCAAATGGTGCTCTCAGAAGCTTTGGCAGCACTGGGATGTTCGCTTCCAATACTCATTTTCCCCATGGTATCGATATCAAAATTGTGGTCAGTGAAAATACTGAGTGACTAGTAACTTCAGAAAACCACCAGCTACAGTGGCTGGTGAGCAAAAAAGTTAAAGTCAAGCCCTGTCTATATATAAAACATAATCTAATCATTATCTAAACGTGATCATGCCCCAAAAAGCTTCAATGTAGTAGCTACTTGTTAGTAACTTGTAGTGTAGCTAACTGGTAGATGGTAGTTTAACTTCATTAAATTACCAATAGAATGTACTTTGGCAAGCTCATCAATTACCATAAAATAAATGTAGCATTATTTATTTGAGGTCCTGTGATGAGGCCATTTACCTCTACCATGTGAGCAGGTTTGACAGCCATTACTGCCTAGAGTAACATCTTAAGACTGGACGGACACATGTATAATTAGAGCGGAAAAATAAAACAAAGATCCAGTGACGCCATACTTACAGCATCTTGAGGATGAGGGCGAAACAGCCCAGCACTCTGTCGGCGTGGGCAGGCAGCTGAATGGACAGGGCGTTGAGCGCAGGGCTGACCAGCAGACAGTCGATCAGGTTGGGCTCGCTGTCGCCCTCAGCAGGGGCCTTGCGCAGTGTGTTAGCGGTGTTATTGTTGCGCTCCAGCTCTACTAGGATCTCGCTGGAATTGACGATGGAAGGTGGGGGTGAAAGGGGTAGGGCAGGAGGGGGAGACAGGGTGGAGGTCAGGGGTGGCGTGGGCGGCTCGGGCCGCAGCAGCCGCAAAGGCATGGGCGGTTTTCTCTCACTTTGCTGCTGACAACCGTTTCGGATTTCCTTGAGACTGGGAGAGTTGTCCCGACTAACAGAAAGAGAAAGAAAAAGATAAGACATAAGCCACTTTCCATGAATTAAACTATTATTTGTATTATATACACACTACTGTTAAGGGTTGGTAAGATTTTCTTAATTTTTCTAATTCTACCTAGAAAACCTCTGGTTGACAGTCAACATTTTCTAAAGGTTAATCACCTTTCACTGTCTATTAGTTGAAAATGATTTGAATGTAATATTATTATAATAGAGTTTTAGGCCCTTTCCATGGAAATTGCCATATTTGCATGCAGTCATACACAAATCACCAGGTGTTAAATTTGCTATACAGCCACTGTATTTGACTTTATTTGACTAACAAGTAACTATTGGACATCTGATTCTGGAAGAACAAATGAAACTTTGACATTAACTTTACAGTAGTTACAGAAATTTGTCGAAAGGCCATTGGAGAGTAAAAGAGAGAACAGAGATGGGGCAGTGCAAGGAAGCCTGGGGAGTGAGCTTTGACAGGTCTCACTCTCTTGAGTAATTGTGAATCATGGAAACTTTTGAAAATAGTTCCTTATTCCTCTCAGGTGGGTGCACCGCGACACAGAGGCTCAAAGTGACGACACAAACAGGACAGCTGAGACCAAAAATGACACTACAGCCATGTCGTTGTTTGACACAGACCAATAAAAGCAGTTGGAAATGACAGCGCGAGTATTTTAAGACGATTTAAGAACCGGCACATACAATTTGATACCATTGAGACGGCAATTATGATTCAGGGAAATGTTTTGAGCACAGGTCCCAGGGGTACATCACATCTCATGGGTTGGAAAACCAGTGAATCGGACGCACCTGTTGATGAACTCTTCGTAGCAAGAGTAGATGGCAGCAAGGCACACCGCCACGAGATTGGGGAGAACCCGAGGATGAGGGCACTGTCCGGTGGGACCGTGCATGCTGTAATAATACATGTAAGAAAAGGTCAGGTTAGCACAGCTCCTGTGTTCAAACGCACACAAAATGACAGCTAAAAGAAAACAAAGCTGTAACAGGAAGTAAGCGCAGGGCTTGGTCCTAAACAGACCATTAAAATGACACAGTCTGATAGATAAAAGGACGTTACAGTTTGTGTACATATGAAGGCCTGTTCTTTGTACGTCAGTGAGGGGGAGTCAGGATAAGGTAACATTGTGTCCTAACCAGGCGCGATGCAACAAGATTCCAAGCTTTTATCGCTTGCCGCACTGCATCGGGTAAGGTCACATGTTTTCTGAACTACAGTTTTGCCTGCAGTAGGCTTGCTGCGACATAACTTGCCCCCACTGTAGTTTAGATTATTTTATAGTAATAAAAATTACTTAGTTCAGTTAAAGAACAGACACTACAATTAAAATGTCTGCTCAATGCAGCAATAGCCAAATGAGAGTCGCAGCACAGATCAGCAGCAGGAGACCGACTTAATTTATCAGGTGACGAGAGTCACTAGCTGACTGACAAGACGATGGCGAAAGATTTGGTTTCAAAGCGAAATGTAAAAGCACCTATTTGGCAATATTTGGGATTTAAACACAATTATAAAAGGGAAGCTGCAATGCGTTAGTTGTGTTTTTCATTAAGAATAATAATAATGAACCCACCATTCAAGCAATAGCCACCCCAGAATTGCTGCTAATTCGTCCGCATGTGAGCTAATTCATAATGGTGCGTGAGCAGAGCGAGTGTTTTCAGTTAATTCCTATGAAAGTTGATCTTAACCGTACACAGTTTATTTTTGCTTAATTAGCGAGGTGAAAAAGAGGGAAAAACTCCAACGTCTCCCAGATCCCCCCCCCCAATATTACCGGTGTTGTCAAATGGCGATTAACTGGTGGGAAAATTCTCTCACCGTCACATCCCTAGCCTGCAGGAATAGTGATGTGTGTTTGTATAAGGGAGGAAAAAAAACCTCACTCACCTGTGAATGAACTTCTTGACCACTTCCATGCCAGCGTTTAGTTCATTCAGAGCCAAAATATACTCCTGAGTAAAGAGACGGAGTCTGGGGCATTTCCCAAAGTCCTGGATCGAGAAGAAAAGACCAGGAGAGTCAGTCAATGATGGTGCGGTGACGCGTGAATTCGAAAGCACATCTGGCGTAGTGCGCACACCCACCATGTTGTGTTTGAGGATTCTCTGAACCACAGGAGTGAACACTTCAATCACCACCATCGACCGAGGACGCTCCCTACAGTGCTGCATAGAGGAACACAATAAAAACCAATCTCGATTAATATATATATTATTCTTAATCATCAGAATCATTTAAAAAATGACTTGGTAAAGTGTTGATATCAGACGATATCATTATAATATGTGACCCTGGACCACAAAACCGTCAATTTTTTTAAATTGAGATTTATACATCATCTGAAAACTGGATAAATAAGCTTTCCATTGATTTTTTAGCATAGGATAATATTTGGCTGAGATACAACTATTTGAAAATCTGGAATCTGAGGGGGCAAAAATATCGAAACATTGAGAAAAACCGGCTTTAAAGTTGACCATTTATGTTTGCGATTGTGCTGCATTCACGCACAAAAATAAATGTTTTATATATTTACGGTAGGAAATTTACAAAATATCTTCATGGAACATGATCTTTCCTTAATATCCTGATGATTTTTGGCATAAAAGAAAAATCAATCATTTTGACCCATACAATGTATTGTTGGCTTTTGCAACAAATATACCCGTGCTACTTGTGACTGGTTTTGTGATCCAGGGTCACATATGCTAATTTGCTGCTCAAGAAACATTTATTACTATCAATGCTGAAAACAGTTGTGCTGCTTAATGTTTTTGTGGAAACCATGCTACTTTTTTCCCCCAGAATAAAAAGTGCAAAAGAACAGCATTTATTTGAAAAATATTTTTTAACATTCTAAATGTATTTATGGTCATCACTTTCGTAAGTATTAACTTCTTTCTCCAAAAAATTTGTTACAAATATTGATAATGCCTTTTTTTTTATTCTAGTGGGTAAAATACCGTTTTCTCTTTTAATTGCAATGTATTGAACACAAGCCAAAAGATTTTAATCAGTAAAAAAAATGAAAGATTTTACAATACTGAACTCATCTGTTCCCCTGAAGAATAGCCAGAATCATCACATTTACCTTGCAGAAGAATTCACACAGGTCGGGGGGAGGGTGGTTATTCTCCAGCAGGGGTGCGATGGCCTACAGACAGATTCTAACCATTAGTCACCTTCCCCACAGACATGTAGAGTCTTGTTTCTTTTCATCCACATTTTCAGGAACTGCATAACCTTCAGAGGCTAGTCCAGCACATCTGTGCATGCATGTCTTGTTTCTATGGCAGTACACTACATTTTCAAATTAATTTTATTCTAGAGCAGGTTTCACTGAGCCTTAAGACACATCACGTAACCCTGCCTTCGTTAACACTCTTATGTGAATGTCTTTTCATATTTTCTTTGTAAAGAAGCAGTCCCACTCACCACAATGATGTTCTCATGGTCCTGAGCGCTGAGGTTAGTGTTCTGGGAAGGAAATGACATGAATGCACTGTTGAGAACTCATCGGCCAGTGATATCACAGCTAAGTGACTCAAATACCACCAAACCCTATTTTTAAAATGTTAATGCCTTCTTGGGAAAGCCTGTGTGATTCGGGGATTCAGCCTTTGACCCAGGGCCAGTGAGATATCTATTTTTAACGTTTTTTACAGTTTAAATGCTTGGTATATGGGATATTAAAAGACATAATATTAATCTGCAAATCAAAGTACAGATGCAGTCAATGTTTTCATTTCTGCAAACACTCTGAGGAAAAGGAGATCTTCGTTCTGGAGCAGTTGCGTATTGTTGCCATGTGAGAAAAAAAAGGCTCAATTAACCACAGTTACAAGGGCAACCACAGTAACTTAACCTGAACATACTGCAGACTCAATATGAGTGGCAACTAGCACCTCAATTTACAGATGACACTCATAACCAGAAAGGTAAGCAGAATGCTGCTCGAGTTCTAAAAGAAAGATGCCAGCTATACTTTAAGGCTGAACGATCAAACATTTGAAGGGACCTCAGACAGAAAAGGGACTCTTAAATGCACAAAAAAGTTATTTTAGGGTTGCTATCTAATCACTTATAGCCCTAAATTAGGAGCCAACTTCAAAGTTCACATGGTATTCTGTTCCCTACATGTGGTTGGCTCTGTCAAATTTGTGAAAAATGTCTTCACTGTCACTTTTGATTAATTTAATGCGTCCTTGCGGAAAGAAATGGTTAAATTATTTAAAGAAACCTCACTGATCCCAAATTTTTATAGTATAATGTATCTGTTATCAAAAGTACAGTGTTTCAGTTTTTGAAGAAATTATTTTATGTAAAATTATATATAGAAAATAACCATGTATAAAACAACTAAATATTGTACAAATAAAAGGTATTTCTCATTTGGCAATTTTCTCTTTTAATTGTAATTTCATAATTTAATTGTAATTGTAAACAAAAATATAAAACAAATCCAATTTTATTTCAGCAAAAATAATATCTGACCAATCTGATCTCCTCAATAAGAAAAGTGACTAACAAATGCACGCACATTTTTCTTTTTAGAGTTCAGGGTTGCTAACTTGTCACTTAAATTAAGTCGCCTGTTTAGTTTTGTCAATCAGGTGAAATTTGTAAATACAATCCCTTAAAAAAAGTAATAGCTCACTTTATCAATATGATGCATTATTTGAAGTATCATTATCCATGACATGTGTTACACATCAAAATTTTGGGCAGACATACAAGCAATAATAGTGATGCATGCCTTAGCAAGCACAATTAAATAGCTTTGCTTAAGAGAAACACTCAATTCTAACAAAATTTATAATGAATCTTACCTCACCAGTTAGACAGGCATGTAAACGTGTGTGACGTACCTCAGCAAGCAGGGTGGAGATAATGTGCAGTGGTGCCTGATGGATGGATTCGTCCTGCAGGGGTGAAGTGAGGGCCATGTCCACCAGGGCCCTGATCTCCTTCAGAACCACGTCCCAGCGGCTCGGGTTATTCAGAACCTTACGGTACTTGTAGATCTTTTTCTGCATATGAATCAGATAACCCAGATTACACACACCTACCTTTTAACAATGCGACCAACAGTTATGAAACCAGGACACATTTTACCGCCATAACGCAACAGTGGTTATATATTACATTACAGCGTCAAGTATGTTGTGAATTTACCCAGAAAAGGATAGGCTTAAGATTTAAGTTCTTATTTTGTTCCATTTTATTGGCCTTGTGTATGGATGATTTTTCAACAACAGGCATTTTAAAAACAAATGTTTAAAACACACTTTTTACACTCTCACTACTAGTTAAATTTGTCTACTAGTATTTGACTTACTAGCAATGTCCAAAAGTCTCTAGCAATGTAGTAGAAATAAATGCATTTTTTAAAGCCTTGAACATTTCCACCACATCTAAAAATATGTGTTGGTGACAGTGCAGAAGAAAAATCGAGATATATACATTCACTCACACACATTATGTTATATTTTATAATATAATAATATATATAATAATATACTTGAATATTATTAAATGGTCATTACCCATTTGTCAATGTGAGTGTGTGTGAGTGCATGTGAGTGTGTCAATGTGAGTGTGTTTGAGTGCATGTGATTATATATATATATATATATATATATATACACACAAAAGGTAGAATCAAAAGTAGAAAATTATTTCTCACAATAATATTCAAATGGTTAATGACCATTACATTTTTTCTTCCAAAAACGATTAAGTGTGGAAATATTTATTTGTCTTGCTAAGACTAAGTGATATTTGTTGTTTCCTTTACATATCATGCCTCATATTTCATATCAATCATGCTCTTATTAACTGACAAGTATTAACTTTTGATAAATCTTTATCGGGGCAAAATTGTTCACAGTGGAATTGAAGCCACAACAGAGGTACTGAATATGTAATTAAGTAGTGGAAGAAACACCCACATACGCACCTCAGATCAAATTATACTCTCGCTAAAACCATGCAAAATGTCATTACACCAATGCTTTTTGCAAATCAGGCCTTCCTAGACGTGTTACCTTACCTTCCACTGTATAGAGTGAAACCACTGGTCGCGTAGATAGCTGTTAGCAGCCTGTGAGTGCACACAAACATTCACAAAATGAGTCAGAGCGTAATCGCAACATGAGTGTGTGTGAATCGAAACAGTGAGGGGGCTGGAGATACCTGCAGGAGGACCGTCCCTCCAGGGAAGCTTAGCTGGACACAGTATTTGGGGGCATTGTCCCAGGACAACAGCTGCAGGTCCTCTATAGTGCTGTAAGACAGAGGGGCCTCCATGTATCCTGTGGGCTACAGAGACAGGAAGAGACACGTTCATATTTGCAGAAAACGTTCAGTGCTTTAACACCTCACAGGGCGAACTTGAAGAAACCTTAAAAGAAAGCTCTACAGATAACGTCATGGAAGGGTGGTTGTATTATTTATTACTTTGCATAGAATATCAAATGTTAATAATATGATGATTGCCCTTTGAATGTCACGCTACACCTTCAAAGTTGCATTGTACAACTCTTGACGTACAAATATTTGAGGCAACGTCCCCCACATAATGATTGTTTCGAATTGTTTCAAAGGTTAACTTAGCAAACTTGGTTGAAGTTGAAATTGTTTGAACTTGGAGTTTTGAGTTGCTAGTCACAATGCACAGCCTACATTATGGATTTCAGCATGGCAGGGTTATCATTCTTGCTTTATTTGTATAAAATTACATTGCGAATCTCACAAATGAGAATAACGCAAAACTGCAGAAATTAATACAGATTTCATACTTGTTATATAATTATTTTACACAACATCTATTTAGAAATACAAGAAACTATTTGAATTTGGCTGCATTGGGATTTTTTCTGCAAAGTATCTTCTTATCTATTCCAGTGGACAACAGATTATGAACAACTCTTTATACATCTGGTTCTCCATTTGGGCCACAAATTTACAGAGAATTTAAGGTTCCCCTTCTTAACAATCTTCATTTGAATTTTGTCACACACGGGCCAGCTCGTTTCTCAGTTCCACTCCTGACTGAAGTGTTGGTGATCACATGACCTCAAATGTCAACAGGCTGTTCCCAATCTCCTTCCCTCTACAATAGCACACTGCAGCTCTTCCTTTATTAGCCGCCCTCCCTTCTTTGCAGCCTGGCAACAGGCTCTTCCATTATTAGCGCCGCCCTCCCTCGGCTTCTTTGCACAAACAGGCTATTGCTTTATTTGCGCTGCTCTCCCTCTAGACTCAAACCAAACCACAGTTCCTGTATTTGTGTCAGCCACCCAGTTCAAGCAGAGCAAACAAGCTGTTCCTTTCTTTGACTCATTCTCTCTGCGTCTCTCGCTCGCTCAAACAAACAGGCAGCTCGTCTCCGTATAACCGAATAAAACAGGCCTGTCTTTTATTTACATCCCCCACTCTTAGGTGATAGAGCAACTGGCTGTTCTGCAACAGAGGTCCTGCTCCCTCTGTTGCAGATTCAAGAGGGCCGATTTCTCTTCCTTTTAAAGGGTCGGTGTGAAAAGTATCTATTGAATGATATCTCATTTTCCAAGAAATCAATCAAAAAATCTGCTAGCAGGATTGTGTTGGGTGGAATACGTGAAGCAAAACAAGTGGCCAGAGATGGGAGAAACACAGAAAACTACTGAAGTCTACTTATCTCTCATAAAATCAGGTTAAATAAGTCTCCACAGGGGTTTTTATATATATATATACACATACATAAAAGGCTGTCATATCTACAATATCCTGTATGACAAAGTGCCGGCAACTTGCGGTGAGCTTGATGTTCTATCTGCTTATCTTTGTCACTGTCCTTTCCTCTCTCTCTCTCTCTCTCTTGCTATCTGTCCTCCTTTCCACATCTCTGTTCCAAGAAGTCCTCTGATTCTTCTTCCTTCGTCTCATTCAGCCAGTTTTTCATGGTGCAATTCTTCTTTAAGGAGGACTTCAATAGCTCTCCTCTCACCATTGCTATGTTGCCATGGAAACAAAGAGATGAAATAGAGACATATGTTTTTTTTTTTTTTGTTACCAGGGAGATCCAGATGGAAAACGATGTGGAGAAAAACATCAGTGTGTTCAGGTGGCGTCTCTATAACTGACAAACTGATCTTGGAGAGCTCCCGTCAGCGCTGCACCTACTAAACCATGAGGAAGCACAGCGAAAGCACCCATTTCTCAGCTTCTGATATTGATATCTGATATATCGGCAATACACGATATTATCGTGCGTTTGGGGGGGGACAATAGTTTACTTATTAGATCATTTATTTGCTTGTTTCTTTTTCTTTACTCATTTAATTACTTCCTTTGTGTACCTGACTCGGAGTATTCCATTTATGGCTGTTGTGTTGTTAATAAAGCATTAAAAACCGAAGAGTATTTCAACATGTCAGCGGGAAACTTACGAACACATATTATCCTCTCATTTTACAGATGCAGCATTTTGACTGTAGTTCTGCACGAGATGACTCAGAACACATTTTCATAATGTCTTGGGTCAAGAAAGAGCATTTGAGATGCATTTCCTCCTTCCTAAAGCTCGCTCTATCACGCGCATATGCGCACTTCAATAAGCCCAAAAGAAGAAGGTTAATGTGTTTACATGGCGGGAGAAATCGGGATAAGGGGTGTCAATCGGTTTATGGTTAAGCCGTTAAGGAAAACGGGTTAGCGCGTTTAAATGACCACATGCATTGTCGACTTAAGCATTATCGGGTTAAGAAAAGCACATGTGCATTTAAACACACTCACTTAATTCCCTCAAAGTAAAAGTAAAAGCAAAACCTGACCAAGCTTTTGGCATCTGTCGCTGCCTTAACGCCGCATTCTCTCAGAGACGACGAGATGCATCTACCTCAACAAGCTGATAACGAAAGCCTATATTCAACTATCTTAATTCACTGGCTTAAATGTGGACCATACATTAATGACACTGAAAAAATGAGAAGAATCAATATTTCTTGTTAAACAAGTTTTTTATTTTTTAAGTCGGTGTCTGAAGCTGCTTTGGATTTTCACAGATGACTGATTTATGCTTTCTTCGGACCTAAAGACTGTTATTAGGCCATATAATTTTAGTGATATTATTATTATTATTAGAATAATCTGTAATTGCTATTAGTGTTATTAGTGTCATTAAATGTTTTGTTTATGTCCTATGGAAACAAAACCAAATGCTGACGAACTAAGATGCCGTTTTCAACTTAAACAACAACTGTATAAGGATGATGCGTCTCTTTTATAACAAGCACTCTTGACAATTTGTGAATAGATCACCTCGCAATTAAATTTTGATGTGGGATGTAGTTTTGTAGTCGGTTATGTGGTGATGTCGTTAGGGAAGGCAAATGAATTGTAGACTCCTAATATTAATTTAATAATTTTAATTTAATAAATTTATGTGAAAACAAGCCAATTATTGAATTTAATGAGGTATTTATGAAGTCAATATTCAATATATTTAAAAAAAAAAAACACATCTCTAAGTCTTTAATTAAATTGCATTAGCCTATAGGCTAATCACATATATTTTGGCCATCTTGCTTTCTAGTAATCGATATCAGCATCAGACATTTAAAAAACAATAATAGTTGACTTGACCACTAATGTATGTAATACAATATGCCATGCTATGTTGTGACTACAGTCGCGGCCAAATGTGTTGCTAGGCACACCATATCATGGATTTTAGCATGGCAGGACCATGAAAAATGAAAATAAAAAATCCTGATTTTCCTCACTCTCATGTTGTTTTCGCACATCACGCAAGCACTTAAACTTGCGTGTTTATTACAGTATGTGCGTCGTTGTAAATCTGTTCATCATATAAGCCACCGTGTCTCTTCAGAAGACTTTGGATTAGACCACTCGATTGATTTTTTTTTTTTTTTACCATGCCTTGATAACTTTAAATGGAGGGACAGAAATCGCTCAAGTTTCATAAAAAATATCCCCATTTGTGTTTGGAAATTGAATGTAATCTTATAGGTTTGAAACAACATGAGGGTACATGATGACAATTGACATTTTTGGGTGAATTATACCTTAGAAATACAGTAAGCTGAGCCTTAAATTGCATTAGGGCTGCACAATATATAAAAATTATCGAAATATCGCATATGTATATATCGCGATATGCATATCACAACGGCTTGCAATAACGGGTCATGAACAAAAGAGAAAGAGAAAATCACTCACTGCTCTTGGCTGAATAACTTTTGTAGCTTTAATAAGAATCAGTATATATTTAAAGGGATAGTTCACCCAAAAATGAAAATTCTATCATCGTTTACTCACCCTCAAGTTGTTCCAAACCTGTATGAGTTTCTTTGTTCTGCTGAACACAAAGGAAGATATTTGGAAGAATGTTTGTAACCAAACAGATCTCGTTCCCCATTGACTACCATAGTATATATTTTTTCCTACTATGGTAGTCAATGGGGACCGAGATCTTTTTGATTACAAACATTCTTCCAAATATCTTCCTTTGTGTTCAGCAGAACAAAGAAACTCATACAGGTTTGGAACAACTTGAGGGCGAGTAAATGATGACAGAATTTTCATTTTTTTAAATTTAGTTAAAACTAAGCAGTGTTTTATTTTTGCATTTGATTATTCAGTTTCTGTTGTTAAATCAACCTAATGTTCCTCAAACCCTAAAGCCCGTGGTTTACACTGATGCTAAAATAACACTTCTTATGCTACAGTAAAACTCTACTGTTCACTGTCAGAAGTTGTAGGGATGTTTTGTTGTCACAAAAAGAATGTGAAACACGTATGTAGGTTATATCATTTTAAATATATTTTAAAGCTAATTTTAGTTTATTATACACTTTAAGCATTATCGTATCGCATATTAAATATTGCATTATTTAGCCTAATGAGTTATCGCATATCGCACTTTCTTCAATATTGTGCAGCAGCCCTATCGCAAATCATATCGTTTACATCAACGATACAGTCACATTTTACATCACGATATCTCGATACAACGATGTATCATTAACACCCCTAATTCGGGTGCTCAAGAAACATTTCTCATTATCATCAATATTCAATACAAACAAACAAGAACATGGATAGTCAATGTCCAAGTAAAAAAAAAAAAACGTCCCTCATAAAAGGTCAACGTGCTTTTGTAAAACTGTTACAAAACCATGCAAATTTTGTGTAAATAGACATTTTTTTTTACAGCATGGGCATGTAAAAACTGCGACAATGTGCTCTGTCCCAAAGTAAACATGGCTTCTTCCAGTTAAACTCTTCACCCATGATATATTAAAAGCAAACCATGGCAGGCCAGGAGGAGGAAGCCAATGCAAGCCAAGAAAAAAGAAAAGAAAAAAAGTCTCCAACCAGTAAAGCCAACCGTACAAGTTTACTTATTCTAGTTCCTGTGCATCTAAAAACACCAAAAGCAAAAGAGAAACTCAGTTACTGTACAGACGGGTGCGACTGCATGCCTATGGACTCTATCCAGCACTAAAATCCCAAAGACAGCTGGCTTCAATAACGCCATATATGTAAATCTAGCGCACACATTTGCATCCAAATATGTGGTCTGCACATGTGGCTCTTACACTTGCATATGCTTAAAAACAAAACAAAAAAACCTCTCTTGTGAAATCTAGTCCAAAGAAATTCTCAGTATGATGCAAATGACTGTGGCATGCAAAGTACAATGCATTAGCCAAAATAAAGTTAAAGTGAAATATCTATTCTAAACCAGTTTTGGCTGTAATTCCACCATGCGTCAATCTAGGGAGTGCTAGGAACAAACCAGGTTTTTTTTTTTTTGGTGGGCTGAACGGGCTGAATTTTAGGATACCGTCATCCATTTATGCGTCAGCCTAACCACAAATTTGATGATCTGAGATGGTTTATGCGACAAAAGGAAACTTGACGGCGAGTGTCTACATTACGGATGTGGCAACGTCAGTTCTGTTTTAAAACCTCAACAGCCAGCAGCTGAGCAGATAAAAAAGCTCACACATAATAGGCAGAACTGATATCAATGATACATCTAATTACACGCTACACAAGTAATAGTCAAACCCTTTGTTTACTTTGAGGGTCTCTGCTGGATCTGCACCTATAAACCCAATGCAGTCAGAGTGAAATTTTGTTTTCATGCAGTACAACAGATTAGGGTGACGGTGACGGTGAGGAAATTCTCCCACCGGTTAATCGACGTGTGACAACACTGGTAATTCTGGTATCACCGGGGGTGGGGGAAGGTGTTCTGGGAGATGGAGTTTTTCCCTCTTTTGCACCTCGCTTTTACTTTTTTTTTTTTTTTTTTTTTTCTAATTATGCGAAAAATAAAATGCATTGTAAGCTAAACTTCCATAGGAATGAAATGAAAACACTCGCTCTGCCCACACACCATTATGAATGCCTGTTTTGTGCGCATTTTTCTTTCCCTTTCGAATTAGAGGCAGTTCGGGGACGGCTATTGCTTGAATGGTGGGTTCATTATTATTCTTAATGAAAAACACAACTAACCCTTTGCAGGTTATTTATTTTTAATGAATGTTGCTCTTTTTAACTTTCTATTCACCAAAGAATCCAAAAAAAAACTACAAATAATTATATCAATATTCACAAATATTAAGCAGAACTGTTTTCAACATTGATAAAAAAAAATTTTTTTAATTATTGTGTACCAAATCAGCATATTAGAATGAATTCTGAAGGAGCATATTCAGCTTTGCCATCACAGGAATAAACGATGCAAAAAATAAATAAATAAATAAATTGTAATCATATTTCACAATATAACTGGTTTTCTTTTCTACATTTTTGTTCAAATAAATGCAGACTTGGTGAGCAAAACAGACTTTGAAAACTTTTTTTTTTTTTTTTTTTTTACATTTTACAACCCCCAAACTTGTATATTAAGCAAAACTTTATCAAAGTTGTTCCAAGTACTCACTACAACAATATGACACTGTTAGCTAAAAACAGAGTTAAAAATGTTGGGAATCCCATTCCAAGATGCCTTCAAACCGCCCTGAAGCTGATCATGTGGATGGCCACAGACAAAGCCGCATACATTGCGTCTTGCAATGCAAATATCTCCAAAATATTTCATCAACCAACCGGTTCCATCCATCCATCCATCCTAACAGCAACAATAATGAAAGATGTCTACAATATCAAGACACAAACAACTCAGTACATGCAAAACAATAAACCCTGCCAGTGTTTGAAAATGTCCTCCTAATGGCTTTTCTGTGCAACAAAAACAAAGCCAGCTCCTACATCTCAATTACAGAGCATATTTGGATGGTAGCCGAAGGGATCTCAGGGAGCCACAATAGTTTATGTGCCCAGTCATCACCATAGCTCTGTTTGTTTACAGCAGAAAGCCCAACAGTGCCGTTTAAATGGTTTGTTATAAGTGTAACTTGTTTATTTCCCCTGACCTGTTCATATTTAGCTGAACTCATCTCAACCAGACTCGTTCAGCTTTAGTCATCAGCTTTGCTCAAAATGCGGTTTGATGTGAGTTTGTTAACATGTCCTTAAGCTGAACTGAGACAACCAGAATAGCATTTCAAATGTACTGTACCCAGGTGTTCAGCATCTAACCCGATCACGAAAGGTCTCACCTAGCTGTGCAATGTTTATTCAAAGGATGTGTTATGGTCCATACGGGCTGTTGTCTCATCTGGTATTTCATCTCATTAACAGGATCTAACTTGAACAGCAACTATACCCTGCTTCACAAACAAAATGGTATGCTTGAGGGCATCGGCATAAATGTGCCTTTAGAGGTAGGGCTTTTGATGTCTTTTTAACAAATGAGTGACAGGAAGTATTTATAATGGCACGCTGCTACGCAAATATGATTTAGACTCTGAGAGCTTAGAGACAGTGGTGAGTCACATCTTTCATATCTTCTCGTGAGATCATTTTCCATAGAGATGACTACACTTATCGAAAATGAGCTATCAAAATGCCAAATGTTTAGTCTTTGCTTAACACAGGAGTTCTCGAGAAAATTGTGGGAAAAAGTCGGCATCTTCATGGAAAATAATGCACTTATCATCAAACAGGCGTCATGTGCTACATCTACGAGGTCAAGTATTTTAAGAACATCTGAGCGAGATAATGTAATTTCAACCCAAATGACACCCTGGCACGGTTTGTGCAGGATAAACACCGGGTGAGGAAACCAAACCATCAAAATCGAACAATTTATATGCTTAACATCAACAATAAGGCCTTTCTGTAGATATACTGACCCCTTTCTGAAGCACAATGGTTCGATGCACACTAGAATCACAAACAGGCTAGTCTTTGCCAAAAGAGAACATTAGCCACAGACAACTACCTCCATTAGCTACGGTCAACTGAACACGGGTCACTAGCTAAACATCTATTAGAGACCTTGAAACTAGGAGAAAACCAATACTGAGTGACAGGACTGTCAAAGTACAAAAAGTATCCTAACTTTTTTTTTTTTTACCCTTTCAAACGACATGAGTCTCTGCAAAATGGGCAAACATAAACATACGGTCTGTGTTTGGCTTGGGTTAATCTCAGCTAGCCTCAGAAATCCCAAGGGCCTCTCAGTGTCAGCGGCCGAGCTTCATCCGACAGTCAGACTGTTGTTAAACAAGCAATCTAATTCATTCTGAAGCATTCATTTCAGGAAGAAGTCAACGGCTAATTTGATCATTTCAGAACGATGAAATATAGCTGTAAAATTTAAACCTTTAATTTAATCAGCCATTTGATGATGGCTCCAATGAGCAGGCTGTCAGGATGTCCTGAACTAAGAGACTCTACGAGATTTCATTGGCACATCTGAGATATGATTTACTCATCTGAAAAAGGCAGAGGGTAAAAAATGACTGTCCTCTCCACATGCGCAATTTCTTATGTTTTCGCTTAAAAAAAAAAGAAAAAAAAGTAACTGCCATCGAATGGATTCCCAGAAATCTCCCAGGTGGGTAAATCCATTGTGACCGTGACACCACTTTTCCATTGACAGGCCTCTTGAGCAGCAATTAAGATGTATGCAGTTATGTTTTCAAATATCTAAGCATCAGATCATTAGGTTTAAAATCAGCAGAGACCAAACAAACATTAGCAAGAAAAATAACAAGAATAACAGGATACATAGTCAAAATGTGACTAAATGTTATAAATACTCAATTCATCATCATCTCCGCTGACAATAATTCAATTCTGAAACATTTAACTGTACATCTAGGCATCTCTACACCGCTTTATTTGCTCATGTGATGCAGTTGAGGATCATGCACCTGCAAAAGGCTCACATATTATTTTAGTAACTCTGCTGACCTAAAAAAACCAAAAAAAAAAACCTTGTCCTGCATACAGGACATAGTAGCTCCAAATCCTTCAAGATGAATCAAAAATCTCCTCTAGTTAGGGGTTTCAATCAGAGGTCCACGAACATTTTCCTGATAAAAGTCATTCTGAAGAGAGTCACGGGCTGGGGGTCTTTAACGTATGAAAACCTACTGTTGACCAGTGATCATCCAAATTACCTTTATTTATGATTAATTCTCCAATACACTGGCCTCTGATCATGGTATTTGGAAATGACAACTCATTTCTTAAATTATAACTTGCATGACTTTAACAATGAATAGCTGCCACCAACTTTTTACGGTTTGTTTTTATTGCCAACCCACCTTCTCCTTCTCCTTGATATCAACAAATATGGGAATTCAGCGGAATTGCAATGGAAATAAAAAGTTGTGCGTCAATCATGTTACCATCGAAACACCCCTACATGAAATGATGTAGAATTACTAAAATAATCAAACTGTCATAATCTCATCATCCTTCCCATGACGTGAACTCTTTAAAGGCAAGTGTTCTTTTGATCTCTTTGTATGATTTTGAACAGCAAACAACAGATAATTGAAAACATCTATAGAAATATCAGGTGGATTACATTTTCATTCTAAACAAACCTTCTATTTCTAAAAAAAAACACTTTATAGTGGTAGGACCTTATTTTTAATATATATTTTAAAATGTTAGAATTAGCTGGAGGTGGCGCAATGCAACTAGCCTACTTACTCTTACTTTTCTGAAACATATTTTTCAAATTAAATAGGCACACATGTCATGGAATGACCCCCATCAAATGACAAATCACATTATAAACCCGGAAAACGGGAAACAACGAAGAGGAAGCTGTTAAGTTGTTGTTATTATGACGTCACGGTGTTTCCAGATCTATTTCGAAATACATCCGCTGAATAAGATACATTTTTTCGAGGACTTGTTTGATTAAAAGTTTCCTTAAATGAACTAAATTTTCTAGAAACGATGTTGTTTTTGCCATGCTGTTGAATAGTATGCTAAAACAGAATTATTTGTTAATGTAATAGCCTATTGGTTCCGCGTACATGCCATTCATAAATTAAAATGTATGCAAAAACAACTTCTTTGCTTTTTTAAAGACATATTCCTTACCTAACACACAATCTAAAAAACCCATCCATTTCATTTGACAGAATTCATTTTTATTTTAATTAATGTTTTGTGTTGTTGTACTGAGGTAGTAAACTATACTATAAAACTGTATTTTGGTTTACTGCTGGTCTCAGAATTACCATTATGCAGGTAGCCTACAATATTTTATGCACTCACTACTTTAGCTATATATTGAGTAGAACATGTATACAATCTTGAGCACAATATGAAACAGTTTCAAATATGGCCATTAAAAAAAAGCAAGCCCTGCAGAGAGGTTCTTACCGTGGCAGAGACCAGGCTGCTGTCCGTCAAGGTGAGGTGGTGTGGCTCCCACCTCCGTAAAAATTTGGAGGTGAGGATCTTACTGAGGAAGGTCCGAGGATGTTTGACCACGCACACCTGGATGTCCCCCTCCTGTAGCAATTTGTATCTCATGCCGCTGCTGCTGTGTAAAAGGCTCCTCTTGCTGCAGGGCCCCGCTTTGTGATTATTATTCCCCTCCGGCTGCGGCGCGGACATTTCCCCCAGCAGAGGCTTGCTCTCTTCGAACGGGTAAAACTGATTGTTGTGTAGCTCATTTCCCCCACCGCTCCCGTTAAAATCCATGATTCCCCTCAGCGAAAATCGACGGCGTTGGATCAGATCAGGTGGCTGTCTTTTGATTTCGAGGCCGAATAATGGTCGTTCGCGTGTTTGGCATATAGAGGCTCACGCGATTCACCGTGATTCGACCTCAACAGTGGTACGGAAAAGACAAGGGTCGGTGACGGCGAGGATTGAAGCCATGAAAGCCCTTTAAGATGAGGAAGGTTCGTTAAAGTATAATGTCTTTCCTTTGCGCGACGCAAGCTATTCAATATGTTCGGGCCATTGCCGTATCCATTCCGCTTCTCTCCACTGCATATTATTCCAGTCTTCCCGCACCAAATATGAAACAATAACCAGGTACAAGATCCACAATGTGTTCAATTCGCCGAATTTTATTTGTTCTTCAGATGCTCGGAGTCATGGTTCCCTTTTCTGTCTTTTTTTTTCTCCCTATCTCGGTGGAGGAACCGAGTGCTTCGACAGGGCTGTGTGTGGATTGGTCCGGGCTCGTTCATGTGATACCGGAGTGACGTCAATGGGGAGGCGAACGGATGCGCGTTTCTGTTTGATAGGGAGCGCGCACTTCCCTTCTCTTGCCTCGCGCAAAATGGAGAAAAGAAAAGGGGGGATATGGCAGACCGTTTTAACAATGATTTCTTACAACCAACTAGTATCGATTTTACGTTGCAAATACTTTAATTACTGGTATGCAATTCAATTATTAATGGTAGCCTACCTTTTCAATTTCACTACTATTTCAACTAGGCATATAGTCTATAGGCCTACTAGAACTCCAATAGTGGTTGTTCAATTCTTTTATTAATTAATTAGTTAATTTATTGCATGTTAGTAGCCTACTTATGTCCTTGCTTCTGCTTACTATCCCAAAAGTGACAATTATACCATTGTTGTTGGTAAACAAATGGGGATCTACAGATTGTCTAATGAATATGAATAGTATACTCTAAAAATGATGGGTTATTGTTTTCAACCCAAAGACTGTTGGGTAAGGAAGCTGGGTTGATTTGACCCAATTTGGGTTATTAATTGTTATTAATCAATACCACTTTGCCTATCCGTGTTTGCAGCACTTATTACAGGATTAAGAGTGAAAAATAAAAGAAAACTATAGTCAAAGTAGAGATAGAGAACTTTACAAATGTGCAGCGAGGAACATGTTCGTTTAAAACTGGACTGGTGGCATGGTGAGCAGGAACTGAAACTGAAAAAGAGCATATCAGTGCTCGCTGCGATTATGACAAGAATATATGTAGCAAAAAAAGAAGAAATCTAATCGAAGAGGAGAAGAGAGAACTTTGAAACTGACTGCAGCGAGGAAGATGTTCTTCTTAAACTAGAGTGTTTTCACTCTAGCGGGGTCTGATGAGAGGGAACTGAACAAGGTGGAATATGGCACTTGAGAGGAGTGCTTTTAAACGGAGAGAGTAAAATCGCTACAATAGTTGATTCCCGACTTTTGGTGTTTATTACAGGCTTTAAATCTGTTTCTTAGCTGCACAGTGCACTCAGTCTGATGGTTTTGGCTGTAGCGTTAGTGTGTTCGTTTGTGGGAGAAAAAATAAATATGGTAAAATTTATAGCTATATATTTATAATTAAATAAGCTGTATAACTGTTGAGTTTTGCATTATTTTCTGCACTTTTTCTCACTCACTCACATATATGTACAGTACACGTTGTTTTTACTCTTTTTGTCCATCCCTGGGTGTTCGTGCTTATTAATAAATGTTCCTTTTGATTATTACAGTTGCCTGTGTTCTTACTGTAGTAATTTTACATGTATTTTTTAATGTCCAACCATACAATTTTAGGTTAATTTTAACCCAGCAATATAGTAATGTTCAAAAATAGAGTTAAAGGTGAACTAAGTAACTTTTTTTACCTTAACTGAACAGCTTCGGAGTCATTGGAATGGTCATATTACTTATTTCGGGTTGAATGGTGGTCGTTTCGCACCCCCCTGGTGCCCGTGAGCGGAAAATACGCACTTGCAACTTTGGGGCGGCGGGCCGCCGGCCGCCGCGTCAGGAAGTCTCGCGTGATATCAGGTCTCGCGATGTAAACAATTGCTTTACGGCCAAAAGAAATCTGCTAAAATGCCGTCATTATTGCGCTCCCTCACGCTGTTCGAACCCGAATGAAGAAGACGTTTTAAAGAATATCCCATCTGCTTTGATGTCGTTGATCTGCTAGCCTCTGGTGTCTGAGAATAGCCAACGAGTTTTTACAACAATGTTGTCAAATATCTATTCCGAAGCTGTGGGGGGAGCTCTAGAGAGAAACCTGCGAGCAAAAAGCGAGAATACAGCGAAGAAATCCCGAAGTTACTGAATGCAGCTTTAAATAAGACAGCTCAGCATGTTGGGTGAAACATTTAACTTGACCCAATGCTGGATTTCCAAAAATTACCCCAATTGGGTCGTTTTTAACCCATTATTTATTAGAGTGTAACTAGTAAAAATACAATTGTAAAATATATTATTTGCTATTGGATACTTAGTTATTTCAAAAAGTAGCCTATAAAAGATGCAGCCCTTAAAGGCTGTATCAGTGATTTCAGGCCCAAAATGTTTTTTTATCACATTCATCTAATCTTTCCTAACGATCCGCTAGCTGCCCGCCCCATAAGCATGCCGTCAAAAAAAACGCGTCTCTGTTGGCAGCCTAGGCTCTGAGATCTGCACACAAAAACAATTGGTTTCACCAACCGCTCAAAACAAATAGTGTTCCAACCAATCACCGACAGGGGGGAGGGTGTTGTGAGGTTTTGTGCTCGTGCACGGCTGCACACGAAGTCGGAGCTGAAGAAGAAGCTGGCTCAAAACCTCACAACACCCTCCCTCTGTCGGTGATTGGTTGGAACACTATTTGTTTTGGTTTTGAGCGGTTGGTGAAACCAATTGTTTTTGTGTGCAAATCTCAGAGCCTAGGCTGCCAACAGAGACGCGTTTTTTTTGACGGCATGCTTATGGGGCGGGCAGCTAGCGGATCGTTAGGAAAGATTAGATGAATCTGATAAAAAACATTTTGGGCCTGAAATCACTGATACAACCTTTAACTTTTGGTGCTCTAGCGGTTAATAAAAAAGAACTGTATGCGTCTTACGGAAGAACATTGTAACCGGAGCTACTTCTCTCTGTTTATGTGAGTCACACAGGTATTGGTCTACTCCGCAGCGGTACGACCCGAACCAGTCTGAATATAAAACCTTATTAGGTGTACCGTAGTGATTCAGGATAAGACAAAATACGGTTTGGAAAACGGATTTATGATGTACTCGCTTATCATATAAATTAAGTAAATTTTGAGCACAAAAAAAGTAATGGACTGCAAGAATAAATATTAAAACAGCTTGCCATAGAGGACACGGGGTTTATGTCATACTGTTATTTTCTGTACACATTCATTCTGTAAGGCTTCTTTGTTGCTGAAGATGAGCCATCTGTCCTGTGGTTCACAAGCTTTCGTAATATATAACCAGTTCAACTGAATAAAAAAATGATTTTGGGGGGGATGGGCAACCCATAAAAAGTCACCTAAATGTTTTTTTTTTTTTTTTTTGTCTGATTGTTTTAAAGAATAAGACATCAAATATATGGGAAAGCTGATTCCAGATATCTTCTGGAAATTAGAAAAATATCTTCTATATTGGTATTCAAAATGTGTTACATGCTTTTTAATGGCTTTTCAGGAGTCTTGTTTAAACTGCACAAATAAAACAATTAAAATAGAAAAGGAAACATACCAAAAAAAAAATAATTCAAAGCATTGTTTCTGCCAACATATATTGTAGTTAATTAATTGTATAAAATGTATAAACATAAAATATGTGTGGCAACTTGCCCCGACCTGACTAAAAAACATTTTAAACTTTGGGTTTAAATCTGTCTTTATTTTATAGTTCAAAATACCGTAATGCAGTGGTGTATTCTCTTGTATACTCAACACCTATTACAAAAAAAGAAAAGAAAAAGGATTGGAAAAGAATTCTCAAAATGTGTCCTAATTTAGAATAGTCTTGAAAGTAATTGAGGTTGACACTATGCAAATTTACAGAGTTTAAAATTCCCCTCATTGTGTTGCAGTTCACAGCCCTCCGTCCGACTTTTGACTTAAAGAGCAATGTCTGAAAATAAATAGGCCCACATTTGGTCATTTGAGTTACATATTTATTCAACTAGGATACTACTTCTGACCGCTCGCTCTCATTCCGCATTAAGTGCACAAGATTTCTTGGGAGGCCGAAGCAAGCAGGGCCACCCGTACTCTAAACAAAGGCTCAGTCACAAAAACGAACACTCCCCCGCTTCTGACAACATTGTTATTGTGCTTGTAATCTTTCCTAACGCATTAGCGACAACATATTTTATCAGAATGAGCCGAGGCAGTGCGGAGCAGATGACCAAAACCAACAGAGATAGTGTTTGTTCATACACTTCCAAATTCAAGTGGTAAAATCCTTCACTAAAATGCACCAGTGCTCAGATGCAAACAGACTTATGAAACGGCCTTTTGTATCAGCAAGTTAAAGGGAAGTGAGATTCTTATCTGCACTCTCATTCTGAGACTACAGTGCTCTAGCGCAATCATTTTTTTTATCAACCCTCTAGTATTTTTTTACTATAAAAAATATAGTGGGGGGGGGGGGGGGGGGGGGTGGGGGGGGGGGGGGTAATTTAGACCAAAACAAATTAGCATTTTGAATTTGTTTAATATTTTTTATTTAATCTGAATGGTATGGAATTTGGTGACTTTTGTGGCACTTGCTATGTGAATCATACAGTCAATGGATTTGAAATACTTTTCGAAGAAAAAGAACTTTTTCGAAGTGATCTGAAGTCGCGGGCGCTTCCTGCTGTGTGACGTGTGCGCAGACTGGTGCATAGATATATATACTAGATTTCGCCTTGGCTACGGCAGTTCATTGGAACGAATGTCTTTAATGCGACATCTAGTGTATATACATCTATGCACCAGTCTGCGCACACGTCACACACGACGTGGTTGTGTTATAAGAGGTAAAAACGATAAAAATACTGTTCGGTTTCTCACACAAACCGCTCGTTTTGTGTTTTAGGCAATCAGTGTGTACTTACGATGGGGAATTGTTTAATTTGGACGATGGGGAATTGTTTTAATTTGGACTCTGTGCTTGTGTTTTGAGACAGGGACCATCGACCTGCATTATATGACTGTCAGACAAGAACGGTTTGACCTAAAAATATCAAAATTGAAACTACTGCGGAAAAAAAGACACCTACATCTTGGATGCCCTTCAGGTAAGCTAAAACATACCAAAATTTAATTTCAAAGTGAACTATCCCTTTAAATACACAAGATTTTTTATAAGTGGAAATGTACGTTTCTGGTAGAATGTTCCCAAACAAGTATTCATTACTTCAATGAGCTCATTGCTTCTGCCTTAAATTATTACATTGTATAAATTAGTTTTTAGCTAACTATGATTTGTACATTTTGAAATACATAACTTATACAGTTATCTCTGATAATAACCTCTCATGCATTTTCTGTAAAGCTGCTTTAAACCGATGTAGTGAAAAGCGCTATTCAAATGAATGCGAACTGAAAATACTGCATTAATTGAAAAATAGCATCATTTTATTTATTTTTTTTACAATTTTATATAGAAATAAAGTCCATAATTTAGATGTGAATATTGTTTAGTAAGACATTCTTTCCTAGGAATATCCTTGTCAGTCTTTTCCATATAGTAAAATTTCACGCTTTTATTATATTCAAAAAACGTGGATGGAACATTCTTAAGAAATTCTCTTTCAGTGGAAATTAGGACAGTCAAACGGGTTTGGACAAAACACCCTCCATTCCTGATGACATATTTGTTGAGGGTGGGACTGTCATATCTTCCACTGTGTATTCTGCTGATGTATGAAAATTGTACGGTCTGTGGAGTCCGTGCAGATAATGAGATCACCACCTCAAGGACTGATACCAGCCTGATTAATCCCACATTCACACGCTGCCCTGCCTTTTCACTGACGGCTTTGTTCCATGTATGGTTACTGGGATGAAGGCATCACATCCCTGCTGGGAATATGTGGTAACGTTGTACTGTGTAAGCAACCAAAATGGTGAGTAAGAAAGGCAAACTGCATCACTTGACTTCCACAATCAAATGAACTGCATACCTCCTGACCAGCCTCTCGACGAGGAAGTGAATCAGGCCGAACAGATCATACGAAGTTATTCACAAATCAAAATAAATGTAGAGGAGGAAGTCTTCTGTTTATGGTGTGAGTGAACATGGTGGGTTGATATAAGAGGTGTCAGAATGTGGAAATCATAAATCTTACAGACTTGCATTCAAATGAGTTTTGCATGCACCCCAAATATAATCTGGCCCTTTTCCCATCACATTCGCATTCCTCAATCTGACCAATGGATTTCGAAAAGTCGCTTGTTTGGACCCTATATGCAACAGTCGGTCACATGCTGTAAACTTAAGCTGAAAGTGAAACAGCTGTCTGTGGTTGTTTGTTTCTTTGATGATGTGGCCTTTACAGGAAACCCCTCTTGTATGCAAGGAACTTTTTTCAGTCTATGTAGTGGATTTTGTAAAAAGTCTTTCACTTCATGCAAAATCTTTAGTTATAACCATTAAGTACCATGGATTTTGAAGCACATTTTCCCCACAAATATGCCTCGTTGTACACCCTCATTATCCTCTTGATTCAAGTGATTAAAAATTTTCATCGGAATAATTACATACATCAAATTTGGCTGAGACACTACCCCCAAAAGATAAAGTCATTATTGTGTTAAATGAGAAAAGCATCAAATAGACATTATACTTTTAGGCTCCAACAGCCATGATTTGTTTTCGGAAGCTGCATCTGAGTTGTCTAAAGATCTCTGAAAAATCTATAGGTATATTTACAGATGTTTATTGCAGCTCAGAAGTGGCATGAATGCATTTATACTGAAATTACAATTGCATAAATAATGCCATGAGATTAATGGGTTTTAAACGAGTATGAAAGAGAGAAAAAAAATTCTCCCAAAAATGAAAATTCGTACTCTCCCTCATGTCCATTCAAATTTATATTACTTTCTTCTGTGGAACACAAAAGTAGATAATTTGAGAAATATTACAGTATTAAGAATTGGGTGAGATGTGTTTAACTATCATAAAGATAATGTCATAATTCAAAAAAAATTAAATATCCAAAATAGACCCAAAATAGTTTTGTTTTCTAAAAAAAAAAATATATATATTTATATATATATATATATATATATATATATATAGGGGTGAAATGCGACCTGGACATGTTGTTGACATTGTTTATGAATTTTGTCAACTAAAGTGGAGCACACATATTATTGATACACTATTATAGTTTTTGTTAATATTTAGAATTATATTTGCTGTCAATTTTTTGTCATTTCATTGTGCGTTTTTGAGTTTTCTACATTTTATTAAGTTTATCACAAAAAAATTCATTACTTGAAATAAAATAAACATTAACCGTAAATAAAAAAAATATATAAAAAATGCAAACTTATTTTATTTAAAGTAATGAAAATGCTTTTTATTATTATTATTATTATTATTATTATTTTAGTTAGAAAGTTAACAATAAGTAACCCTGGATTACACATTACACAGATAACAGACTATAAAGCCACATAACTTCGATGTTGATTTTACATGTCTAGAAATCGGCACCTGCCCTTTTTCATATATTTTACAGTCCTAGGTTACAAAGGACTTTAGGATGTCCAGCAAGACCCAGCATGCCTATCTCAGCAGCACTAGCTACCCATCAGTGTCACAGTCACAAGACCTCTGGTTAAATTTAAGTCCTGTCATGTGAGCGGCCCAGTTTGAGTGATTTTACCCCATCCTGTTTATCTTCAGTAATCCTGTTAATCCAATGCCTGCCTGTACTGTTTATTCATACACACGAGACCAAACATGTTCATAGACACAACTTATGATGGCACCCATTACACCACTAAAAAAACCCACTTTGGTAACATACCAGAGTTATGCAACAATCAAGACTTGCTTACAAGAGACTAAATTCCCGGCCGTGTTTCAGTTTTACGAGACGTTATTATTACTTGTGTACTGAGTGAACGGGTGCTATGCTCACTCAAATACCAACCGTCACATTCACCTTCTTGATGGAATGTCTCTTGCTAATTTTTAATCTGTATAACTGAGAGGAATCAATACAGGAAGAAGTAGAAAAAACAGAATGTTACTGTTCAAAGTAATGTGTCAATGTGAGAGCTGGTGTGAAAGAAGTGCATTGCATTTAAGCCATACAGCATGCATGAGTGAATGACAAACATTTCAACTCAAAATCAAAAGAAAAAAATAGTATTATAAATATTATTTTATTTCTATTATCAAATTATGATAAAATGTATAGCCTACTTGTTTAATGCAAAAAAAGTCTATTGGCATTGTGTCATTATTTTCATGCCAATTAAGCACATTTCTCTTGCTTGCATTGCTACACATTCTTTGGTTGTTTTGACAAGACTTTGAAGTTAAAAAGATATCTTACTTATAGATGAACAAAAGTTTTTAAATTGACTTTAACTGGACCAAATTAGTTAAGCTAACTTGAAAAGTTGAGTGCGATAGGGTGCCTTATTTTTTCAAGTTGGCTCAACTTGTTTTTTTTTAGTTGTCTTGACAAGAAATTTATCTTCAGAATAATACAATAATCTTCAGAAGATTACCTGGTACTCATTAGATGAACAGAAGTATTTAAGTTGATTTTAACTGTTGTGAGTGGAGTTCATTTAAAAAGTTGAATGCGATAGGTTGCCTTATTTTTTTAAGTTAGCTCAACTTAATTTTTTTTCAGTGATTCTCATTACTGCCTCCAGACGTTTTACGTAGTTTATGTATTTTTTTTTGTAGAAATTTTCAATCTCAAATGTGATTCTCACTGTAATTTTCGCTCGATTGTAAAAAAAAAACAAAAAAAAAAACTGAAAATGTAAATAATTTAAAATTTTGCATATAATGCGATTTTTTTTACAATTAAATTGTGACATTTCATAATTTAAAGATGCAAAAATCTTAAATATATTTTAAATTTTATATATATATATGTATATGTATATATATATATATACATTTATCACATTTTTGATATATTTAAATTCCCTCTTCCATTTCATGCTTTTTAAAAACCACATAAAAGAAACAACACAGACTTCTGCAAGAGATTTTATTACGAGGCAGATTTCAACATTACTGTACTTTAGAGACAAATTTAAGCCTGACTCGCACTCCAAAACATCACAAAAAAGGTGTGAAAATTCCATAGTGAAAATGTCCCTTTTATGCCAGAACACCACTTTGCATAAACATTATGCAACATTTTATTAATCACAACGTTCTGGCAGACACCAAGTGTTTTAGTGTTTTGTGCAACTGGAGTCATGACAATGTTTATAGTTAAGTGAGTGGGTTAACCGTTTTCATGAGCATGTATTGTGTGTGAAATCTTGGCAAGGAACACACATTACATATCATGCATAGTTGGTATATTCTGCATTCTGCAAGTACAATTTTATATTAGTTGTCAATAACAACAGCACGTTTTGTGATGATACAGAAAGAACAACTTACACAAACATTGTTGTTCAGTGAACATCTTCAATCTAGTGACCAGTGACCACATTGGTGCAGATACCACAACTTGGTCCTGTAAATATTTTCTTTCATCTATATTTCTCTTTCTCATAAATTTGGACCAATGTTAGAGTCTAGTGTGTGAAAGTCTGGTATTTATTCCTGCTATTGGTGTGCATTTCTATGGTGGTGAATATGCAATGTTCATCCCTTCAATTAGAACAGACAGCAGCAGCTGAATCATGCACAGAACAAATGGGGTCACCAGATGCCAAAACCATCCACACTGACAGGAAAGCCAGTTCAGAGGTCATTCACAAAATACATCTCGCCACATAAGGGTGAGACCAGCAACTTGCATCTATTTCTGACATGCTGTGGTGTTTTGAATCCCTGGATACAAGACCAACGGCAAAATTTGATCAGTAGACAGGAAGACCATCACACATAAAAAGGCAAAGATCCACCACCTTCAGGTTTTACTTCGACAATAAACCGCGTATGAATTAGTCTAAAATGTAAACTTGTGATATTCTTGTCCGAGAACCTCCGATCAGAAAACACGTCTTAATTTGCATATTAACTAAGGCTAACTTTTGAGACTAATGAAATGTTTAACGGCATTTATTGAACTAATTTAACATTAAATTTACTAATCAGTGAAGTTCATCCTGGACAAGGCTAATAAAGAGGCCTTTAAAGAAAGAAGACATTTAGCAAACATATGCAGGAAGATATATATATACATATAGACATACATATATACATATATATATACATACACAGTATATGATTTTTTTTTATTGTGTGTATTTTTTTATATTATTGTGTGTGTATTTTTATATATATATATATATATATATATATATATATATATATATATATATATATATATATAAACATACTATTTAAAAATGATAAATATATGCACATAAAAGGCAAATTAAAAATTCGATATTAATCTAATTAACAGCAAAAGAATGAGATTAATCACTCTGAAAGGTCTAATATTAAGACTTATATTGTTTGAATAATCTAACACATGATTGTACAGTAGCTACACAGACACTTACATTAGCAACATAATTGTGCTTGATACTAACATACCACTAGCCCTGATTAGTTCTTGATTTGTTCCCTTACTTACTGAACCCACATTTAAGACGGTATAAAATAGGCAATTTTGACCTCCTTCACCAATGTTCAAAAATGTTTGCGTCAAATAACAAGCTACAACAACTGCCAGGTAAAACACATCGTAAACTATTCAAATGAGGCAGGTAAAATAGTGAGCAGGTCCCGTCTAATGTAACAGCATTTCCTGTGATTGGGAGTCATGTAAAAAAAGGATGTATAATTTATCCTCTAAGAAAAAAACAAACAAAAAAAACAGGACAATTGATTCAAGCTTTCTCACATTATAACCAAACCTCATCCGTAGCCAATGTAGTGGTGGTGAGGATGCCGGTTGTTTATGTGGCTGGAACCCGGATCTGGAACTGTCCCTGATGGAGCTGCAGGCGGAACAGCTTACAGTTGGCGATGCGTAGGGCGGCACAGCTGATCTTACTCAGATCAGAGGGCATGAGGGGTCTGGTGGAGTGCCAGGTACCCGTACTTCTGCGGAACTCCCGGACATAGTCAAAATTGGAGCCTGCAAACAAAATATTGCTCTAATAACATTTTTGTCACGTTTTATTGTGTGTGGAGCATTAGAACTGAACAAGCAAGTACAATTGCAAAATGTGGCTCATTTTAGCAAATCTGTTCAATTTAAGCAGTTGATACCAATACCCTGGTTATAAAAAGATTCAATTCATTTGACTCATCATTCAGTAGTATTCCCAGAAATCAAACAAGTGGCACTTTGTATTGTAATACAATACATTGTTATATTATTATCTTTTTTTTTTACTTCTGTTAATTGTTTTATAATAAAACTATTTAATTTTAAAAGTGTATTATATACAGTAATTTGCTGTAATTGTTGAATAAAGTGTGTTTTTAATTATCATTGATTCGTCGAATTCGTCATTTAAAACAGTGTTATTTTAGTATAATTGAGATACTATTATAAAAAAACTTTTATTTCAATGTTTTTTATGGTTTTAGTTTTAACTCTAATAAGCCTGATTCCAAAAATCATGCCTTCTTAATGACATTAATAGTTTTATGTACATAACTACTTAATCAAAAGGTTAGCTTGACTTAATTTACCTACCTATAATACATTAGTTGCTTGTAACTTTTCAAAGTAGCTTGTGCTTACTGATTTTTGGCCCTTGAAATGTTAAAAAGTTCAAATATGCAGTGGTTGTAGCTTGTATGAAGAAGTTATCACAGCACCATTTTTTGACCTTCTCAAGGACTGAATTTGAAGATATCTGAATAAAAAAAAAGACGTTCGTAGATAGAGGATAAAGTGCGATTATAAGTCCTTATCAGCTTACCAGTGTCAAGTTCTCCAACCACATATATACTGGCACCAATGGGAACGGCTCCATACACAAAAGATGATGTGGCTTGTATGCAGAGGTTTTGGTCATCTAAGAGCACCCACCTTGAGGGCAAGGGAGGACACGCATGAGCATACACATTTCCTTCCATTTTCACATTTATTTGTATAGCGCTTTTCACAATACATATTGGTCCTGCTCTGCATGAGTGTTGCATTGAAGACAGAGCTCACCTTTTTAGCTCATCATGGAAGAACTCAGACTTGCAGATGGTCATCTGACTGGACTCGGGATTGTCGGCGTCTCTGTTCCGCACGCCACCAAAAACGTAGAGCTCTTGTCCAATGCCACATGCTACTGCCCCAAATCTGAGGAAAATCCAGTTTAAAATTACTGCAGACATGTTCTCGACAAAGAATAGTGCACAAATCACACTGTCAATTAGCAAAGATACGTAAAAGATACCTTGCGCTAAGAATATAGCTTAGTGCAAAATGCTCACGAAGGTTGCATTTATTTGGTCAAAATTTAAAATAACTATTTTCTATTGTAAGATATTTCATAATGAAATTTATTCTTGTGATGGCAAAGCTAAATTTTCAGCAGTCATTCATCCAATCTTCAGTGTCACATGATCCTTCAGAAATCATTCTAATATGCTGATTCGGTATTCAAAAAACATTTCTTATTATTAACACTGTTGAAAACAGTTGTGCTGCTTAATATTATTGCAGAAACAGTGATTTTTTCTGGATTCTTTGATGAATGGTAAGCTCAAAAGAACAGTAATATGTTGTAAAATTTTGGTAAAATTGCAGATGTCTTTACTGTCACTTTTGATCAGTTGAATGCATCCCTCCAGAATAACAGTAATTAATTAAAAAATTGTTTTTTAAATATCTTACTGACCCCAATGGGTTCCCAATTGCGACAAGATAAAATCAAACTCTATTGAAATCAATTGTGAATCATGTGTTCTTTTCTACATGCAGAGTTACTGCCAATGCAGAGTCCCAAATCAGTTACTTATGAGGTTTCGTGACGGTTCAGATGCTGCCTTTAAAGGCACTAGGCAGCCCATTAGGTTGTGTAACAGAGAACAGAGCTATGGACAAAGTTATACTCCAAACAAGACAAGAACACCATGAAAAATGACTATTTATGTTTCTCCAGATGGTGATCAAGTGTTCCCAGTTATATGGGTTAGACTGATAGGTCCCTTGACTACTATTGTACTAAAGACACATCTGTAAGACATCACAGATCGTAGGGCGTCTCTCAGTATTCATAGTTGTTAGACCCTTATGAAGATGTGCTGCCTTTGCATTTTAAAATGTAATCTGTTTAAGTTATGACATTTCTCTGCGTCATACACAGGATGGGAAACACATTCTCTAAATTCACATCTACAAAGCGTACTGCTTTGAGCATCCAGTGTATGCGCATATTGAATGCATGGGGTCAAGTTATGCTGAATGATATTTCTGCCGTTTCTGCTTTTCCAGTTTCTGCTTTTTGAAAACCTGGTTACCTAAATATAACAAAATTACATCACCCTCTTTTACAGTTAGTGTTTTGTAAGAAATTGCTAGGGCACAGTGAAACACTTGCTGTTATATAAAAATACAGACCCTTACACAAAATGTTAAAGTGGTCATGACATGAGAAATCACATTTGCCTTGATCTTTTGACATATAAGAGGTCTTTGTACCATTAAGTTTCATAGCTTAAAAAAAATCCCCCTCATTGTAAAGAATTTATTTAATCAAATTCCAAAAACTGCTCATTTTAATATTGCAGGATCTGTGACGTCACAAGGGCAAATACATTTGCATATGACTGGCTCTAGATGACAATCTGCACGGATAAATCATTAATAATAAATGTGGCAATGTTCCATAAAAACCAGTTAATTTTTATTTCATACTGACTTTATCCTGTTAACTTGTTGATCATGAATACAATTATTGCCATACTACATGAACGGACTAATAAGCAAGTTGCTTTGGAAAGCATTTTCTGATAGATAATAGTAAACATCCTTGTGTACACACTACCTCCTCTCCTTCAGAGGGCAGACTGTTGTCCACTGTTGGGTTTTGGGGTCGTAGCACTCCACAGAGTCATAAATCTTCCCGTACGATCCGCCGCCCATCACGTACAGTCTCTTTTTCATGGTGGCACAGCTACCAAACTGAGGAATAGAGAGGAAAAAGTATGAGAAACATGAGTATTGCAGTGTGTGGATTCGTGCAATAAAAAAGGAGCTAAATCTCACCTTGCGCACTGTGGTCATTTTTGGTTGTGTTCTCCAGATGTTACAATGGGGGTCGAACACCTCCATTGTGAGAAGGACCTCAGTGTCCTCGTTCTCTCCACCCAAAACATAGATCATCCCATCCAGCTCCGCCATGGCGAAGTGCTGTCTGGCCTGGGCAGATGAGAAAATACAATATTACAATACTGACACCTAGTGGTTCCTGGTAAGAACGGCATCATAATGATCTTTCAATTCACAGGGTTCCTACACATTTTCCATTTCAAAATTCCAAACTCAAATTTCCATATCTCCTTCCAAACTATTTTTAGACCATATTTAACATAAATAGTTCACACATCATTATTTAAGGTAAATAGTACAGTCATCTGTAAATATTTGTATTTTCTCTGTTTTTCATTGTTTTCTCAAAGTGATAACATGAGCTTGCATGATGAGAAGAACCCTAAAAAGCTTTATAACCTGCATATATTCACCTCTGACGCATGACTTTGATACTGTAAATGTGGTTTGATGTTGCACGATCACCAAACAGCACAGTACAGTCTGATTTAGATGATCGTTTGCTCCTATATCTGTTGCTGGTTTGCTGGTCAGTCAGTCATGTTCGACAAACAAACAATCACTAAAATTTTACCATGAAAACACTCTACTTGTAGGGCTGGGTATTGACAAATTGCACAATTTGATTTAGATTCTCAAGCATGCGATTCAATTCAATTCTGTTTTCGATTAAATTCCATTCGATATTGATTAATTGCGCTATGTATCAAGTACAGTACATGGCAAATTCTACTAAACAAAACTAATTCTGTATACTATACAGGGAACCCCAGTTGGTGCATTACTATATTATTACAGGTTGTAGTGGTTTTCCAAAGTTATAGCCACTCAGCATTTTTACTGGCCACAATTTTGACGTCGATACCATGGGGAAAAAACTGCCATATAGATATTTTAAATATTATCTCATAATTTGGCAGCAGATATATTAGGCTGCTGTAACTTTAAGACCTGACGCACGGATCCATTATACTGTTACACATGCTCTTTCTTTCTCAACTGTTTACTTCGTTTGAAAGCTGAGACTTTGTTTTTATATCAAAAGTAACAAAGCTCAAAGCGTATTGCGATTTACTGGATAGGAGGTGCTACAAAGTTTTGTTTACCATATTCATCAACTGAAAACTATGGAAGCTTGTGTCCGCCAATGAATAATAAATAAATAAATATTAATAATAATTGCGACTTTTTATCTCACAATTCTGACTTTTTTTCTCACAATTGCGATATATCAAGTCAGAATTGTGACTTTTTTTCTCACAATTGCGAGATATTAAGTCAGAATTGTGAGAAATAAAGTCGCAATTCTGAGAAATAAAGTCGCAATTGCGAGATTTAAAGTCAGAATTGCATGTTATAAAGTCGCAATTCTGGCAAATAAAGTCGTAATTGCGAGATATAAAGTCGCAATTGCGTGATATAAAGTCGCAATTCTGAGAAATAAAGTCGTAATTGCGAGATATAAAGTCGCAATTGCGTGATATAAAGTCGCAACTGCGTGATATAAAGTCGCAATTCTGAGAAATAAAGTCGTAATTGCGAGATATAAAGTCGCAATTCTGAGAAATAAAGTCGCAATTGGGAGATATAAAGTCAGAATTGCACGATATAAAGTCGCAATTGCGTGTTATAAAGTCAGAATTGTGAGATATAAACAATTCTGAGGTAAAAAAAAAAAAAAAAAAAGTCTGTCTTTTTTCCCCCTTAGAATTGGACTTTATAAAAGATGTCAGAATTGCGTGATATAAAGTCGCAATTGCGAGAAACAAAGTCAGAATTCTGACTTTATAACACGCAATTCTGACTTTATATCTCGCAATTCTGACTTTACAACACGCAATTCTGACTTTATTTCACGCAATTCTGACTTTATTTCACGTAATTCTGAGATAAAAAGTCGCAATTATCTTTTAAAATGTTTTATTTTGTGGCGGAAACAAGCTTCCATAGAAAACAGCATAGACTAAAATCAATTCTTTGGATTTAAGAATTGATATTGGTTCATAAAACAGAGAATAGATTAAAATAGAAATCACACAATTATCTATCAATGTGTTCATTTAAACAATGCATTAATTTAAGGCAGAAACAATGACCTCATCGAAGTAAAGAATACACGTTGTTAGCAAATTATTGGGATATAGAGAAAAATGAAGCATTGGTGCATGTTTCAAAATGTGACTATATTATGTAGAGCATTTTCAACCAGTTGAAATCAGTAAACAGGTTCCTTTATTTAAATTGAATATTTATCTTTAAATATCTGAAATAAACTATGCTGGTTAAATCACTAGTCCAACAGTAGCATTGCCATTCAAATTTCCCCATTTACCAGACACTGTTATCCACGTCAACTTGCAATTGAGGAACATCACAAGTGATGCCATTGTTTTTTTTATTGCCCTTTGTTTTTTTTAATCACTTACATAATTCACAATGCTTCATAGGATAAGTAATTCATTCAGAAATGTAAGTATGTAAATAGTAAAAACATGTCTTAAGATGTTTAATTCTGTTGTGCGCCGTACCTTTTTTGAATGGAAGAACACACTCTAAATGAGCCTTATACAGGGTTTCCATAAGACCAACTTATGGAACCCTCCAACTAGTCAATAATGGAGCATATCTCTAAGAGGAATACCTGCATCATTGGTGGGATTTGGGTCCAGCTGTTGGTCTCTGGGTCATATTTCTCTCCACTGCTCAGGACAGTTTTATTCTCATCCATTCCTCCTACTGCAAACAGGAACCCCTCTGTTTGGACAGGCAGACTATCAGTTAATTATTTATAAGTACTAACAGTGATTATAAATGTAAGTAATAGAAGCATAATAATCCTCGGGATGAACTCTGCGCAACAAGTCAGAACTCAGTCATATGAAGTCTAATACCATTTACCGTTTTATTTTTTGGAAAATGCTAAGGAGAGCATATGATGGATATTGCTGTGGATACACTAAACAGAAGACACAAGGGTGTTCTACATCTTTTCCAGACTGTAAGCTACAACAAATAGCAGACAGAATCAGGAACATTTAAGATATGGGGTTAATTTCGTCTGTATAAGTTTATATATAAAATTAAGGGGTTGGCATGATTTTTTATATTTTTAAAAGAAGTCTCTTATGCTGACCAAGACTGCTTTTAATTGATCAAAAATACAGTAAAAACCTGTGATTTCAAAGCTGAATTTCCAGCAGCCATTACTCCAGAGTCTTCAGTGTCACATGATCCTTCAAAAGTCATTGAAAAACATTTCTTATTATTATCAATTTTGAAACAGTTTGTGCTGCTTAACATATTTGTGAAAACAGTGACGCATTTTTCTGATGAACAGAAATGAAAACAAAACAGCATTTATTTGATGTATCCATATAAATGTCTTTACTGTCACTTTTGGTCAATTTAATGCATCCCTGCTGAAAAGTATCACTTTATTTAAATAAATAATAAAAAAAACTTACCACTGACCCCAAACTTTTAAATAGTAGTATATATCACAGGAATATTTTGTTTACGATTGTGTCATTATTCATAATAAAAAGTCTTAGAGTTCAAATAACTAAAACTAAATAACTAAACAAATAACAGAAGAGTGTAAGCTCTATTGCCTCACAACGCTGAGCTAGTACAAACCTGCTGACACAACCCCGTGACCAATCCGCCTCTCATTCATTGGCTTCAGGTCAATCCAGAGCTGCCTGTTTCGGTCATAAAGTGGACACATGCAGCGAGCCGCTGCCGTGGGCTTCCGAGAGCTACATCAGAAACACAAAGGAATTCAGGGGAAAAACTTCTTACAGACCTATCATTGCATAACCTCATGATCTAGTTTTATTTTTTAAGCATGTTCATACTCACGCCCTCTCCTCACCGCCTACTGTGACGATACACTCGGAGTAGCCACGGGGTTTAAATGCAGCGAGCAGCGCCTCCCCGTGCTGCATTGCTCCTCGCAGCGAGTCCATACAACAATTCCTTATGACCTCCCTCATCAGGGAGTCTCCGAGCATCTGCTCCTGGAGGTAGCACTGGTCCAGGCCTTGAACCCAGACGGCAGACATCACTTCTTTCATGTGGACCTGAAAAAAAAAAAAGGCATCCTAATTAAACAGGACTGAATAAAAACAAAGAAACAAAGAAATAATAGCATTCAAAAGTTAATACATACAATAAATTAATACTTTTATTTAGCAAGGATGTATTTAAATAAATAGATCAAAAATGACAATACATTTTTTTAATAATGTTACAAAACATTTCTATTTCAAATAAATAGGGATGCATGATATATCGGTATCGGTCGATATATATACATTTTTAATGTTATCGGCCCAATAAGAAAATTTGGCCAATATATTAAAGCCGAATAACAATGGATTATTTCCTTTAGCAGAGACACTTCAGATGCGCGCTGTTCGCCATGATTGGAATCACTGCATGTGCAAGAGCAGTGCAAGTCTGTCATATCTGCTACATAAAATTATGAGAACATCATTATAATTGTGTGCTTGGGACATGGCTTTAAATGGTGAAACTTTTGTTTTTGTAATCAGGCTCTCAAAAATTATATAAAAATGTGGAAATTAGATATATATCGGCTAATATATTGGTTATCGGCTTTCAAAAATATATTTTCATATCGGTGCATCCCTACAAATAAATGCTGTATGCTAATTAAAAATATACTTTTGTATTCTATTTATCATCGGTATTCCGGTCTAAATGTATTAATTAATTAATTCATTATTTTTAATCATAATGAGATTATTTCTAATCACAAATATATAATATCTCGCCATTTAACAGCAGATTTAGTTCACAAACAACTGACAATTATGACCTAAATATGATTCTCATTTACAATAATAAATCCATAAATTCGGCATTAGTAAGTTACTTTCCACAATATACATATACATACATATATACATACACATATACATATATACATATATACATACACACATATATATATATATATATATATATATATATATATATATACATACATACATACACACACATATATATATACACATACACATACATATACATATATATATATATATGAAATTATAATTAATGAATTATTTATGTTTAAAGTTTGTCTATGCCTGTGCATATGGAACTTTCCAGAAACAACTGTTCCACTCACTCGCCGAGCTTCAATGTCATGGTCGAGCCAGCGGACCACGGCCTCCAGCACGTGCTTTTCATTCCCCACGTTGAGCTTCTCTATGGACAGCAGCTCACACAGGCGATCGGGCGGCTGCTCCAGGAACTCCTCCGTGTTGGCCACGTCTCGAAAATGCGTCTGCAGGAACTCCGTGGCCACGTGGTAGACGTGGTGCAGGCAGTAATGCAAAGAGAAGACCCGAATGCCGATGCAGTTCTCTGCAGTAATGCAGCTTTCCAGGAACTGACAGCACAGAGATTTAAGATCAGTGAGGAGAAGAAGATCAGCAGCCTGGACCACATCCTGGATAGTGTCTTCACTTAGAGTAATCTAGAAAAGAGAAATGTGTTGACAACAATCTCAACAATCTGCCAGCTAGAGAAGCACTGACAATATGACAAAGGAAATCCAATAGTTTGTGACATACATTCATAATTCAGATACAGTTTTCCCACAGCTTTTAACTAATAAATAGTGTTAATTTTGTCAGCTATTTTTTTTTTGTTAGTCTTAAAGTTACTTTTTAGCTTTTAGCATATTTAGTCAACCTACAGCATCCAGTATTGTGTGTAGTCAAGTTTTAGTTGTCTAAAAGTCTGGGAAATTTGGTCTTGTTTTAGTTAATGAAAATGTTGTCATATATAAGTTAAGGTGTATAATGGTTAAACTGATGATCACAAATATGTCACTTGACATTTGGCAACCCTAAGCATGAAAGCTCATAGAGGCTTTTATTTCCTTAAAATATTATTTCTGCACTTTTTCGTTGAAGAAAATATAGAGATTTTATTTAATTTTTAACTACATTTTATTCTTGCTTTTTTTTCATCAACAACACTGCATGTTGATCTTGTCACAGTGATGTATGTGTAATGCTGTTGTTGTCTTGTCTTAATCATGAAAAGATTTTAAGTTTTTAAGTTTTATTAAGACTTTTCCAGGCCTAGAAATCCTAATTGTAAAAGTCCAGGTATTTAATGACTGCGGGAACATGCATAAAGTGTGAAGTATAAGTAAAGTAATATCATTACCTCCCCACTGAAAACGTAGTCCAATATCTGCCTCATGGTCGTGATCGAGATCCCTTGCAACTCGATTTTGTATACAGATCCATCCTCCTTTGGTGGGTTGTAATTTAATTTGGTCCTGCAAACATGTAGCAACATGTGGATCTAATAAAACGACAGACTTAATATCTTGGAGAGTTGCACTCCAATCAAATGCCCTACAGCGTTTTTGCAAACTTTCCAGTTTTGGCTGATTTGGTTTTACATGACAGTATTGTGAACTATTTGCTTATATTAAAATGCTCTTTTGTACATGACTGAAAAACGTTACTTTTGTAACAGAATTGTCAACGGACGAAAAAAAAGTGGATCCAATAAGAGAAAAGGAACCTCGAAAAAATGGCTTCAAATGAAAAGTTCACAAATCGAATAATTCATGCATCTCAAAGTTCATAGTAGCCTAGTGATATTAGCATTGATATACCATTATTGTTTTTGAATTAGATTTTACTTTTTTGTTTAAATTTTTCGTTATTTTAGTACTAATGAATAATGGCACATTCATAAAATCACATGGATGTTCTAAGAAAAGCTACAAAAAAATAAATAATACTAAACAACCCTTTTTATCATTCTTTTGTGGTGATTTTGTGTCGCCAGTCATTGTCAATGCATAAAAAAGACTGACCGGGACATTCATCAAAATCTCCCCTTTCAAGTTCAGCAGAAGTCTCACGTGCTGGTAGTTGAAATGAGGGTGTGTAAATGTCTTTTCTTTTCTGTTTTTTAGGTGAACCATTGCTTTAATTGACCCAAGCAACAGGCAAGGTGGGGCTGTGTGGCACACCCATATGACACATTGCTCAAGGGTCTGCTACATGTCTGAGCAAACATACCAGTTCTACTGATCTGATCTGATCTGATCTAATTTCATGCAAATGTATCCTAGTTTCAAGCTTATTCTCATACCTGATGTATGGGCTAGCAGCAGCCAGAATGTTTTTCTGAACAGGAATCTGTTCACCTTCCAAAACCAGCACTGCATCTTGAAAACAATCATCTTGTCTTAAAGACCGAAGGGCCCTTAGAAGCTTTTGGGAGTGTTGAGGGTCTGACACCACTGATCCAGCATCAGCTCCAGCTGTTTTAGGGTCGGACATGCTGTTGGAACAGACAGACAGATGATCAGTTAACATAACAACAATAACAACATGGTTCACCCTCGTCTTATCTAAACAGAATTACAGGTTTAAATCATTCAAACTCACTCCAGTGTACTTGACTTAAACTTGTTCTTTATGCTCACTGTAACTTCTTCAGCTGCTCATTGTGTGTCAGAGGACTGTACACTGCAGAAAAACAATTCAGCAGGTTAGTGACTCTTCGTGACGATACCAGGAAGTGCGTTTTAATTTTTCATAATAAAAGCTTTCCTCCCCCCCACCAAATTCTACTTTTTAAAAAAATAGAACACTATTGGAGTGTTTATTTAGGAATACTTTATGAACTGTCCTATAAATATGGGACAGTTTTATGGGGTATTACTGTATAAAATATTATATAATATTACACCAAATTATTCATTTTAGAATTTCATTTTATTTAATATTTGAGATTATAATTTATATATTCATATCATTCAACAACTTTCAAAGCATTAAAAAACTATAAATGCTGTTTAGTTTTGTATGTTATATATACAGTATATATATAGGCCTATATATATATATTGGTATGTGGCGGGCGTTGTATGTCAGACGTTACAATTGTTTGAATGTTTGAAAAAAAACATTCGATCATAAATTTACAAGAAAAATTAAGAAGAAAATCATATTCACCACGGAAAAACCGGGGGCAAAAAAAAAGAATTATACTCACCAAACCTACTGATTATTTTTGTACACAAAATCCATCCTAATTTATTTATTTAAAACTTGTGAGGGACATACACACGTGCACTCCGACCACCACAGTTATTCTCACACTGACACGTTGTGTTTTTCATGAATTAAAGGGATGTCTCAACATTAAGTCTTTTCTATCGAGGCTAATGCTGAAAGTCGAGTCGTATTCTAGAGGGAAAGTAGGGGAATAAGAAATGGCATTTTCTCCGACTCCGTCGTATTTACGGCATACGTTTTAATCAGGGGGGTAATCTACCAGCCGGAAACTGAAGCTTCCCCGGGGCCGCCATTGATTAGCAGACCATCACCTGCTGTTAGCATTCCATTGACTCCCATTCATTTTGGCGTCACTTTGACAGCGAATAACTTTACATCTGAGGCGTTTAAAGACTCCATTTGTCCATTATTTTTTTCTAAAGAAACACAAAAATGTATAAAAGGCTCCATTACCTTGTATCTTACGTTATGGGCCCGTAGAAGCAGTTTTTGTAAAAATAGGCTAACGATTGCGTCATAACCGCGACTCTCTGTCGCACAGTAGAGAAATTACATTATGGACAGGAGGAGAAGCTCACGTGCAATCGGGGGGACGTGGAGGCAAAATGACAAAATAATTAATCAGAATACTTAGCAAATGTTTCTCCTGCTCCTAGCTCATGGACACCTCCTACTCACACTCTCCGTCTCTGCAAGTTTCGGAAGGGAATGATTCAGATTTCTCTTGGCACAGCTATAGAAGACAGACAGGTTGCTCACGTCACATCTACGTCGTCAAGCTCAGTTTGAGTCTGCGCAGTACGCTCGGCCATCAGTGAGTGCTTCTAATTGACTTCACTTTTTTCCATTGAATCCAATGGGGTCGCTGTGTCCATTTCTTTTACTGTCTATGGTTTTAATTCGCTTTAGGGCTGAGAGTGTGCACTCGACAGAAGCAGTGGACACAGGGACAGTCACCGCAAAACATGACGATGTGTTCAGCTGACCCATGCTCTCACACATATTTTTGAACGAGATCAACGGGAATTTTGCCTTCAAAATCATTCGTGGCATACATTACAGTCAGTTTGTTTTTACCCGGGACAGATCGAATAGTGTGCCGTGACTCGTCGTTAAGCTGGATAAGGCTGAATAAGGGATTTTTTTCTGGTAGGTTTGAACCTGCTGGGGGTCGAGGAGGGAAAGAAACATTCATTTGTGGGTTGAAAAACTATTCAAACTATATAAAATGCCGACGTTATTAAGTATGCCTGCTAGATGGCCCCGCTGCAGTCAAATCGAAATCTGATTGGCTGATTAAGTCTGACTGATTATCTGATTGGTTAAAGCAACGGTTTCATTGAATCTACAGGCGCCTGCCGCACAGACGATTCTGAAGGCCTCAAGGCAGATTTATTTGACCCTGGCAACACATGATGGCTGAAATATGATTGGATAAAAGCGCAAAATAAATATACACTACTGGAAGCAGCGCAACCAAAAGCTATGAAATTAAGGGAATGGACTATTGGGAATAATTTAATACTCATTCATGGAAAAAATATGTTAAAGTGCAAGTCAGTGATTCCGATAGTGTTTAGGCCAGCAGAGAAAGCCTTGCTGGCCCTGATGGCCCACCACACACACACACATACATGTGTGTATGTACACTCACCTAAAGGATTATTAGGAACACCATACTAATACTGTGTTTGACCCCCTTTCGCCTTCAGAACTGCCTTAATTCTACGTGGCATTGATTCAACAAGGTGCTGAAAGCATTCTTTAGAAATGTTGGCCCATATTGATAGGACAGCATCTTGCAGTTGATGGAGATTTGTGGGATGCACATCCAGGGCACAAAGCTCCTGTTCCACCACATCCCAAAGATGCTCTATTGGGTTGAGATCTGGTGACTGTGGGGGCCATTTTAGTACAGTGAACTCATTGTCATGTTCAAGAAACCAATTTGAAATGATTCGAGCTTTGTGACATGGTGGAACATTATCCTGCTGGAAGTAGCCATCAGAGGATGGGTACATGGTGGTCATAAAGGGATGGACATGGTCAGAAACAATGCTCAGGTAGGCCGTGGCATTTAAACGATGCCCAATTGCCACTAAGGGGCCTAAAGTGTGCCAAGAAAACATCCCCCACACCATTACACCACCACCACCAGCCTGCACAGTGGTAACAAGGCATGATGGATCCATGTTCTCATTCTGTTTACGCCTAATTCTAACTCTACCATCTGAATGTCTCAACAGAAATCGAGACTCATCAGACCAGGCAACATTTTTCCAGTCTTCAACTGTCCAATTTTGGTGAGCTCGTGCAAATTGTAGCCTCTTTTTCCTATTTGTAGTGGAGATGAGTGGTACCCGGTGGGGTCTTCTGCTGTTGTAGCCCATCCGCCTCAAGGTTGTGCGTGTTGTGGCTTCACAAATGCTTTGCTGCATACCTCGGTTGTAACGAGTGGTTATTTCAGTCAAAGTTGCTCTTCTATCAGCTCGAATCAGTCGGCCCATTCTCCTCTGACCTCTAGCATCACCAAGGCATTTTCGCCCACAGGACTGCCGCATACTGGATGTTTTTCTTTACATTTCTTTACATTCTTTGTAAACCCTAGAAATGATTGTGCAAGAAAATCCCAGTAACTGAGCAGATTGTGAAATACTCAGACCGGCCCGTCTGGCACCAACAACCATGCCACGCTCAAAATTGCTTAAATCACCTTTCTTTCCCATTCTGACATTCAGTTTGGAGTTCAGGAGATTGTCTTGACCAGGACCACACCCCTAAATGCATTGAAGCAACTGCCATGTGATTGGTTGATTAGATAATTGCATTAATGAGAAATTGAACAGGTGTTCCTAATAATCCTTTAGGTGAGTGTATACGTGTGTGTGTTTGAAATGCCACGTATAGAAATATGTGTTTTAATATATTTTACCTCATACATTTTTTTAAATATATTTTTCAAAAAAAAATATTAAAGTGCAAGTCAGTGATTCTGATCGTGTTTAGGCCAGCAGAGAAGGCCTTGCTGGCCCTGACGGCCCACCACACACACACACACACACACACACACACACACACACACACACACACACACACACACACACACACACACACACACACACACACACACACACACACACACACACACACACACACACACACACACACACACACACACACACACACACACACACACATATATTATAATATTTATGTAAATATTTACCCTTATAAATTCGGAACATAACCACTGAGCATTTTCATTTTCTATTCTATTCTATTCTATTCTATTCTATTCTATTCTATTCTATTCTATTCTATTCTATTCTATTCTATTCTATTCTATTCTATTTATAAAGCACTTTCAATAATACAATACAGTTTCATAGAAACCAAAATATAATAGCCTCTTGTGAATGTGGCAAGGACTTTGTACATAATTATATATGTATGTATATATGTAATAATATATATAATTATAGATTCATTTCTAATACGTTTTATGAAGTATGGTGAGTTTAAGCTATTATCTGACAAGTAATAAAGAGTATTTATGTGTAAAAGAAATAAAAAAATATCCTTACTACAGCATTAGCATACAAATTAATGCTACTACACGAGGACAAAATGTACAGCAGATTTATACGTATACTCATGGGATTTCCCTTTAAGTAAATGTCACACGTTGACTCATTTCAGTTTTCATTTCAGAGCCAAGATTCATTTCTTTGAAACAAACCACTCTTGCACAGGTGTAATGCATTTTAATAAAACATTAATAGGACAGTAAATCCCTCTGTTGCTTAGTCATTAAATGTGTCATCAATCACAGGTCCCTGTCAAGACATTATGGGAGAAGAGGTTTGTCAGAAGGAACTCTGGACAAATCTGTCCTTTATGCATGAAAAGAAAGAGAATTAAGCTGACGCATTGATGGGCCGGGGAAAAAAAGAATCTGAGGAGAGATTTTGATTTATGAGGACTGGTGACCTCAAAGATGTGAATGAGTGATACGAGGGAGAAGGTTGAATTAATATTTCATTAAGTGAGAGCTATATGGTGATTTAACACCCGTTTGTGCCACTGATCAGCTGTGCCAGTTTTCGTAAAGAGGCCAGAGCTGTTCCTTTTAATTCTGGTGATTCATGTGTATTTCAACGGAATATAAAGAGGACATTTTAATTAGAATCTGTAGGATATACCCTTTACCAAGTATAAAACCTTTTATAGTATATTAAATTGGCCAGGACCTTCTATGACTTGGCAAGTCCTTAGTTAAATATCATCCCACCACTAGATGGTGCTCACAGAACATACATTTCTGATTCAAAGTAATTTCAGATTGTGTTAACAAACCTCTTCATCGGTCCATCAGATAAAAATATATAAAAGATTAAATAAAATAAAATAAAATAAAAAAGACATATTTGACAGAGTGTTATCCATCTTTAAAAGCTTGTGTGGTTATCCATCTTTTAAAGCATGCCTTTGATGCCAGATTCTACATTCAGAGGCCTTCTCACAAGCATTGAGTCTGTCCCTGATTATTCTGTCTCTTTCAAGCTTTATCCATATATTAATCAATATCATTCTATTTTATATTCACTCTTTAATGTGTCGGGGATAGGCTATCTCAAAGACAGGAACATGTAAGCTGTTGAAAAAAAAGCAGAAAAAATAAGTAACGCAGCAGGAGCTAGCACAAGTGCTCACGATAAGAGCTGCTGGCTCACAGGAACCCAGACTGAGCCATTTCTTATTCCCCTACTTTCCCTCTATTCTTGTTATATGAATAAAAGGCTTAAATAATGTCATGAAAATTTTCATCTTGACCTTTCATGTTCCATAGCATTGCAAAGAGCGTAAACTCTCTAAAGCCCACGTCAATGGGCACACGATGTACTTTCAATCCTTCTATCTATCATCCATCTATCCATCTATCTATCCATCATATCATATTCTAGTATTACATGGCTGGATGGGGATGAGGAGGAGATAGAGGGAAAGACGGGGATCAGGTAACTCTAGTCTTGCCTGTATGTATGTATGTATGTATGTATGTGTTTGTCTATCTATCTATCTATCTATCTATCTATCTATCTATCTATCTATCTATCTATCTATCTATCTATCTATCTATCTATCTATCTATCTATCTATCTATCTATCTATCTATCTATCTATCTATCTATCTATCTATCTATCTATCTATCTATCTATCTATCTATCTATCTATCTATCTATCTATCTATCTATCTATCTATCTATCTATCTAGGTTGAATAGGACAGGGTCTAACAAGTTTGTAAAAAACAAAACTAATTAATTAATTAATTAATTAATAATAAATATTTTAAAAATTGTGGTTTCAAGTCACATTCAGGTCAATATTAACTTTTTAAAACCCAATAACAAGTGAGTTAATAATATAAATAGGGGGAGACCGGGTATGGTTGTAACACTTTTTGCTTCAGCATCTGTAACTCACTGAATGTTTGAGCTTTATTCAAAGTATCCACTTTCTGTTTGATTCAGGAGTGTGTGCATGTTTGAGTAAATTAGTCTACTAGAACAAACTTCTTAAAAGTAGTATGCTTAATAAACACTTGACTCCAGTGCACCTGTGTAAAGAAAATGTCTGTCTAACAAAAACACTGTTAGAATATTAACAGAATATGTGTGAATATTCTCAATTAGTCACAATAGAGACAAATGAATGTTGTTACAGTTTTTCTCAGTCGCTATGGTGCATTTCTCACATCACTATTTACATTTGCACAACAGTTAATGCAGTTCTCAAAACAATTAGTACAAACTGCAAAACCTAGTTGATAACCTGCAAAAGCGTGTCACTTGCTCAAAATGGATAGCTCATTCCTCAAAAGCAAGTATTCATGTCAATGAAAGTGTCAGTGTCATCAAAATGAAAAGTCCTGACACCATTGTTTATGAACAAGATAGTCAAATGGTTTTGTCATGTTTTCATTATGACAGTTTACTCTGTAAATGTTTTCCAATGCAAAAAAAGTCAGATCTTGGTGACACTGCCTGAAAATGCTCAAGACAGCACTATATACTATTTGCACAGCCATTTGAAAAATACAGTAAAGTTACACATTACTGTATTTAGTGAGGTAACTGAGTACAAGACACTGAATATGTATGTTTCACATTTTTACTGCATATGCTCTTTGCAATTCTAATTTGTTCACAGCATTGTGCAAAAGAAAAAATACACCCTTATTTACAACAAACATAAACTCCCTTTGGGTAGAGCTGTGCACAACTGTGAACAATATTGCAGTACATATTGGAATTGAACATACAACATACATAGTACTGTAATCATTCATGCACATCCAGACGTTCCTCTCTGTCTGGCCACATAATTTCATCTACATCACAGCGAATATCAATTGCAAATTGTTCAATTTAGGAGACATTTTCAGGAAAAAAAAGATTTAAAAAAATGTGTAAAATTTGCTTGACAGATTTTGAAAACTAGTTAAACATTTTTGTATGTAATGACTCAAGCAATGAAATGAGGACTATTAGTTTTATATGGAATGACTATTCAGCATTCTCAAGTATAGTTAATTTTGACTGACATGACATAAGCAAATGATAATGTTATAAAACAGCAGAGAGTTGTATGAAAGCAATTGATGCATGTCCAAAAGCATTTGCAGTTTGTTGGAAGGAATGAGAAACTGCTACTATGATGTGCACAAATGACTAAATGTTGTGGAGGTTGAACTAACTGTTGTGCAAATGTAAATAGTGATGTGAGAAATGCACCAAAGCGCCTGAGAAAAACTGTAACCTATAGTGCAGGCTTGGTGGGCCCAGAGACTGAATATACAGTAGCACACATTTTTTTACCCACATTTCCTTTGGCTTTAAGCTGCCAATTGGCTCTAAATACACAGCACAAAAGTTGTCCAAGGTCTTAAAATCCTCACCACTTGCTTTGCACTGCATGTACCTATACTTCCAGCCTTGACAACCATTCATATGGGAAAAAGTGGGTAAACGATCATAGGACTCTTAGCTTATCCCTGATTGGTTGAATTGGTGGTGTTACAACTCTCCCCATGTTACATCTTGTTTGTTACGTTACACGTTTATTTTTGTCAATAATTTGTGTTTTGTGATGCTATTGATGGCAAACTGAATCATTTATGAGAATAAGCAACTGGTGTTACAACCCTTGCTTCATTTATAAAAATAATCTTTTATGATTAGCATGTCAAGATCATCCACTTTAATGGGGAGGAAATGGAATGCCACTGAAGTCAACATATTTTCAGAGTGACGTTAGAAGTTCAGGGAGTGTTGTGTGGGAGCAGAGAAGAGCTTTAGAGAACTTTTTGATGAGATGCCATCAATTGCTTGTTTCTCAAAAACTTCAGAACCAGTCCATTGCTCTCAAGCTGATATGCAGCACCTCACAGCCCTTAGCAGTCATTCCTTTTCATTGGGATGTTTATGAAATCCTGCTGTAAGCCCAGAGTTATAAGAGGCACTTCATATGGAATGTGATTAGCATCTTTGAGAGTTCCTAATTATTTCTCAAGTGCTATTGTCTGTCTGCATCCCTCCCATTTTGAAACAAAACAAATTAATGAAAAGAAAAGTGAAGGCAAGGTCAGGATGTTTTTGAAGGTGGTGTGCATGGACCGTGTGGACCGACTCGTCTTTGTTCAGCCTGAAAGACAGAATAAATGTTTGATAATTAGCTGAGCCTGCGCTGTCCAGAGTTTTCAAAGCAGACGACAGACTGACAGAATGAGACCAAACTGAAGACAGAGGCACTGTCACAACCCATTCTAACTCCCAAGGCGTCAAACACTGAAGCATGGTCAAGCGCCCCCGGCGTCACAAAGACGGCAAAGTCGCCCCTTGGTGTCACGCTAAGGACGAATTGGGAACTCCATTGCTTTCAATGGGAAACCTGTGGCGTCAACAACAGACGCAAATTTTATCAGTAGGAAATCGCGCTGAAGAAGTCTCGTATTGAACACATCGCGATATTTGGCATCAGTTCACGTGTGCCATATGTTGGTAAGTAGTCGTAAATACGCTGTTTTCCTAATAATGTTTGATATAATGTCTTTTCTGTTTGTCGATATTAATCAGATTAGCTCCCTCATGTTCAGTCACTGCATTATATCGGTTCCACTGAGGCTTTGCGTTTCATTGCTTTCTAATTCAAAACACCTTACTAAACTAGGGTGATTAAACACAGTCTGTCACGTGACGTGCTATTGACCTTCAATCAGTTAATCATATTCATATCAGGTTCAAAGTAGTACAATTAGTTCCAAAGTGGTATTTGTAGTAGAAGCACAGTAAAAATCTACATTTACCATGCTTTGCCACAGTAACCCTAGTTTTACTGTGATAGGTGTGGTAAAAGGACAGTAACCACAAAACTTACCATGCTTTTTACTTCAGTAACCTTAGTTTTACTGTGATAGGTGTGGTAAAAGGACAGTAACCACAAAACCTGCCATGCTTTTTTACCTCAGTGACCTTAGTTTTACTGTGATAGGTGTAGTAAAGGATAGTAACCACAACATTTACCATGCTTTTAATGCCTAACAATTTAAAATCCCAAAATTGTAAGGTAAATCTGTACTTTTTCCTTTAAATAATCCTATATATTATACATAATGATATTTTCTTTTCTCTTTTTTCAGCTGAAAAGACCAAAAGGGCCTTTCGGACTCAGTCAGCCCACTATTGTTAGATGAGAAGTAAACGGAGGAGATGGAAAGCTGCAAATATTCGCAATGGTATGTATGAGGCAAACTATCTGGGTTATCATCTGGGCAATGGGCAACCACGTCCTCAACTTGCCAAGATGGAGGCCATCCGTCAAAGTCCCAGACCAAATACCAAGAAGGAAGTGAGGTCGTCCAAGAAGGAAGTGAGGTTTCTAGGACTGGTGGGCTGGTACCGACGGTTCGTCCCAAACTTCGCCTCTGTTGCCGCACCCCTGACCAACCTGCTGAGCAAAGGCATAGCAAACCCTGGACCGAAGACTGTGAGATTTTCAAGCTCTGAAGGAGAAGATGTGCTTCAGTCCAGTCCTGCAAAGTCCTGACTTTACCCAAAGGTTCCTAGTCTAGGTAGATGCCTCCGCTACAGGACTTGGGGCGGTCCTGGTCCAGGGAACTCAGGAAAATGAGAGGCCAGTTGTATACCTCAGTTGTAAGCTTTTGCCAATGGAGACTCGCTACTCGGCAGTTGAAAAGGAGTGCCTCGCTATTAAGTGGGCCCTGGAAAGCTTACGGTATTACCTCCTCGGAAGAGAGTTTGACCTGGAGACAGACCACCGAGCCCTGACCTGGATACATTCTATGAAAGAGATCACAATGCCAGAGTCATGAGATGGTACCTTTCATTGCAGCCCTTTAACTTTAAGATCCGGCACAGACCTGGAAGGCTAAACGTGGTTGCCGACTATCTGTCCAGGTTTCCGGCCAGTACTCGGCTTGAAGAGGGGGAAGGTAATGTGACAAATCTGTCTGATCGTCACTGCTGAGGGAGCAGCACTGGCACGCACACACAAACACACTTGCATACATACCCCATTCACTCTCCATTCCCGTCCTCACCTGTTGTTTTTGCCATCGGCAACACAGGTGCACACGCCAGTCCGATGGCTCACGGACACTTTCCACACCACATTTCCCTTCAGTCCAGTAGTATACCTGATCATTTCACACACACACACACACACACACACACACACACACACACACACACACACACACACACACACACACACACACACACACACACACACACACACACACACATCGTCCGTGTCTTGTGTTTTGTTCGCGTGTCTTCATTTTGTTTGTTTGCTGTATGGGTGTAGTCTGGCTTCCGGCGGGTAAACGCTGCGTTGGCCAAACCGAGCAGACGAAGAGCGGATACTTATGACATAATAGTTGGGTCGCGCCGGCGCAGTGCCGCCAAAGCCGGTGAAACCATTGTCTTGTGATTAGGGGGGATTATATGTGAATTAAGTGTTTGGTATTTATGTGTTTCGGTGTTGTTAATAATGATGTATTATTACAATGTATTTATTTGATAATTACCAGTGAGAAATATTGTTTAATGTTGATTGATGAACATTTTGGTGGGTATAATGTAACTGGTAAGAATTTAAATATATATCTTTACCTCTCAATGGGTGTTTTCCAAAGAAGGCGGAGTCTGGCCTATAAAAAGGGAGGCCAGACTCACAATCAGGACATGTTAACCAAGTCAGAGCGAGAGTGCAACTGCGGTGCCTCAAGCAAACCTTTTTACTGTGGATACGTTTTGGAGAGTTTTCAGTCTTTATTTTTATTTTATTTATTTTTGGTACTTTTTAGGTTTTTGTGTGTAGAAAACTATGAAACGCAAAGCATCAGTGGAACAGATATAATGCAGTGACTGAACATGAGGGAGCTAATCTGATTGATATCGACAAACAGAAAAGACATTATATCAAACATTATTGGGACAGCATATTTACGACTACTTACCAACATATGGTACACGTGAACTGATGCCAAATATTGTGATGTGTTCAATATGAGACTTCTTCAGCGCGATTTCCTACTGTTAAAATTTGTGTCTGTTGTTGACGCTACAGGTTTCCCATTGAAAGCAATGGAGTTCCTAATTCATCCTTAGAGTGACTTTGCCGTGTTTGTGACGCCGGGGGCTCTTGACCATGCTTCAGTGTTTGACACCTTGGGAGTGAGAATGGGTTGATTGTAAGCATTTAGTCTATTAACCTCTCTTTCTCTTCTATTACAATCATTCTTGATGAAGGCATGAGCAAAGGTGAGCCTTCAAGTTCCAGATCTGTCCAAGAAGAACAGCAATTTAGATTCTCACATTAGTCCTCTTTCATATCTCACCATAGTTTTTCCACTTCCTCTCACTTATTAGGTGTTAATGGGTTTTCAATGGAGTTCAATGGAGTTCAATATCCTCAACCCCTTCTTTGACTCGTCAGGCTCCACTGCTCATAACCAAGAGAATTAATTACAATTGATTAAACTCATCTTTGCGGGAACCCATTCCACTTCTAAAAATAATTCACCATTTCCTTTTGTTCTTTAATCAGGCAGGGAAGTTTTCAACATCCCGAAGGAAATTGCCTGACAAAAGAGGGATGTGTTTTGTGATTGGGTGGTCAGGAGACAGTGAGTGGTTGGATTGCTCTTTTATGTTTGACTGCAGAAAAGACCTTAAGTAAACACTCCACATCACACCATTTACACAAATTACAATTTCTTTTTTTGCCCAAAATAAAGTTTGATCAAATGTCAGTTTATCAAGGAGGAATACAGGCCTATAGGAATAGGCCTATTCCTTCATTTTTTAAAACAGAAGTTTTGATACAGACATCAAAACTGAAAATGGATCAGTAAGTGAATCAGATGTTGATTCAATAACGGATTCAGTTCAGTGAAGGATTTAAACCTACACTGTCTGGTTGCGCTTATGATTCACAAAAAAATACATATAGGGTGTTTCTCAAACGGAAAGGCTGCATCCTGGTTCCATATCTAGGCTGTCACGTCATCAAACGTCGTTGAAGGACATCTCAATTTGAAGGATCTTTGGAAGGCAGCCTTTGTTTCGCGTCCTTCATTCGGCATGTTTTAAAGGATAGGCTACATTGGCCTTAAACCACCCACAACCCACACATTCCAATTCAAGAGAATAAACTGACGGAAAACGAGTCTGTACTGAGCTTTTCTCAGTTTATTATAAAATGCATAATGTTTTCGGACATGAAAGGATAGATGTTATCTTTTGTTTTGCTGTAAATTAATCACTAACACTAAACTGACAATATAATGTAAACACTGGAGACCGCGGACGGCTGTAATTCATTGTATTGCATTTAATAAAAAAGCCAATTAATATAAAGATTTGTAATACAAAGTATTTTTCCAAAAAAACTTTTTATTAGTTTAGTGCCGTGACCGTAAGGTAGTTACGGACTCATAATAGTCATTTGTTCATGAATCACACTAAAAAGGTCTGGCTGTATGTCTTTGATTCACAAAAACCGGGTCATAAGATTTGTGCCATTTACGAACAAGCCGGTTTTTAAAAAAATTTTTTTTTATGAATCAGAAACATAGCGCAACCGGTGTATTCCGATTCATAAATAAAATATTCTTATGACCCGATTTTTGTGAATCAAAGACATACAGCCAGACCTTTTTAGTGTGATTAACAAAACTACGTTACGAAACTGCTCCGAGACACGAGGGTTAAGATCCAAACGCAGCTTTATTGTGGGTAATCCAGAGGCATAATCCAGTGTACAGGCAAAAGGTAAAAACACAGGTAGGCAGTCCAAACAAACCAACAAAGAAACAAACAAAACAGGCAGGGACTAGAGGCAAAAGAGTAATCCAGGGAACAGGGCAAGAAATCCAAATAAACCAAAGGGCAAGAAACCAGGGAAAACGCTCGGAATTGCAGTGTAACACTTAAACAAGACTTCGCAGTGAGTGAATGAATGAACATGGTATAAATAGACTGAGACTAACAGGATGATGAGACACAGGTGAATGCAATCAGTGAATGAGGTACAGGTGAATGTGATCAGTGATAAGTGATGATGAGTCCGGGCAGTGAGTTATGGGAAATGTAGTTTGTGAGTGATAATAGTCTTATGTGGAGTGCCCTCTGGTGGCTCTCAAGGGCACTCCAGCTGGTGACCGTTACACTACACTTGTCGCGTTGTACTGTATGTTATTTTTGTGTACAGCTTGCGTGCAGAACTCAATTAAAAGACGTTCCTGGCTTTTATTTAGTGCTACATGGTCTTTTTTATTAGATCAACACAGAAGGCCAACTCAAGTTCAAATCAGCTCATTCAAAAATAATTTCTTTTGCCTTGGCATTGAATATTTAGCAGCAGGGGAACAGTACGCCACTGCTGAAATGTGGTGCAGGAAACAGTCATTCATCTCATTCCTTTCTTTTAGGAATTTAAGGAGACATCTGCGACAAAGTTGATACCTAAATGAAACATGACTAAGAACACCATTAAGTAAAACGAGCTATGAAAGAAACCTACGAGCAATAACCCCCATGTAGGGAAGACAAGCATTTGAAGAATCAGCCATGTCTCACTCTGTCAGTGGTTGATACCTGTATAGTTCATTCAAATGTGGGATTTGCAATGACTGTATTGCATTTGGGTTCACTTTCATTTAGTTGCTATCTTCAGCGACCTGTATGATAACTCTGCATAGTGGTTTTCTCTGATGCTTCCCCGTTTCTCCCTCTTAAGTGCACCGAAGTCACGTCTCCAGAGAAGGAGTCTCCAGGGGTGAAAGCATTTGTCATGACTGCAGCAAACGATCTCTATTTTTCCTCTTACTGACACCTGGCTGCATCTTTCTAAGAAGAAGAATGGAATTTAGAGTAGCAACATGCCATCACACATTATTATACCTTGTCAGGTGTGCTTCATGTGAAATGTTTCCACTCTCACAAAATATTTCCTAAATTCAAATCTATGAAAAACAACCTCATCCGCCGCTTTCAACCATCAGGCAATAAAGTCACCATGAAATTAAAATGGACAAATCTTGTTTTGTTTTTTTAAACAGAGTGTTGCAGTATTTATTATAAATGATTTATCCATGCACATGATTATTTTTCTTTTTTAATTCATGTGCCCTCATAATCTTTTATGATTTACGTGCCCCTATTATGCTATTTTAAAGGTTCCTAATTTTGTTTTAGAGGTCTCCTACATGCATCAAATGCCAAAAAACACTTTCATTTTCTCATAATATATATTGCACATCACAAAATTTTTCAATGATTCTCAAATGACTCGTCCAATGACTCTACTCTGCTCTGATTGGCCAGATGGCCCAGTCTGTTGTGATTGGTCTACTGATTACAGAGCATGTCGGAAACGAAACACGCATAGCTGAATTTCAGCCCTGAGGCTTCCTAAAGCTCGGCGACTGTACACACTGTAAAGACAGTAATGATGGTGTCGATTTTACCACATCAATCTGAGCGCGAGTCCGATGTTAAAACATTGGAAGAACTAGTTATTCAACCCGAACCTCCATCGCAAGGACGACTTGAGCAGGACGTTTCTGAGTGATACACTGCTCAGTTTGATGTACATTATGAGATGTTGCAACTGTAATTCCTCACCATCAGCATTAACAAGTGTATGTCCATCAACAAACTGATGTGTATTGCAGTGCAGATGTGGGAACTGTATATTAACTGTATCAATAACAGCGCACACGTTAGCCGAGCACTAACGCGAATGACTGATGTTACATAATAGTTTGTAAAACAAATCATGCTCCATCCTTTATCATTACTCAAAGTAGTAAGTACAGTAGACAATCTGCATTAATGGACACAATTTTAGGTAATAGTGGGCCCACAGCTGATTAGCAGAACTAACTCTTTCAGTAAGACACTTAATAACATGAGTTAGCCGGTTAGCCAGTGATCATCACAATATCTCTTCTCCTGTCACTGAATTTTTTTTTCTTGCGGACACTCGTTTTAGGTGGCGTTTAGTGAGGTGTCACCGCATTGAAAATACACAAAACCGGAAATAAATGAGTTATAACAAAATGGAGTTCGTCCCAAAGTTCAAGGTAGTCCAAGGTCAGACTTTCTTGCCATCATGATATTATAATAGAACTGCAGACACCATGCAGTGCAATTAATTAGCAATCCAGTGCATTAATAGCAATGAAAAGGACATGCTGTTTCTATCATATTAAATCCCATGGACTTTCTTTCTCATGCATTACTTTGCTCGATGCTGATTTATACAGAGTGTGTGTTTTTTTGTGGTTCATATTGCATTTACATCAGAGGACTCGCTAGTGAGCTCAACTCATTTTGATTTACACTATGGGGCTGGTTAATATACATGCATACAGTTCATGTTACAGCTAGGTTCAGGTTAGATGATTTTTAATGTTTCCAGATGACAAGCTTCATTAGCTCCCTGCTCTGGGCCAAGCAAATGCATATGAAACTATGAGGGAAAAATATTGCAGCGCTTTTAAAAAACACCTTGGGGGTTTAATGTCTCATAAGTGCATGCAAAACGTGTGCTTTTCATAACTCCCTCTGTTCATTCACTGATCCACATTTTGATCGAATATGTGCATAAACTTACTTATTCACTTAGCTATTCATTTATGCACACTCAAGGAACGTGGTGACATTATTTTACACTCATCAAAACAGTTATTATACTGTTGTAGCCAGGGAAATACAAGTGTCACAAAGATGTATGATCCTCTGTAAAATTAAAATTCTGCAAATGCGCTTGGCCTGCTTTGAAAACAACATATAATGTGCTTTGGGTGGATTTGTGTGGGTTGAGTGCACATGTGTGTTCTGTGTTGCAATCAGTGCAGATCTGGAAAAGACAAATGAAGGAATGGACCGAAGGAATGAGAGAAGGGTTGATCTTTTTGCTTTTATCTGCTCCTCCTTCATGTGTTGATTTTCCATGAATCAGTCCTGTTCCTGCTGTTTCCTGCAATAGTGTGCAACAGTGAGCTTCTGGAATTAAAAATCCCTTTCATTTACTTCATTGAGATAAGGATTTTTAGAGATAACGTATAAACGTTTTAAGAACAATACCATGAGCTTTGAGATTGTTAGGAGATGAAAGATGCCTGCTTCAGTGTGTTTTCAGATTCATTTTTAAAAGAAAAAATAAGTCAAATTAGTCAAACTCCCACTAAAGAACAAACACCTGTAACCGTGAGATCCACCAACCAGAGAAGTCACCATTACAGAACATAAACCATGGTAAAAGAGCTCAGCAGTGAACACCTATTCCTATAAGAACTGTGAATGATGTAATGTAATATATATATATAAAGCCTTTACAGATCAGAACAGTACGAAAACTTATATTCAATGTAAATGTTTCCATTATTTTTTGTATATTGTATATATTTCATTTTGTCCTGTGGCAACCTTCTTCATAACACTTCATGAGTTAAGTAATTCATTGACTCATTAAATGATTTAAATACATAGTTGTATAGTGTAAATGTAATCTATTTATTATTCGTGTTATTATTATTGCTTTAATGTTAATGTAATATTATGATAAATACCAGAGCTGGTTGATTTGGTTCATTGCTTCAAACTTTTAGTTAAAGATTTAGTATAAATGTGTTCAAACGAGTAAAAACCGAATAGGATAAATGCTTACAGAAGCACGGCTGTTGAAAAAGTTACACACTGTTGCACTTTTTTCCAGTGCCCCGTCCACGTGGTCCGCAGTGCCGAGGCCATTTAAGGTTGATCATGACCTACAGAGGGCAGCAGCGCTCCACAGTCCGGAACAATTTCAATGGCTTTGTAGGATTGGGTTCATCCTTTCTTCTCTTTTCGATTCTCTGCTGTATTCTTGTGGGCAGATGTAATTAATGGATTGCTTTTACCTCCCTTTTTTTGCCCCCATCTACCTTTCCTCCATCTCACAGAGGCAAATATGCAGATTGACAGATTGGCTATTTCTGGATATCAGCTGTAATTATATCTCATTTAGACTGCTGATGGCATTTTCCGCCCCCTCCATCCGCTCCAATTAGAGACAGTGTTAGGTTCCAAACATCGTAAATCAGAAGGGGAATGCAAAAGGTCCGGGGCGAAAAAATGTACCCTGTTGTGCTGGTGGTAAGCTTTCAGGGGTATCCATGGAGTTATGGATGTTCTATAACCCACGATGGGCGAGCGCTCGGTATTGATCAGATAAACACTCAGAGCTCAGGATGCTATAGATCACATGGGAGATAAATCTTCGGTCTGCTAGTGCCTCTTCTGACCTTCCTTCCTCTCTCGCTGTCGGGCTTTCCGCGAAAATGCTCAATTCAAGAAAGATAAAGTGACCAGATGTTTATGTGCAGCATGAATAATTATATTGCTTTTAAAAAAAACTATATATAACTATAGTTAACACACATGCATTCCTCCTCCAATGTGGACGGAACACGTAGTGAATGAAACATGTAGGGCAGGGTTCCTCAAATCCGGTCCAGAGTTTAACTCAAACCCTGATCGAACTCACCTAGGCTGTAACTCTGTAGACCTTGATTAGCTTGTTCAGGTTTGTTTGATTAGTAAACTCCGCAGGGCAGTGGCCCTGCAGGGCCAGATTTGAGGAACCCTGATGTTGTAGGGCCTGTACAGCATGAACAGTGAAGTGTCATTCTTGAGAAAATGACTCTTATGAGACTTTTTAGACAAAGCAACTGGGACCAGTGAAGCTTGAATCTTGAGCTAATGACTTTAGCAAAACAAAAAAACAAAAAACGCTTATGAATTGGTTCATTTTAGTGAAACACATACGATTGTGAATCAGTTGGAGCAGTGTCTGACTGTATCACTTACTTAAAACAAGACAAAATTAATTACTTTAGTTGGCTATGTTGTCCCAAGATCTAAATCATTGTAATTATTGACTGGTTGGTCATCGCAATGTTAGATGCTATCAGAAATAGGCTCATTTGTAGAAATAAAAGAATATGAAATATGTTACAATCTTTTTTTTTTTTTATGCTCTTTTGATCTGGCTATTTGGCAATAGAATTGCATTTGTTTTCCAGATATTTATTCCTCAAATGCAAAATAATTGATAACAGAGTCACTAAAAAACTGCAAATGTTAATGCCTAATGATCCCCCACGATGCTTGTAAAGTAGTGCAGCAAAATAGAAAGCACAGATAACATGATGACGCACACTGAGAAGAAAGAATGCGAATACTGAGACACCATTATCCTGGAGACACTTTCTGGCATTTTACCGTAGCGTATCCTTGTGTCCGGTAAATAATTTATTTGCAAGATTATTTTACTTGCAAATAATAACTATGTTTTGTATCTCTCTGTAAAGTATTTCGACTAATATCATGAATAATTCATTACTTACATTCATCAAACCCAAGATCAAACCCATGCCAGTGTCCCTACTGTAGACCTGCTCTTGTAAACTCAGCAATGGATAATGGCAGTTACGCTTTTGTGCTGGACTCCAGGTGGACTTTAAAGTCTTTTAAAAGATTTATGAATTTAAGAAAGCATCTTAGGCGAAAACTCTTTCCCTCAGGCATATTGCTCTGGCTCCACTCAAAAACACTTTGTCACGTTAAACGCTTCTTTCAGAATGCGATCAAATGCTTTTGCCAAACATTTCTTCTGTCTCAGCACACAGCATGATGCACAAAGAGCTATATAAAATTCTCATAATGCTCTTCATCAGCTGGCTTGATGGAGAAAACAAGTAAACCTAGTAAACCTTTAGTTTGGTCTTTTGTATACGCTATTTTCGAATGTTTCGAGTTTCTTTCTCTTCCAGTCCAGCCGAGAGCGACTTTCATATAACTGCTCATTTATTTCAGGCATTCAGGCTTTTAATAATTCACTGGCAGTATCTAATGCGACACTTGCATGGTGAAAATGGAAAAGAAACAAAAAGATGTTGTGACAGCATGGTAATCAAAAAAGTTTCTGTTAATGAATTTTTTTCGTTAATGTATTGGTGGTTTGAATGGAAGCATGTTTCTGCCTGCAGAGTAAAAAACAATAAAAATGCAATTGTGACTTTTAACTCACAGTTACATTGTTTTTTTTTATTAGTAGTATTTTAGTGTTTTTTATTATGACTACACAAACTTGTAATTTTAAGTTTATTTTTCATAATTGTGACTTTATTAATTTTGTAATTTTATATTACAAAACTTTATAATATACAATAATTTTACAATGTCCCAGTGACATGTAACTTATTATTATTATTATTATACATCTATTGTTTTTTTTATCTCACATGCACATTAAACAGTTTTCAACATTGATAATAATAAGAAATAATTCTTGAGCAGCAAATCCGCATTTTAGAATGATTTCTGACGGATCATTTGACACTAAAGACTGGAGTAAAATTCAGCTTTGCCATTACAGGAATAAAATTACATTTTAAAATATATATTAGTATAGAAAGCAGTTATTTAAATGTCAATGCATACACAGTATTAATGTTTTACTGCCTTTCTGGTTAAATAAATGCAAATAAATAAATAAAAAGACCTCAAACTTTTAAATGGTAGTGTATCTGTTTTCATTTTTACTCTGTGGTGGAAAAAGCTTCCAGTATTTCCTTGTGTGTTTATTATTGTAATATTTTATTTATTTTGCTTTATATTTTGTCAGTTGAACTGCAGGGAATAAATGTGATATATATATATATATTTTAAATTCACTGTTCCAGGAATTAAGCATTTGAAAATAAAACTATAAAAGCAAACACTTTGTCAAACTCCCAATGCATCACTGTTTGCATCCTGCCATCAGCGTTGATCTGTATCACAGGGGAAAAAGCTTTTACCAATAATGAAAGACCAGTGGGTTCTAAGCAGGAGAGAGGACAGCCAGTAAGATGTTCTGCCATGTCAAGAAAGAAAGCAGAAGGACATCATTTATGGATGAATGAAAAGGGATCTCTATGGACATAGGTGTCTGTGGATGACGGAATTAGTGTGTGACAGCCGAGTGTGTCTTGAGTGTGGGGTTGGGCTATTGGATCAATGAAAACAGCATTAAATGGAGTGATTGTTCTGTGATGTGAAGTCAAACGCAGGAGATTTGGTGGGGTGTAATAAGACTGCTTTTGAAAGCAAGGGATGTTGTTTTTCTTTGATGCATATTTAGGCCTGTTCGTTATAGTACTCAAAGAGCATCCGGGAGTGATCGAAACATGCTTTTATAGAGAACCTCAGCGCAGATGTGTGTCTGCGACAGACGCTTAGATATACTCTTTCTGTTTTCCTTCCATGTGTGTGACTCACACTCACTAACACTAATTATCAATTACATTGGTGTGTAATTATTGGGTCAACAAGGAACACATCTGTAATGAAAACAATCTGCTTATCTGCTAAGATATATACACTCACCTACAGGATTTTTAGGAACACCATACTAATACTGTGTTTGACCCCCTTTCGCCTTCAGAACTGCCTTAATTCTACGTGGCTGGTGGCTTCGTGGCTTCTAAGGTGCTGAAAGCATTCTTTAGAAATGTTGGCCCATATTGATAGGATAGCATCTTGCAGTTGATGGAGATTTGTGGGATGCACATCCAGGGCACGAAGCTCCCGTTCCACCACATCCCAAAGATGCTCTATTGGGTTGAGATCTGTGGGGGCCATTTTAGTACAGTGAACTCATTGTCATGTTCAAGAAACCAATTTGAAATGATTCGAGCTTTGTGACATGGTGGAACATTATCCTGCTGGAAGTAGCCATCAGAGGATGGGTACATGGTGGTCATAAAGGGATGGACATGGTCAGAAACAATGCTCAGGTAGGCCGTGGCATTTAAACGATGCCCAATTGGCACTAAGGGGCCTAAAGTGTGCCAAGAAAACATCCCCCACACCATTACACCACCACCACCAGCCTGCACAGTGGTAACAAGGCATGATGGATCCATGTTCTCATTCTGTTTACGCCAAATTCTGACTCTACCATCTGAATGTCTCAACAGAAATCGAGACTCATCAGACCAGGCAACATTTTTCTAGCCTTCAACTGTCAAATTTTGGTGAGCTCGTGCAAATTGTAGCCTCTTTTTCCTATTTGTAGTGGAGATGAGTAGTACCTGGTGGGGTCTTCTGCTGTTGTAGCCCATCCACCTCAAGGTTGTGCGTGTTGTGGCTTCACAAATGCTTTGCTGCATACCTCGGTTGTAACGAGTGGTTATTTCAGTCAAAGTTGCTCTTTTATCAGTTTGAATCAGTCGGCTCATTCTCCTCTGACCTCTAGCATCAACAAGGCATTTTCGCCCACAGGACTGCCGCATACTGGATGTTTTTCCCTTTTCACACCATTCTTTGTAAACCCTAGAAATGGTTGTGCGTGAAAATCCCAGTAACTGAGCAGATTGTGAAATACTCAGACCGGCCCGTCTGGCACCAACAACCATGCCACGCTCAAAATTGCTTAAATCACCTTTCTTTCTCATTCTGACATTCAGTTTGGAGTTCAGGAGATTGTCTTGACCAGGACCACACCCCTAAATGCATTGAAGCAACTGCCATGTGATTGGTTGATAAGATAATTGCATTAATGAGAAATTGAACAGGTGTTCCTAATAATCCTTTAGGTGAGTGTATGCTGCCTCCTTGGTAAATAGAGGGAAGAAAGCATCAGTGCATAACAACCTCATTCTTGCTGATTTGTGAAGGTCAGCATTTTTTGTGTCAGCATGGTTTTGAGATTTTTATTTTTGAGATTTCTTTTTTTGTTTCCTTTAAGACCTCTTTTTATTTTCTTCTTTTTATTTATTTTATTTAAATATATAATTTATTTATTTTAAGCAGGGCAGCATATTTTGTCCTTCACTGCCTGTAATGTCCCACAATAGTGCATGAGGGTTGGTGGCTGGTTGAATGAATTTAAATGAGCTTCTGCTTTTTATTTTTTAGATTTCTTTTTATTTTCTTTTTATAAATATTTTTATTCATGTAAATATACATATTTTAATGTATTTTATTTTCTTTCAATTCTTTTTAAATATTACTTATTTATTTAGGCCTATATAAAATTCAGGCAGTATTTCTTTGTAATTAACTGTAACTCACTCATTTATGATTCTTTTTTTTTTTTTTACCAAAAAATAAGAAAGAAGTGGTCGCTGAATATTCACTTGGTCGTCTCTAATGTTATAGTCCTGGCATGTGTCGGGGGACCAATGCTGCATTCAGACACAGCTGCAGTGTGAAGGGTTCAGTTTGGGTGAAGGTACGTGTGATTATCTATGTGAACGTGAATCTCTTTTCTAAGAAAAGATTACTTTGTGCAGAAACTTACATTGACCTGGACTAACCTTGAGACTAATGCATTAACTTATTTAAAAAGCTTTCATAATCTGCTCTGCAAACATCGACCTGAAGAAACCTTGTTCTCATATTGGCATAGACCGAATGCTGAGGCGATACATTATTGCCTTCTTGGGGCCCCCAGAAATGGACCTTTGGCAGTGGAATCTGTCAGTATGTGATATGCAGCTTAACATTTTTTTCAAAAACATATTTTACAGTTTCCTCTGCTGACCCCAGTAACAATCTTAGGGGATTGAGCTTCTTTTCAATAATTGTCCAGTGTGTCTACTAGACCTTGTGCCCGCCATGGATGTAATCGTCTTACAGAACCAATATCCTGTAGATAAAAGAGAGATCCTTGAAGGCATGGTAGACTGAGGGTACATGTGAGATGGAAGTAGTTAGGCTATGTTCAGAATAGCATGTTACCATACTACTCTTACTATTTCTGCAGAACATATGTACAGTAGTAGCCAAAAGTGATGTCCGACCTAAGAAAATTAACATTGTCACCCTTTATTTAAATATTATTAAATATTTGTTAAAGATTTTGTAATCATATTACATAGTTTTGGTTGGAGTCAATTGTTTTGTATGTGATAAAGCAAGTTGCAAGAATGCAAGTTTTTGAATTAGCGTGAATTTGCATGGAGCATAGTAAATCTGGTGGAGAATTGTAATGAGAGCATTTTCTTTATTTAGATTATTTTCCTAAAGCTCATTAATCGATCATTAACCGATTAACGACTTATGACATTAAAATTATAGATGTCTGTGACCCATTAAAAATGTTTTTTTAGGGGTTTAGTTTTAAATGCTCAATTAGCATAAACAACAGAACACAAGGATTCACACATCGCCACATTACGCACCTGCTGCGCAGAATAAAAACAGAATAAAATGAACTATATAAAAGGAATAAAATAAATAGGACTGCACAAAATATATTTCACTTAATTAACAGATTAACAAAAGAAAAAAAAACTGTGCGACAAGCATAGCCTATGCTACGCTCGTTTTTTATAGTGTTTATAATGTTTGTAAATGCTTCGTTTTATTTACCGGTATTTAATATACATATAAATAAATAGAATTGTTTGCAATTATGAGGTTAACTGGTGTTTTTTGGAGTAAGATTACATTTTTATTTTAAGATTAAGATTTAAGATCCTCTTCTTGGCCGGGTTACTTTCCTCCATGTTGTAAACTCTAGGGGGGAGGCTTCTAAACCATGAATTTTTAGGGGCGTGATATTCAAATGACGGTTGTTTTCAGCCATCACATTTACCAAAGTACGATTATTCGTACGATGGGATTGGCAGAATACGAATGTATCATAAATATATATACTGTATATATATGCATAAGCATGTTAGTATTTTCGCACAAAAAAATGGTTTTGAGCCAAGCCAACTACAGTTATTTATATCTTTTGCTGTAGCGTGTTATAGGAAATATCCTTTTACATTTCCAAACATTCCTTTTGGCATTAATTGTAATAATCCAGTGAGATTTTTGTATGCACAAGGAGTCAACAGCTGGTATGCTCCACACAGAGATCTGATCTCACCATCATCGAGTCTGTCACAAACTGCACGGAGTCACGAAGGCTGTAATAAGTAGTTGTAATAAATAATAAGTAAGGCAGTAGTTTATCATAAGGGTAATCCACAATCGAAGTCAGAACAGGCGAAGTTCATACACAAACACACAATCCAAACGTAAACTTTAGTAGTTTAGTAGCATAGGTTTAGTACCTATGATCACGCGCGTGAACTCGACAATCGACTACTGTGGACTTCGACCGAAAACAGGATGTAAATACAGGTATGTGCGCTGGCTGAATAAACATAATTTTTATTAATATCTTTCACATCTACTGCAGTCAGATTCACCCGCGTTCACTCAGAAGGAATCACTCACATGACCTGTGCACTTGTAATGACACATCAAAAAAAATGAGCTCAATGTTAAAATTGACCGGAGTTCTCCGTTAACACGCTGCCTCTTACGTTCGACGTTACAAAGGCGCTGTCCCAAGTGAAGGTGCTGAATTAGTTGGCATCGATTGCTCAGGAATCGATTTTCCACTTCACGCGAAGGTGAATTACAGCGTTAAGAAAGACAACACGTTCTATGCAAATGAAACATTCCTCAAATTATTCCAGTAACATTTATTTTAACATAGTTTAAGTTATCAGTAAAATATAGACTATTAATTAAATGATCAAATTGTCAGTTATATGTTCACACGATATGTTGTGACGGGTAGACGAACCGGATATCCCTCGCTAATCATCCACCCTCCTTATCCCGTTGTGCCACTTGTGCCGCTTCTTGACATGGGTTTAACGACTTCTAAAAATGATGTAATACACTTTTATATTAATGGTAAGGTACTTTACAATCAGAATTGATTGGCAAGCAGCTGCTGTTACTTCTGTTTAATGTGGTATTGATTGCCATCGGTTAATGTTTTCAATAAAAAGCAACCTATCTACAATGAACAGAGAGAGAGAGTTAGATACAGAATATGGTGGGGAAGCAACGTAAAAAAAGGGCACCAAGCTTCTCGTCAGAGGAACTTGAAGTTTTGCTGGACGAGGTGAGCTTGCACAAGGTGACACTGTTTTCCAGCTTTCGGAATAACTTGTGCAACAGCAACAAAAAAGAGCTATGGAGCGACATAGCAAGGAAGATGGCTGCCTCCGGATCAGGCACACCAAGGTCCTGGCAGGACGTCAGGCAAAATGTCAAAAGGCTTAAGTTTTGCCGAATAAAAAAATTGACATGGACTAAACGGCTCCGCGGCCGGCGCCGTCTTTGATTCAATACAAGGACACGTTGGATCGCTGCCATAGTTGGTGGCTTACTGGACACCACCATGCTTACTCATTTATAGATCTTAGCCATTTAGAGCCAAATTGTTTGCCAGATTTTAATTATCAAAAGTGATTGCCAATTTAAAGGCTTTAATGACATTACGAAATAGCCTAGGCTAATTACCACCATATTAGTTCTGATACCAAATAAAATCAACTTCATAAATAGGCCTGTATCCATTGCGAACATATTTTATTATTAGTCTTAAAATGTCCATTACATAAAATCATTGTTGAGCCACAACATTGTCAACATATCATAGTTTGACTTGTACTGCGCTGCGCTGATTTCTAAAGACTGCTGCACAGTGGCGACTAGCGTCTTGAGCTCAAACAACGCTAAGAGAGAGCTTACGAATGGTCCAGACCAACCTTACGAAAGTGTGACTTACAGAAGATATACTTAGCGTACGAACGTGTCGGGAATCGTGCCATAACGTTAAGAGAGAGGTTAAGGAATAGGTTAAGAACTACTTAGTGATAAGAACGTTTTGGGGAACCGGGCCCAGGCTTATAAAGGGTGAACTAAACAAGGTAATGGCACAAAAATGGGTTATGGGAGATGTAGTCTATGAGGGAAAGACAACAGTCTGGGGTGGAGTGCCCTCTAGTGAATAACCAGATCGTGATTACATTAACTGAGACAGACTTAATCTAGAAGAACTGTGGCAATGTCTCCAAGATGCTTGAAGAAACCTACCTGCAAAGCTACAGTACTGTGAAAAGTGAGTATGCTTTCAAAAATAATGTCATAAATAGATTTTATTTTATCAATTAACTAAACCAAATCAATATTTGGTGTCCAGCTTTTGTCCTAGGGACACTTGCACATAGTTTTTCAGATAGCTTCGCAGGTTTCTTCAAGCGTCTTGGAGATGTTGTTCGTTCTTCTGGATTTAGTCTGTCCTTTTATACTTGTGCTACAAAACTTTCAACCTCTGTAGTGCATCTTGTATATTTTCACAGAGCTTGTCACAGTGTATTTCTTTCTTTTTTTTCTTTTACTCATTTTACTTTCTTTTCTCCTTTGAATTCAAGGTTTTAAATGTGCTATGAATAAACTTTGACTTGACTTGACAGAGCAATTGTGTATAATATATATATAATATTTTCTTCCATTGTCTTTGACTTAACATTTTGCAGAACGTCCCAGTGTCTCGATATGTCAGCTGATTGACATTTAATATGCATCCACCCAATGCCACTTCCTCAAGTCCTTCACCGTTCCTGTGCTTCAGTGATTTACATCATGTCGAGATTACACTTACATTATACATCAGATTCACATCAGATCTACATTAAGCAAAATGCCCAAGAGGTGCATTGCACTCAGTTATCATTTCATTATTTTACTGCTGAAGGTAGAGGATAAAGCCTGTCACATTCTATTCTGTTCTATCTCCTCTCTCTCTTTATCTCTCTCTCCTTTTTTTTCTTTTACTTAGCTCTCACTCTGTCTCTTTCAAGCCAGACTTTGGCGATGCACTCACACACAAATGCATGGAAACAGACTTTTTGCTAATAAATTCAATTTGAATGGATTTTCAGGCAGTATTACCTACGCGTGTAATCTATGGATCACACAGGAAATGACTAAAGATTATGGCCACCCCGCTGAGGATAATGCGCTAATTTTGTTATTAGCTAACTCTGCTATTATGCTTCTTATTCACACTTGCAGACAGACATAAACTGATCAATCTACTCTTTTAAGACTATTTTACCCATTCAGCCTACAGGAAATGACCTAAATCTACCATGAAAGTGCAGGTAATGTGTTAACTCTCTCTCTCGTCCCTTTCAAACATACTCCCACATAATTGTATGTTACATCACTTGATTGTGTCTAACTATGTATGAGGAAATGACCTAAGACCTCTTGCGCTCCTCCAGAGAGTGTCGAGGTAATTACAGTGAGTGCTGGTGAGGCATGGTCAAGTGATTTACGTGTATGCGTATTTGGCTACAAATCAATAATCACATCCGACACGTTTTACATTACGTGTTCATTTTTGTCCCCTGGTCCTCAGGTCTACCCATAATCCTGGGATTTGCATCCAACAAAGGACAAAGCTTCATGTTACCTCTATGTCCTTGGTTATGCATCATCACCATGTTGATAAAAAGCAAACATGATGTGCGTATGCAAAATGAATAAAGTTCTTGTCTTTTCTGTGCATCACTTATGTCAATAGGGATGGGGGGGAAGTCAAGCGCTAAATTACCCATTACGTTGTCCATGCATGAAATATTTCATTAACATATTTAATCATGATATGTGTAAGATAGGTCATTGGTTTCCCCATCCGTACTTGTTCAGTATATGGAAAAGAATAGCACAATATATTTTCAGTGCTTGAAAGGACACGTTGAATAGCAGAAAACCTTCATAGCTTTTATTGATTTCTTTTAAAAGCCCATTGTGCCAATTTGCACAGATTCGAGCTAGTGAAAATGGCAAAGGACAGTTCAACTTTAGTGTATTCACATACTTGAAGATGTTGAAAAGATGTGCTGAAAGTAAAAAAAAAAAAAAATGCATTCAATTATTTTAAGAAATAATTTTTCTACTGACAGAGAAGGACCTGGGAGAAAAGGTCCTTCAAAGGCATTTTCATTTTCATTTTCATAATTAAATAAAAAATATTTTATATTAAACATTAGGTAACTGTTACAACCATAACTCTGCCTACCGCCTAAGTCTTGCCATCTAGATCCTGACCACTTTATTCTTTTAAAAAGAGAGATACACTCTCCGTAACTATTTTCTGCAGAGCAATCTCATCAGACTTTAAAATATAGAGTGCATATAGCCCCAGTACTCAAGAAACCTAACCTGGACTGCTCAGAAACTACCAGCTGGTCTCACCATATCTCGTTCTTCCTTTACAAGTTTTTTCTTATGCCATATTCAATAAAAATGTCAATCTCTTTACTATTAATAATCGGATTGGCACAGACTTCATATATGGTGATGACATATCTGGGTCAGTGTTTCATGGGTTTGGTGCTATTTTACCGGGTTGCCAAGTAAGTCTCCTCGACCTGCATGCACTCTCACAACAGGGATCACTCCTGGGACCGTTTCTGATCTCGATCACATCGCATGACTTTATTTACTATGTTTTACTACTATTTATTACTTAGTTACTATTGCTACACTGACGGTAATGGTACCAGAGTTATTATAGTTTTGCATTTTTATAGTTAGTTTTGTTTTATTTTGTGTTTTTATTGTTTTTCAGATTTTTCTATTTATTTAATTCATTAATTTATAAATGTATAAATTTACTCAAAATTAAAATAATATATCTAAAATAAGTAATTTTGCTTCGTTTCAGTTTTCCCCATTTGTGTTTTGATTTTGGTTCATTTTCATTCATTCATTCGTTCGTTCGTTCATTCATTCATCTATTCAGTTCAATCCATTCAGTTCATTCCATTCCATTCCATTCCATTCAGTTCATTACATTTATTATTAGTTTTGATTAAGAATAATAACACTAATGGTACATTCTTTTACATTACCCAGATAGAGATGAGATAGAGAAAATGAACAAAATGTGCTTAATTTAATAATGTTGTGTAGCATCCTTTTATTAAACATTGTTATTGCTGTTGCTATTGTAATAGTTACATTAATCTGTAACATGGGCACTGATCTTGAAAAAGGCTTAATCAGTGTTTAAAAATCATAGATGTTTGTATTAAATAACAGCATGATGATTAAGGTTTTAGATCTGGGTTATCAGAAGTGCTAAATAATAAACCTCTAAATAATGCTGCTGAATCACATGCTGATGTGTGCTTTGGATGGTGGTATTGATTGGTTTGAACTAGACGCAGGTCTGAATGCCTTATTACATAACTTGGGTCCTCATCTATTAATCATGAATACATGGTGGAACATCAAACTTAAATTGTCTCATTAAGTACGTCTCATAAGGGGCTATGCATTGGGTTCTATCTTTCTTCATCAGTGATTTTGCTTCATAAGCAGAGTTGCTAATAAATCAAGCGATTTACCATTATGTGTGTGATTAGATGTGGAATGGCAGGAAAAAAAAGTATGTTTCCTTCCTGTTAAGCGGATCAGAAACCTTTAATGCTATGAAGCATTAAAGGAGAACTCCGGTCAATTTTAACATTGAGCTCATATTTTTATACATTTGGAGTGCTGTCAGTACAGAGAACAACGACAAAAATCGGTGTTGCCTACACCGAGTTATCCTCTTTTTAAAATTTGCACCCTGTTGACTTCAATGGGGCAAGTTTTAAACCTGCTTTTAGGCTCTTAACATCCTTGATGTGTCATTACAAGTGCACAGGTCATGTGAGTGATTCCTTCTGAGTGAACGCGGGTTAATCTGACTGCAGTAGATGTGAAAGATATTAATAAAAATGATGTTTATTCAGCCAGCGCACATACCTGTATTTACATCCTGTTTTCGGTCGAAGTCCACAGTAGTCGATTGTCGAGTCCACGTGCGTGATCATAGGTACTAAACCTATGCGCGTGAACTCGACAATCGACTACTGTGGACTTCGACTTCATTCTGACAAGAGATCAAGTAAAACGAGAGAAAAGGGACATCTACATCTACTATAGAGTTATGATGATATCATCAGACAGATGATAAAATCATTTGATAATTGTGGACTGTCCTGCAGTGTTTTGCCTGACAGTAAATGGAAGATAAAAATGTCTTCATCAATTTTAATCAATCTCAGTATCTATGCTTAATTTTAACTGATTACAAATTGTATCAATATTCAATTTCTGCTTCCAAAACAAATGTATTCACTACCAGTTCAACACCATTTGCAATTTAATTACTTTTGCATAAAATTATATTAAATTAATTTAACTTAATCTGATTAAATTGTGATTGAAATTCAACTCCAAGTCTAGTTAAAAATCCTTTTCAATCAAATTTCAGTCCCTTGACCCCATATTATTCCATTCCAACTCCATTCCAGATCCAGTCCAAGTTGAGGTTGTTGTGCTCATTCCATTTATTTCCTTTCAGTCCCATTCAAATCAAAACATTTATGCACTGCAGCTAAGATGCTCCTTAATGCATTTTTATAAAAATAAAGTTTTCATTAGAACATTTGATATACTGTAATTGTGGATATAAATTTAATACCACACCTCTCTGACATTTTCATATATTTCTGTCATCACAGAGCTGTTCATAAACATTTTACAAATTGCTACAGAGAGACACTAATCTAATTGTGCTGAAACAAACATACTTTGCTTAATAAACAAAAGCAGTTATATAGAACTAAGCAGATTTACCCCTAACTAAGGAAAGACGCTCAAAATGAAGCTATGCACATCTAATTTCCACTCCCACTCCGCACTGCCAAGAAAATACATGTTATCTGACAGCTACACCTAAGGTGGCCTATGACAAATATCTTTCGATATTCAATGATGTTTTGTCACCAAGATATGTCATCTGTCAAACGCCTCTGGTATTTTCTGACACTGCGTCACCATTTAAGAGATCTCACATTGTCATTTCAGGACAGATGAGGCAAAGATCTGGCAAACCCAAACCGATGATTTTGAGATGAATCAAACAGTTTTCCACCATTTGCTCTGTCAATCTAAATGAAGTCTAACAGCTTATTTAACATTCCTGGGAGCACAAAAGCTTGTGTGCCAAGCATTGGTTGTTTACACAACTAGATGTTCTGTCCTCATTGTTGTTCACTTTAGCTGTGCTGCAGACTTACTAATCCCAGGCCATCCTTATTGAATACACGGTTAAATCTCTTGCATTGTTGCACACAGATGCAGCTGGTTCTTTCCGGATCAGTGACTATGGTAAGAATATCTCATTCAAGGGCAACCGCAGCTTAGCCATACTTAACTTCTCAGACCATGGCTGAGGGGCAGATATGTTCCTGTGGGCTACGATTCAGTTTCGGAATGATAACCAGCGGCAATGTAAACAGCTTTTAAAAGATCGTTTTAAAGAGTAGGCCAAAATAAGTGAAAAGGAAGCTGTCAGAGCTGGAATGATTTAGTGGTGGTTAATTGTTCCCTAAATTTGCTCAGTGACGCTTTCTGTTGTTACATTGAGTGACCAATCTTTTGTCTGCGAGTGAGTCATTAAATCCTAGATTCATTTGAGACTTCAGAAATAGTGCTTTATCTCAGCTGATCTGAATCTTGTCAAGCACTGGGGTTTTATCAAGCTAGAAAACAAATATAGACTTTCAATAATGCCTTTAGTACTTTTTGTACATTCATGAATTGGTGCCATTTATCCACCCCCTTTGGTCTCGTTTTTTTAAATAGATTTAGTCTCATGTCAAACTAAACAAATGACTTGCCCCCTTTCAATCACTGTCAGATCTTTATGCCTTTTCCTTTAGTTCATTACATCCCACACTTTACAAAAAGAGTGTTCTTTAAAGGTTCCTTAGACGTAGTAACAGTTCGATTCTGAACCATATAGTCCTGAAGAACTATTCTGTGGTGTAACAGTTCTGTGGAGAGACAGAGCGCAGAATTTGGCTCGAACCCAGAGTACTCCCCCCGTGTTTAGAAGTGATTAGAACACTGTAAAAAATGTTACTGCTATTTACTTAAAAAAATTATGGTAACAATATTACACATAATATTTTTGAGTAGTTAAAGCTTGATTTAATTCATGGAATCTACCTGAATAAATCATGTAAAATGCCCTAATTTATTTAGTCTATGACATAATGAATTAAAATTTTTTAGTGAAATGTGCTTTTTTATTTGAAGTATTTTTTATTCTCAAGTTAATGGATATAACCTGTTTATATTTAACTTTGAGATATATTGTTTTACAGTGCTATGCATAAGTTTAGACACCCATGCTAAAGTTGACTAAAAAGAGGAATAAAAAATCATCTTTTGGAAATTGAACTTAATGCCTTAATTTAAAAAATTTGGAAAAATCCAACCTTTAAGGACACCAATTTTCTTTGTGAATGAATAATGTGTCGTAAATAAATAAATGTTCTTCCTCAAAATACAGGGTGCATAAGTTTGGACACCCCTATGTTAAATTCCCATAGAGGCAGGCAGATTTTTATTTTTAAGTATTTAAAAAAAAACATTTTTTTTAGGATACTATGCATCCTGATAAAGTTCCCTTGGCCTTTGGAATTAAAATAGCCCCACATCATCACATAGCCTTCACCATACCTAGAGATTGGCATGGGGTACTTTCCATAAGATCATCTCTCAATGCAAATCAAACTAGCTATTAGGCTAACTGAAATAAAACCATGCCAATCTCTAGGTATGGTGAAGGCTATGTGATGATGTGGGGCTATTTTAATTACTTTAAATACTTTTTTCTTAAGAGTGCATTTTGGTGAATGTTGCTCCAAGTCTTGTTCAGACTCAAAACTACTACTTGTTCAGTGAAGAGTGTCATGCTGTAATGTAGGTCCAATCAATGAAATTCCCCTTCACAGCCAGCCCAGCAGGCACAGTACGTCAATGAGACGTCAGCAAGACTTTGGACTCCAACTAATCCAACGTCAGTCAGACGTCATATTTTGGTTGAAAATAAAAGTCAGGTTGATGTCTAAACCCAAAGTTTGTTTGGTGTCAAGCTCCAACGTCAGACAGATGTTGAATTTTGGTTGGAATAAGCACTGCAAAAAAATGTGACATGCATATTAAAACCACAAGTCCTATATAATCAAAGCATTAGACACTGAATAAGATCAGGGATTCAGGCAATTACATGATGATATCGTCGTCATCATCAATAAACAGCCAACATCACCTGATCTCATTTTCTCATGGCTTTTTTAGCTTCAACAATTGTGCTTTATAAACACACAATTATAGCAGTCAGATAAAATTTTATATTAAAGAGTCAAGGGTCAAGAGCACAACTAAAGCAAACGCTAACCACCATCATGGTGACTTTAAAATGCAAAATATGATTAAACCGGAAATTAAATAAAGTAAATCTGGTTAGTTTTAAGTGAAGCTGGTAATAAGTGTACGGCCATGCATTTCACCTTTTTGTTTGGTTTATTCCAACCAAAATTCAATGAGTGCCCAATGTTGGAGCTTGACGTACAGTAAAACAAACATTGGATTTAGACGTCAACCCGACTTTCATTTTCAACCAAAATCCAACGTCTGACCGACGTTGTAGTCTATATCCTGTGCCTGCTGGGAGCACTCGCATACTATTTTCTCATGCTATAGTCAGTCTGTATAAGAAGGAAAGCTGTTACTTTTTTCAAAATGGAGATAATTTATTCAGTACATTAAAGTGAACAAGACGATTGATTCGCAAGTCAAGTCAATTTTTTCTTTTCATATATATATATATATAAATATATATATTTACAAATATGTATAATTTAAAATACTATAATTTTGAAGTACCTATAACAAATAACAAACATTGCTTTAATTGACAGCAGATCTGCTTCCATCAGAGGCCAGAACAGCACAATATAACAGCATTAGCAATACCAACATTATTATGGGCAGGCAGTCACTGTAGTGTTGGGTTTCTGTCGTGCAGGCCTCAATCAAAACTCATCTGGGAGCTGCATGAGAAACATTAACCTCACCGTGTTGTTTTGTGCAGTGCTCCTAATGGAGGGTAATGAAGCGAGGCCATTAGACCCTGTGTATATCAGTGCTGAAACAGATAAATAGATAATTAAATCACATCCTTAATTGCGTAATGGTGCTGGGAGTGTGGTCAGTGCGACTGACGCCTGGGATTCGATCTGGGTGTAACAAAATTCGCTCTCAGTCCCTTGTATCCTCCATAGGCTCCACAATTCTTGGAGAAAATGTAACTGATGGGTGTGTAGGCCTTACAGCAAAACCTTTCCTTCACTCTCAGTGCTTGGATTATAGCCGACCGCCTGCCTTCTTTATCTTGAATCGTCAAGCTCCTTTATGGTTACAAAGCAAACGTAATTGAAAATTTTCTTGTGGAATGGCCTTTTATACTTCAAAAAATGAGATCCATCTATCTCTAGATCAGTCTGAGTTTTGTAACCTGTCACTCTGCTTGGCTTCCGTTGCTCACGGTAGTAGTTTTTTTCTCCTGGTATATCTAATTATTCTTCAGATTTATTCAAGAGGGTCTTAAATCACTTCTGAGAACAGCTATGCATCAGACATAAATAATGTTTTATTTCATAACCAATCACTGATACATTGTTTACACAGAAATGACTTATAATTCTCATCATGAAGTGAATGTTGTTTTCCACTGTGATCGTATTATTCATATTCATACGAAGTGTGATCCTAGATAGCATCTAAAGCATAAACCCTTTTATGGATGAATCCTTATTTGAATTAATTATAAACAATAAAATCATCATCATTGCATAAGGGCATGAGAAATCCTATTTTACCTGCAGTTCTGAATGTGATTCTGCAGTTTAAATGTCATGTGTTTTTTATTAAACAAGTCCGATTCGTGAACTACATTAAATGGCTCTAATGAGTCGTTTCTTTTTATTGAATCAAACTCATACAGAGCGAACTGTGTATCCTGATTCCACATTGAATGACTATTACGCCCTAAAATGACTATTACGACTAAAAACATGCTGTTTTTCCTTAATTTTTAAATGCAAATGAGCTGCTGCTCCCCACCCCCTATCCAGAATAGTGCTGTGCCTTTAAAGCTTGTGCCTCGGATACTCTGCCAAAAAATAATTAAACAAAACATCTGTTTGGTTTTGATTATCATCTCTGTCGCGATCACGCTCACATGACATTGCCGTTCATCGCCATCATGAAAGTTATTATTTGCATGTGTTTTAAAGCCACATCAGTTTAAACTTCTGATCTATGGTTTTCTGAGCGCACACACCTCAAGCATGCGTACAGAAATCTGGCTGTAAGCGCAACAGGGCTAAAATCGTGGGTCTAATATTTCCTACTGAATTTAAAGGGTAACTCTAGTCAAAATGCAACCTAGGGTCTTTTTGTTAATCTACCCGAGGCAAACTTTCATTTAAAATAATAAATAGAATGGAAACGACACTTTTAAGTTTGACTGTGTTTTCGTTTTCGGTCAAACTGCCTTTTGAATGGGAGTGCTTGGGGCACTACTAAGATAGCATCAAAAATCGCTATTTTTAAAACACTAAGAAGGCTCGACACAACATGAAACTTTGCTCGAAGTATCACCAGGGGCTCTACACATGAACTCGAGCATTGAGAACATTGTTTGTGTACACAGAGTTTACAAAAAAAAAAGATTTTGAACAACTCACTGTAGCTGTGTCCGCCGGTGATTTGTCAGTCAAAAATAGTCGATCTCCGAATGCAACGCAACAGGGAGGAGAGTAAAGATGGAAAGCTCCTAAAGCTTCAAATTCATGGATAATTTGTTGTTTTGTCGTTAGTGAAGATCAATATTGACCTTGTATTTGAAAAAGGATCCTCACATAAGAAACAATACTAAAATTCAGAGCCAATTCATTCGCATTCGGAGATCGACTATTTTTGACTGACAAAATGCCGGCGGACACAGCTACAGTGAGTTGTTCAAAATCTTTCTTTTTAGTAAACTCTGTATACATAAACAATGTTCTCAATACTCGAGTTCATGTGTAGAGCCCCTGGCGATACTTCGAGCAAAGTTTCATGTTGTGTCGCGCCTTCTTAGTGTTTTAAAAATAGCGATTTTTGATGCTATCATAGTAGTGCCCCAAGCACTCCCATTCAAAAGGCAATTTGACTGAAAACGAAAATACGGTCAAACTTAAGAGTGGCGGTTTCATTCTAATTATGCTTTTAAACGAAAGTTTGCCTTGGGTAGATTAACAAAAAGACCCTAGGTTGCATTTTGGCGAGAGTTACCCTTTAATTGATCAGAGTGGTTACTGAACCAACATCTGAATGTGCCACAAGATATTTTCAGTGATGTCTGGGTCTAACTGTCACGATCCCCAGTCACAGCCCAGTCTCCAGCACTACAATTCCCAGAATCCCTCTTGGTCCCCACCTGCACTCACTCAATCACCCACACCTGTTTCTAACTAATCACCTCATCAGCTCCCTATATAATCACACATCTCAGCGTCAGTCTCTGTCTGGTCTTGAACAAGGAAAGACTCTCTTACCTGTTCGCTGTGGGGTCCTGGGTGTATTCCTATTCTTGTCTGCTCCTGAAGTTCTCTAGCTGCTGAGGTGTGTGCTATCTGGTTTCCTTCTCCATTCCTTTAAGACAAAAGAGAACCATCATCATTCTCCATATTCAAGACTGTGCACCCTGTAATCCCTAATAAAGATTTTCTGGATTCACTTAACCTCTGTTAAGTGTATATTTCCTGACACTAACATAATTTTATAGAAAACACTGTGACAAAGTGTGCAGCTTAGATGCTGCCAGAGGGTTGTTTTGATGTTATTATGTTAACCTGTGATCATTAATCATGTGATCACCCATCTGAGCATCTGGTGTTTATTGAAAGTGAGTGCACTTTCACAAGTCTGTATGTCACCTATCTAATGCATGGCATCCCCAGATACAGTAGCATAACACATGTGAAACATACCTAGCACCAGGGCTGACTCTCCTTTCATCTAGTCTTGTGTGTATCCTGCGAGGCCCTGACTCCACATTGCTCGGCAAACGACAGCCCATCTCTTAATTTGACAGGAGCACATAATGGGGTTTATAATTAGCCTTGAGGTCATGGAAGTTGTGCTTGGCAGTTCCTGTGCTGTCAGGTTAATAGATATGCCTGCAGTTGATGAGAACTAGAGGATGAAAAGATAGATCTGCGAAGGGCTACGGTGCACGACCTGCAATGTCAGGTGCGGTTTGACAGCCCACATCTATAAGAGTGAGCCAACCTGATAAAATGCCTTGTACTAATCAAATATAATTGATAAACTGCTATTAGTGTGAATTCGTAATAATATGTGCTTGAGTGGGGGGGACTGTAGTCACTACTGTCTGACTAATAATGTAGAATATACACTTTGTACAGGATAAATGCATTGCATTGTCAATGGAAAGTCCCCATTAAACATGGAAACCTAACATGTGTATGTGTGTGTATTTTTTTAAAGTCCCCCATAGTCAATTGTATCCCTTAAAACTCATCTTTGATCACCAAAAGGACATATTTAAATGCTTTTTCCTTGGGAAAAAAAACATCATGCCTTAAAATAGCTTGAATGTAACTCTACACCCTTGCCTCAATTAGTATATGGTTATATGAATATGCAAATTAGCCCCGCCCCCACTCACTCACACCAGCTCAGAGTGTGTCAAGGTAGTTTGTGATGTCAGAAATCGATTTCAAACAGCGTTTCTGAGACTGTCTTTGGTTCACTGCAGTTTTGAGGAGAAAATATTCAACAATGGTGTTGATTTATGCATGTGTACATGGTTTGTCTTAAAGCATATTAAAAACACCACTTAGACATATAAATAACATTAAAAGCTTGATTTTCACCACAGGGGGACTTTAAAATACATATAATTAAGCCGTTCAAAAGTTGATTCCTGTAAACTGCAACTTCGCTAACCATTCCAACACCGCTATTAGCTCAATCAATGGTGAGATTTTAGGATGGGGCTATGTGTTTGACTGATCAACTGCAGACAGGGGAAGTGTTCAGAACACCTATTTGAAATTACAATGCCGTTAGTTGACATGAGTAGAGCAGAATTTGCTAACTTTAAATCTTAACATTACATTACCAGTATCACTTTAACGTAAGTAAACCTCAAACTGAATTGTATCACATGCACCTATGGATTCAGTGCATTAAATAACATTAAGGAACAGGTTACTTATCCCATTGTCTATGCAATCCTTTAAAATCTTTTGCAAACTTGCTTAGAACAGATTTTGAGATAGTATTTATCTGTGAAATTAATGGTAGGTGCCATAAACCTCCTTTGTTCATTTTAAGGGTATTGAGATGTCATTCCTGTTTGTTCACTGTAGCCTTAAATGCTATTGATCGGTCAACTGCCATTTGCCGAACACTAGCAAATTTGCTCTCACCAGGCTCACAAAGACTAGCAGAAAAAAAAGTATTTTAAAAAGAACACAACTGTCAAAATGTAGAGAGCAATTCACAGATCTGAAATAGTGTATTATTTATTTTCTTTCCATATCCATGAATAGTAATGATATTCAGAGATAATTTGGGATGATATTGCTTTTTATCAAGAGATCCATGTTCTTAGGAAATGGAGCATGGACGTTCTACAATTCACCACATCTATTACGGTATAATTTACAACTTACCAAAGGAACAATGAAAGCACTGTCATTATTCCAGATGTATGGACGAGCTGAGATCAAACAATGGCCTTTAATAAAGAGTCAAGGAGTCACTCACATATACAATGCCTCTATGGCAATAATGTGGCATCCTTCTAAATTGGACCCCAAGCATCAAAATCAAAGGACATGATGGATATAATACTATTTCAGAGGCATTGCTGTTATAGCTGGGGTATTTTATTTATCTATGAATGAGAGTTTGAAATATCCCCGTTTGTCATTTTTACTGTTTTGCCTATTCCTCTCAGACTGGAATATATTGGCTATTAACCTTGCAACTGCTTTGACATGATGTAGGATTATAGGGTCTTTCAGGTCACTGTCTACAGTCTGTGATCACTAATAAGATTTCCAACCTATTGAAAATAGGGTCTGATTATATTATTAAGATTATGAGAACCATGCAGATAATAGAGATTTGCAGACCACATCCTTTAGCTCATCGGCTCCTAGTTCAGGGTTAAGGCCTCCTCTGTCTGTATGGATCACTCCGTGTGTTCAGGGGCCACTTTTGTTTGCTCTCATTGAAACCTCAAACCGGCTTCTGATTGAACTATCTTTGTTTTAGTCGACTGCTCTCTCTTTGAACATAATTACAGTCTGTCTCGCCGTAGCATTCTGCTCGTAGACACATATGCCATTGATCTATTTCCTTCTCAACCTCTAAGATCTGTTGCTCTTCAGACAGCTATTGCTTTTATAGTGATGGTGCAGCGGCAGTTCAGAGGCAGAGAAGATGAGAGAGATGAAGAAAACATATTTTGAGGCGAGTCATTAAAAAAGAGACTTTAAACATACATAACATTTTCAATTCCCAGAGTACATCAGATTCCATAGTTTCCAAAGTTCACCTATGCTACATATATTCATTTTGGGGTTTTGGAGGAAAGACTCTTAAGATCTGTTGGCCTGGTGATCATGGTTCTACCAGAAAGACTCGGGAGGCAAGAGACCGTATAAATAAGATTTATTTAACAGTTGTATGCAAAATTATATGTTAAAGTTCTTTGGCGTGGGCCCCGTCCGTAATCCAAATCCGAAGGGTCGCAGATGCTTGCAGTTCCTGCCTGAAGATGAAATCAGGGCCGGAGCCTACTCCCGATGGATGGACAGGGACCGACCTGGTGGTGGTGGGGATTATGGGGGTGAACGCCGGTAGTCAGTATCTGCGAACGTAGTAATGGGTGTTAACCGGACTTATATCCTCCATATGTCAAGTGGTTAGCTAGATCTGTGGTTAATGAATGACGTGTTAATGAATGACATGATATTAGAGTCTTCCCGGTAGAACTTGCGCAAGAGCTCCAATTGCTTCAGTTTTCAAAGCCTGAAATATCATAACCATAATCATAATTACAATCCCTTTGTTGTAGTGCTATATTGGTCTGTGACAAGCAGGACGAGGGCCGTGATTGATAATGAGCATCACCTGCGCGCTGCACCGGTCTCGAGTTTCTCACGGAGGAGCTTCGGAAAAATAAAAGGAGGAGCGACGACAGTGAAGGACAAGAGAGGACCAGGCCTGGACTATTTATGTTATGTTTTGTTTATGTGTGTGCAGTCGTCTGTGAGGGGCTGCTTTTACTTTTGTTTTGTCTATGTTTATTTGTTGTTGTTGAACTTTTGCAGGTTCCTGCCTCCTCCTTCCCCTGGACAACTAGCCTTGTTATCCTTGTTATAAAGTCATAAGGTACTAATAACGGAAAAGTTTTTCCTTTGCTTTTTTCATGTACAGACAATGTTGTCCAAACGATCCCCGTTCACACAGATTCACGACAACGACTACAAACGCTGTAGGCCTATTATGCATGCCAGGGGCCCGTTCTTCGTACGTCGCTAACTCAGTTAGCTGGATTTGATAGTTGGCGATTTGGCATGATCTTGGATTGTTTGGTTCTTCAACGCTCATCCTGGACTTGCTGTCATAGCAACAGGTGCGCAAGCTTAAACCTGCTCGGGAGCAGGCTTATTTCATGTTAACAGGATTAGATCCCGGCTTTATAAGCGGAGCTGATACGGGAAGTAGGTTTTTTTGTGGCATTTCCAAGCCACTTAAGACCCAATGTTGTAAAGCAGTTTTTTTAAAGCAGTTTTTTTTTTTTGGCTATCATAATTTTTTATGAAGATCATGCAATCATGACCATGCCGATTACAGTATACACTCTCAGAAAAAAAAGGTACAAAAGCTGTCACTGGGACAGTACCCTTCAAAAGGGTTCTAATATGTACCATTTAGGTACTAATATGTACACTTTTGGTACCAATATGTACCTTTGAGGGACTAATATGCACTCTTTAGGTACAAAGGTGTTCCTTTTGAAAAGGTACCGCCACAGTGACAGCTTTTGTACCTTTTTTTTCTGAGAGTATATGTCACTCAGGCTTCACTAACGTGATTGGTACCATAGACTATAGGCTAGACCATAGACTGCCATCAAGGCCTCAATGAAGGGGATTATGTGAACAGAAAGGGGGTTCACAATGTAAATTACGTTACTATTGTGATTCTTAATATTCCAGATTAATAATATTTTATCAAATAAAAAAAGGCAGTTGACTAAAATCTTCCATATCACAAATGTGAAAGCAAAATGGCCAGGATCTGTGCATGACTTAAGAATTTTCAGAGATTCACATTTATGCACATTATTTGAAAGTGGTAAGGAAAGTTCCACAATTAAATATCAAACTCACTGTATTACATACACTTGTGCTGATCCTAACAGAACTGCATTTTTTCATAGGTGATTATGACATGTTCCTGCCTGCAGACAGGTGTTTTATGACCCCATTCCCTGACCCAAACCAGTTACAATGCAGCTCTAGCCAGGACAAGGGCACACAATGAAATGGACTTTGGCTAACTAAAGGGAAGATTTCAGTGTCTGAAAAGTCTGAGGGTTGCACATCTGACAGGGCCTGTGACATTGTTGCACGTGCCATATTACACAACATTGCCAAAAAAAAACCACTTTTCATTAAATGTTTAATAAAAAACAAATATGCTTAGTTCCTTGAGTTTTATTTCAATTGTTCTTTGTAAAGAAAATCCAGTGGTCAAGTGCCTGCAACAAGAGATATTAGACACATGCCTCATGCAACAAATAAAAAGGAAAAGTTGGCTACAGTATACACTGCCCACCTGTAGGCCTATGTCTCCTCTGTCTGTGCAGACTCTTCTGTAGGCCTTTCTGTAGATGTGGAATCCTGCAACTTATATTGCAGCCATAAAGCATACAAGTATAAATTAAGTAAAGTTATTTATGCACTTGCAGGTAGGCTAGTTCCTCCATATGACAGTAATCTGAGAGGGTTTATTCACTGTCCAGTGCATTGGAAACAAATGGACATTACAAAGTCTTATACTTTCTTTCCTTTGGAAAGTTAGAAAATGTCCACTTACTGCACATATTTCAGCCACCACTTTCTTGGGAACAGATACAAGTGTTGGTGTATTATGTAAAAGTGCACAAAAGAGGAAAACACAATGTCATTACAATGAACTACACTTGGGAAAAATGTGATCAATAACTCATGGCAAAATATTATTACATTAACATAATTTTATCAGTTTGCACTTTCACAAGTCAAAGCAATTCATCATTACTCAAGATTTAACAGTTGAAATGACTATACGGCCTTAATTTAATGCAGCAAAAGTTATTTTACAGTGTAGGCTACTAAGATCTTTTCTTTTCTTTTTCTCAGCCTTTTTCTTGGTTGCTTTTATAAACAGACAACCATTTATTTAACAGTGCCTTTTATAAAAGAGACTATAATATGACAAAAAATTACCATTATGTAGAATATTTTTGTACTTCACTTTGATTTGTTCCCATGTTCTAGTGTGGTGACTCTGACATTACAATGAACAAAGTAATTATGCAATTATTAAAATACAAAAATATAGGCTAATAAGTGATAAAAACATCTAACATGGCCACTTCTAACGGATTTAAATTGTCTGCTACTTTTTGCCAGCCCTCTCTCCTGGCTTTTGCAGACTTTGAGGTGTTCCCTGGTGTTTTGATTAAACATTAAAATTCCGAATAAACTTCGACTATTAGTTCTTGCTCTGCTGAGGAGAAAAACTGTGCCCGCTCTTTGGCCACGCTGAACAGCCAATAGCAGCGTTGCTAATCAATGTTTCTACTATCGATACATATCCCCTTTTAAACCAGCGCATGAACGCGCAATTATCTCAGATAACTCAATCCAGCTATACTAATCATATCCAGCAGGTGTGTTCGAAGAACCTTATTAGCCAGATCATGATTAGCACGATGATATCATCTTGGATGTGTAATTTGATCTCGGATGTTTTAAGCAACGTACGAAGAACGAGCCCCCAGGCCAGTAGTTGCCGATGTCACTTTGTAAAAAAATAAAGTGTTAAAGTGAACACACAATATGCATGTGAAACACTTTAGGAAAGTCGTCATCTGATTGGTTGAATTCTACAGGATTTTTTTCTGGAGATATCCAAAGATTCTTTAACTGTCCACCTGGAAAGCAAGCCATCATGACGCCAAACCCCCTCATAGAAGAAGAAAGACGTGGTATTTACAACTGTGAAAATTAGTGCTTACTAGGATCAACTAAACGCTTGATTTTCAAAAGTATGTGAAGTTTGCAGTGCCACTGTTGTAATAAACATTGTGTACTTGATCAAACACATAATGGACTGGACCATTCAGGAAATGGAATGGATTGACTAACAAATAATTCACTATATGTTTTTTCTTTTAAAAAAATGGTGGTGGAATACTTTTCCACATCATTCCGGCCTAATTTTTACCCTTATCATAACTAAGCCTAGATTGGGATGATGGTCTATTGTATTTGATACAGAACTAAGAATTTTCATCTGAGTGAGTCAATGCACCAATTGAAAATGAGTCAGATGTCTGATAAAATGAATGAAAAGGGCATACGATTTCATCTTAGATTATTGGATGCAGATCATTCAAAGCCCTGGTGATAAAGATGAAGGGAACAGTACCAGACAGACAGTAACTTTTTGTGAGGGTAGTATAAAAATGTGTGAGACGGACAGTCTGTGAACGAAAGATAAAAACATCTCTCTGCACTCTGTCTTGAGATGTGTTTATTGGGCTCAACTGTAACATGAGGCTTTTGTACAGGGATGGGTTGTGGCAAGGTCGTTGACTAAAAGCTTTGCTGTTAGATCTGGTGGGAATGAGCATCTGTGTGTTGGTTGGTGAGTTTTGATTGCAGTGTTTTTGCAGATTGGAGATGGAATCCCATCTCTCACTTTGGAGAGGTTGGGTTTTCTAACCCTCTGCGATTTTCAAATGGCATTTCCTAGCAGAGGTCACTGTCTGCCTGACCTGCTCCCCCCTTTACCCTACCTGCACATCTCTCTCATCCTCTTTACTCTATCTCAGATTGGAAGTGGGCAATATTGGCAGCTGTAAATGTCACAGCGCTCTCATCGAGTGTAAATGAGAGAGTGTTGTCCGGCTACCTGCACCTTTCCCTCCCTGTGTTAACACATTCTACAGCTATAAAAGTGTGTGCGTTTACTTGACTGCTGCAGCATAGCATTTCACAAAATTAACATTTTCAGCTTCTTTGCTGGTCTTGAATTTCAGCAATAATCAGTTTGATCACAAAAATCGCACTCACCATGGTCAACATGTTTGGTAAACTCACTACACTCAACACTCTAAGCACCATGCTATACTCAAGATACATCACACTTATCGCAGTCTAAAATTACCCAAAATAAAAGGGATTTTTTTTTTTTTTTTTTTAAATAAATATGACTACTGCTAGTAATAATAATAATAATCAGGATTATATTCCAACAAATAATATCCATGTTGACTAGGTTCCAAAAAAACAATAGTGTGAATGAAATAAGAGAATGAGTAGTAGGAAAAAGAGATCCCTGTCCTTTTCCAGGGACAGTTTATGTGAAAAGAGAACTGGGCTCTAGTCGGTTAACTTTCAGATTCAGTCAAATGAAAGATATGAGTTTGATTATTTTAAAGTCATATGAATGAATACTTTGAAAGTTTCTGTCTGGCTGCTCAGCTGTTTGCAGAACATCATGTAAAGTGTAGACAAAAGAAAGTGTAGTTTTTGCACACCCCTTTGAACGAGAGAGCTGTTTCACTGTAATTGGATGCCGTTTTGATCTTTTAGCCTGTTATCTTATGCAGCAGCAGCAACAGTGTGAGATCTTACATGGGTCATATCACAAGGAATTAAAATGTCCTTAATCTTTTGAGATAACAGGGTTTGATGTACTTTTAGAGCTCAAAGCTTCCTCCTCAGTACAAAAAGACTGCAATTTTGCCTTGTTTATAAAAAAAAAAAAAAACTTACACATGAACAAAAATAATAAAAAATAGATATACAAGTTCTGAAATGAAACTCTAGATGGTGCAGGCTAATAGGTAATTTTACTCACCTGTTCATAATCTCATCGTTATCTATAGGGCACAGCTGATTGGTTCCTGGCGTATCAGTAGCCAATGAGCTCACTGCTCAAGCTTCAAATACTTGGGTAGAATTTGCCTTAGCAGAGCAGTATGCTTTCAGAAACCTAAAAAAAACAAAACAAAAAAAAGTATCCTAATATTGGTGTCATCAGAGAGTTGTCATAAATTGGCAGGGTGCAGAGGCACTAAAGAAAGAATGAGAGAGACACAGAGGCATGGCTGTTTAGTAGTCATCTGAAGTGCTGGATGTAATTAGAGCGGTCATGCATTCCCTTCTCGCACTGCAACAGAAGTAATACAGGGAAGCAGAGAGGATGTTTCATCTAGCCTTGTCTTATGCTGGCATTCTCCTGGCAGAGTTTAAAACGACTCGTCTCCATGGAGTTCATATCTAGACAAGCTCCCGCTCAGCACACACATTGACATCAAACAAATCAAACTGAAAAGAGAGTGAAGAAGGGAGAGAAAAAGAGAGAAATGGGGAGAATGTGCGTGACACATACAGAGAATAATAGACATCAAAAGTTGGGACTGAATGATAGGACCAAATGACATTTAGTTCTTCTCCTGACACCCATCACAAGATGTTTTTGTTATAGGAATAAGCATTCGTCATGCAAGTCATTCTGACCTGGTTCGATTGAACAAAATGGACATGTACTTTGCAGGGCAGATCCATCAACGCTAAAATACTTGTAAGAGTTCGTATTATTGCATTTGTAGGCGGGATGTGAAGCGTCCAAGGCAAAAGCCATGTCACCATCTTCAAAAATAAATAAGGTAAATGTGACTGACAAACTAATTCATTGAACCGATTTGTTCAAAACACAGATTCATCCAGGAATGTATTCTTGGGATGAATTTGTATTCTCTGTAGAGCCCAATTCACTTCTAATTAAATTTTCAGGAAGGTATAATTAAAAGCTGGAAAAAGAAATGGATATTTCTGTCTCAGTGATCTGTAAAAACGGCAACAAACAAGTTAATTAAAATCAATGGTGTGAGATTTAGGTTGGGGACAGAGAACAAAGCGCTCATTTTGAACATGTATTCTCTGTATTTCCCCCTTGTACCTATAATTCAGTTCTAGGACCATCGCATACTATTGCACTGACAGAAATGAGAATATTTACATATGCTGCAATTTGGTACTTGACAGTATCTCTCTGATTAAGCTGCCCTGGCCTTGCCACTATATCCATGGACCTTATGTGATAATTTAATTGCTTAATAACCACTAATTCACCACTAATTGGCAGCAAATAAGCTGTGAAGCTTAAATATGAACTTGAACTAAAATTGCTTATTAATTGCTTATGTGATTCAAGTTGTCACAACTGTCAAGCTCGATAACACCGGATCGTCTTAACACAGCATACTCTCTCATTTTAGGCCTAGTTCGATAACTTCCCCTTTAGTATGTGCCATCTGCGCATGTCTCTCTGCACCACCTCACGATGTCATGATCGTGTCTGGATGTCTGTTTAAAGCTGCGTGCTGTCAGGGCAGAATAACTCTGAAATCACTTATTAAATCCTCTGTGTTTATTCCTGCTGCAGCTGATAAGACAGCGTGTGAAGAAGGTGATGCAATGCTCGCTGCTTCTTTTAGAATCGCAATCGGGATCAAAATTACTTTTATCTCTCATGTGTAATACTAAACTCATGTCAGAACAGTTCTTTGATGCATGGCACTAATTGTTTTAATGGCATAAAAAGGCACACTGTATCAGCTTAAAGTATCACAAAGAGACACGGTTAATCTGCAAAAAAGAAAATATGCAAATGTGAAAAGACAAGGCCAACCAATAACAAACTGAAAGAAAATGTGTCTCAGATGTTTTTTCTTTTCTTTTTCTTTTCAGCTAAGGGGTCAAGATTATGTTGGGTACGAATGTATATTATATTACATTATAAAATATTATATTATATTATATTATATTATATTATATTATATTATATTATATTATATTACTGTAACGCTAGGTTCCCAAATGTGATGCGATCTGGGAAAACCCATCACGGTGAAATTTTACCTATTACAGTGTCTGATACCATATTGCTGGTTTCAAGCCCTTTCCAAACGTTTTTATTTCTTTCATCATTTGTCGGTAACAAAAGTTATGGTTATCTGAATTCGGCTGATCGCTATGATTTTCAGGAATGGAATTTTGGGAAAAACAGGGTTAATTAACTGTTACGTCCTGCTAGCGGGACGATTGGCTCTCTTTTTTATTGTCTTTTTTTCATATCACATATTTTAGTAATCATCATAGATTAGGTATCATTCAAAATCTTACAAACTCAAAATTCATCATGTGAAAACCGTTTTGAAATTGGACGATTGAGAGGCAAGCAAGATCTTTTAAAGGGGTGGTATAATGCCCTTTTCACAAGATGTAAAATAAGTTTTTGATGTCCCCAGAGAGTGTATGTGAAGTTTTAGCTCAAAATACCCTACAGATATGTTTATACAGCATGTTAAAGTTGTTTTTGAGGGTGAGTTTTTGTGTCTGTTCCTTTAAATGCAAATGAGCTGCTGCTCGTGGCACAGAGGGTGGAGCTTGTGTCCTTTTACCTCACACAGACATGCACTGAAAATTTCAAAAACTTTTAGCCTTTTATGTTCAAAACGAAGTCAGAGAGATGGAGAGACTCCAGAAGAAGTGACAACATGTAGACAACATTTCTGAATGGTTAGTTGATGAATTTTTATCTTCTAGTCATTGATTATCATATTTTGTCTTGATAATCTATAAATCGCGTTCCCAGGGGTGGGTTTATGTAAATTATAGGGTTAGTGATGTCACTAACCCGGGAGGAATGCCTTGTAGTCCCTACCAGCTGTTTGTTGTAGACCTTAAAAAGCAATTTCTTTAAAAGCAAATATCTCCCTTTGCTTTGAACTTTGAATGTTGTAACTTTGCAGATGTTGTTTATGCTCAAACAGCAACATTACACACTAAATAAAGTTAGAAAAGTGAAATCATATTCAACCTCCCCTTTAAGCGAGCAGCTACTTCAAACTCCGTTGTTCTCTTGTGCTTTTTGGAGATATGAAGGATGCAATACTACTCTATAGGTATTCAAGATTAACATGAGATTGACTGAAACTGAGTGTTTCACCCCCCCTTTAAAAAAAAAACGTGCGTGCCGTTGTAGTTTAGACATGACTGGTGGGAAATACGCATTGATATACCTTTATTCTAGAAGTTATGTGGTTTATTTTGATAGGTGAACTGTCTTTGTAGTGTTAAGAGAAGGAGAGCTGTGGGCGATATTTTATTTTTTTATTTTTTGCACATCTGCCGTACATGTTCTTAAAGAGAAAGACAGTCTTTTCAGCTTGCCACTATAAATTGCTATTTTTCTGCACTAAACTAGTGAATTTGGCCAAGATATATTCAGAGATGATAGACATGTCATAGAATATTAATTTAATGAAAACCCAATTTTGACAAAAGAAACTCAAATGAAGACGATGATAATGCAGATTCAAATAACAAGAGGATTTATTCCAAACGTGATAAGCCAACGTACGAGACAGTGTGCACTTGACAAAAACAATAACCTACAAGGGATAGAACAGAACAGGGATTATAAATACACAAGCAGACTAAACAAGGAACAGCTAACAAGACTTGACCATAGAGACTAACGAGAACAGGTGCAGACAATACAGAACATAATTGTGACGCCCCCCTCGGAAAGGCGTGTCGTGATGACAACAAAAAAAAACAGAAAAAAGGGCGGAGGGCGTGGAGCTGGGGACGGACTGGAATCTGGGGACATTGGCCATGGACACCATGGTGGCGCAGACGGGGGGAGGAGCCAGGGTGGAGTCTGAGCTGACTGGCAGGACGACACCCGGGAGCTGATCAACGGCGGCGAAACCATGGGTGGCTGAGGATCCCATGGAGCTGAGTGGCTGACGGACCATGGTGACACCGTAGGCGTAGACCCGGAAGTCAGGAGCTGAGCAGCTGATCTTTGGGACTTGGGGACGGATGACCGGGGTGACGATGTGGTGAGGGAGGCCGACGGGGAGGTCGGAGGAAGGAAGGAGTCCAGGGGTGCCGAAGGGGTGCAGCCCAAATCCCGGAAGTCCATGGATGCCGCTGGGCGTCGACCGCTGAAGGCCGACCTGGAGTGTCGAGCAACCCCAACGGAGCTTCCGGGCAGATGGACCATGGAGGCGATGAAGGAGAGGTGGGTCGAGGTGTGGGCGACGGGCTGACAGGACGAGGTGGTGGAGTGGGCCTGGAGGCCCGAAGTGCAGCCGGGGACTCGGCCTCTAGATGAGCTGGTGGCAGGGGAGCCCGAGGCGCAGAGGATGAGCTGCACGGAGTGAGTGGCGGTGGCGGTGGCAGAGCCGAGGAGCTACACGACACCAGTGGTGCCGACGGATCCAGGGGGCTGGTCGTGACCAGTGATGGAGACGGAATAAGGATGACAGGCAGGAATGCAGACGGAAGACTTCCGGACGGGACCGGCGAAGAAGATGATGTGAGGGTGGGGAATTGGGTGTGAATAGGATCAGCGGACCACAGGTCTATCAAGTTTCAGTCCGCTCCTGGCTCTGCGATGGACTGACCCGCCTGCGTCAACTCCGGGGCTGGTTCCGGAACAACCTCGGTGGGCACCTCAGGCTCGCTGGTTGTGAGTGAGAGGTCTCCATTCCGGATCATCCAGGCCAAGTATCCCAGATATTTCTGGTTCTCCGGGAGCAGGAGGAGACGCAACGCTGGTGAGTCCATGTTGCTAACTTTGGTCGGTTATTCTGTAACGCTAGGTTCCCAAATGAAGACGATGATAATGCAGATTCAAATAACAAGAGGATTTATTCCAAATGTGATAACAAGCCAACATACGAGACAGTTTGCACTTGACACAAACAATAACCAACAAGGGATAGAACAGAACAGGGAGTATAAATACACAAGCAGACTAAACAAGGAACAGCTGACAAGACTTAACTGATTGGAAACCATAGAGACTAATGAGAACAGGTGCAAACAAGACAGCGAGCTAGGCTATGGAACAGTCATCTATCTCAGAATAACAAATGCAGAAGGAAAAGTCTATACAGCATTCTTGATTGGCAAGGCAAGAGTAGCTCCATTAAAACTGCAGACCATCCCAAGGCTGGAGTTAGCAGCTGCAGCTTTGTCAGTTAAAGTGGATAAAATGTTAAAGGAAGAATTGCTACCACCTACAGATAGGTCAGTGTTTTGGTCTGACAGCACATCTGTCTTAAAGTACATTTCTTATGACCACACTCTTTTTCATACCTATGTGGAGAATAGAACATCTAGGATTAGAGAGGCCACACAAGTCTTTCAGTGGAGATATATTGACACAAAGAGAAACCCTGCCGACGGTTGCTCTAGAGGTGTGAGCGCAGAGAGGTTCATGGGGAACCCAAGATGGATCTCTGGACCAGAGTTCCTTTGGTCATCAGAAGAGGACTGGCCGAATGAATCTGTGAACAAAGTTGAACTTTGTGAAGATGATCCAGAGGTGAGGAAATCTGCGACAGTGAATACAATCATGCAGACATATGAGGAAAGGCCCACAGACAAGTTGCTCAATCACTTTTCAGACTGGCTGAAGTTGAGGGTAGCGCTTGCATGGATCCTAAAAATTAAAGATGCACTAAAAACTCCTTGTGCAAAAAGGAAATGACTCAAAGAAAGATTGTAAGCAGACTCAAAGGGTAACCAGTATGACAAAAGGGTATGTTAAAGACAACATAAAAGAAGCAATAACAGTTGATGATCTGATAATGGCTATTCTCTCCTATGTACAGAGACAAAGCTTCCCTGAGGAAATCGACATGCTGCAAGAGGTCGCTTCCAATGTGAAAAAGGGCAGTAGCATATAAAGATTGGATCCAGTGCTGGACAATGGAATCCTCAGAGTGGGTGGTCGTCTCAGAAGAACAGCAATGCCTGAAGAAAGAAAACACCCTGCCATTTTGGCCAAAATTCACCACGTGTCCGCTCTGATTCTGCACCACTTCCATGTTCAAACTGGACATGGGGGAAGGAACCACATGCTATCTCAGGTACGGAAAACATACTGGATAACAAATGGTAACTCTGCTGCAAGACAGGTTCTCTCTCACTGTGTGACTTGTAGAAAGCACTAGACTTGTAGTCAAGACCGCCTAAACCGAGACCAAGACACTACCAAGACCAGAGGGTATCGAGACCAAGACAAGACCAAGACCAAGACCAAGACAGACCAAGTCAAGACCAAGACCAAGTCGAGACCAAGACCGAGACCAAGTCGAGACCGGAGGAAAAAAAAATAGACTAGTGTTGAAGCTAAGCAATAACTTGTATGAATTCAAGAACAGCAGCATACTAGGGTTCAGCCGCAGTTTACATTCAATATATATTAGATGGTATTACTTCAACTACACAGGCAGAACAATACAGAGACAGACCATGTCATGTGTGTGAGTGTGAGCTCACTGTAAATGTTTTTGCAGGGTGAGATCAACTATGTGTAGCAATTGCATGACGGCTGTTACTGCACTATTACAGGATTGAGACTCCCTTAACTTTAGTGTACTGTTGAGGACTGACATGACTGGTACTGACTGGTTCATCTGACAAAACATCAAACACCTCCAACACCATCTTGCTCCTCCAACAACTGTCTAAAGAATGAGAAATATGTAACCAATTGAAATTATACTTAATGTGTAGATGAAATCGTAATCAAATTAAAGATACACAATTATAAACTTGGATTAGGCCTAATGTTTAGTCAACACAACGGAGATATGCAGATGATATTAAAAAGACCATTTATTTAGTCTAACACCATCTTAAATACAATACTGTAATAATCAAACAACACACACACACACACACACACACACACACACACACACACACACACACACACACACACACACACACACACACAGAGAGATATCAAAGACACAAATTCATCTAAGCAAATGCCTGCCTATCTCTGCTGATTTCGGAGTCTCCAAATTAATCCATTCTGCAACTTTTAAATACATAATAAAATGTTTAAAAACGAAATTATAGGCTTAAGTGCAGGATCCGAAAGTTGGTCGTTTTGTCGCTATGGTTACACTGTCACGGTTCATAAATTCATTGCTTCCTTCTTGTCTCGTGTAACTGTTGTTCTGTGTGTGTGTGTGTGTGTGAGTGGGCGTGGCACTCATTCCGGATGATCAGCGATCCAGCTGATCTCATTCAACACTCCAGCTGCAGCTCATTCAACCACCTATAAAACCTCACCGCACTTTTCTCTCATTGTCAGATCGTTGGTCGATGTCTCCCGTGTGTGATCCCAGTTTGTCGACGTTCCTGTTTCATGTTCCCGTTCCTGTTCCTCGTTCTTCGGACTTCGTCTTCACCTGGGTTTCACGGTTTCAGCACTTCACCACGGACATCTCGCTGACCATCCAGTCCTTGTGTCACCAGCTACTCACTTATCACCGGATCTTCACGTTCATCTTACCAATAAACTGAGTTTACTTGCACTATTGCTTCTGTCGTTTGTTCGCCATGACAGAACGATCTGACCATGTTATGGAAGCAGCAAGTGACCCATCAACTCTCGAGACTTTTGTCAACACAAGTATACAACGTATGGATCAGCAGGAGCAGAATCTCAACGACACAGCTCGAGCAGTTCAAGCGCTGGTGACACAAGTGTCCGAGCTCACCCAGCAATTACAGATCTTGCGAAATCCCACTGCGCCACCCACACCGCCCGTTCCCCCCACACCACCGGAGAGTGCTTCCCAGTCAGAGCCGCGCCTTCCCGTACCTGAGGCTTATGCAGGTGAGCCAAGTTTTTGCAGAGCGTTTTTGACTCGCTGTTCGATGCATTTCTCCCTGCAGCCAAGAACCTTCTCCAGCGAATCGGCCATGGTGGCCTTCGTTCTCACGCTTTTGACTGGGAAGGCAGCACTCTGGGGAACGGCGGTGTGGGAGAATCAAGATCCATGCTGCACCTCGTTCCAGACACTCTCCGCCGAGATGAAGAGGGTCTTCGACCGTGCCAGCACCGGGAGAGAGGCGGCCCGCATCCTAGCAGAGCTCAAGCAAGGAGAGAGGTCAGTCTCTGATTATTCGATTGAGTTCAGAACCCTGGCGGTAGAGTGTCATTGGAACGAGGAGGCGCAGTGGGACATGTTCCTGCATGGGCTGGCTGACCGCATCCAGAAGGAGATCTACGCCCTGGACCTGCCCACGTCCCTCAATGGACTTATAGAACTGGCACTTCGAGTAGACGCTCGTTTATCCCGTGTGGAACGACGGAGGTTGCCTGGTCGAATGGCGGAAGGAGCCGAGAGTCAACGGTCCAGCGGCGGGGATGCGGTCAGCCCCGTCTACGATCACGAGCCCATGCAGGTTGGGCGGGCTCGGCTTACTCGGGAGGAGAAGGAAAGGCGGAGATCCCAAGGACTCTGCCTTTACTGCGGAGCAGCAGGACACTTCGCCTTCGGATGTCCGGTAAAAGGGCAAGCCCGGCAGTAATTCTGAGGCTACTGTCGGGTGGGATCTCCGCCGAGAAGACCTCATCAACATCTACGCTCCTCCCAGTAAGACTGAGATGGTCAGCTCACGAGCACGACGGGCAAGCACTGGTGGATTCAGGGGCAGAAGGTAATTTTATGGACTACACGTTTGCTCACAGATTTCAAGTTCCCCTCTTACCACTCACCCGCAGGATTGAAGTCCGCGCACTCAATGGCCAGGATCTACCCAACATTTCATTCACCACCGGACCCGTCACACTCATCACATCAGGCAACCATACGGAAACCCTGTCATTCTACATACTGGACTCCCCTCTCGCACCCATAGTCTTAGGACATCCCTGGCTCATCAAACATAATCCCAAAATAGACTGGCAGCAGCGCACGGTGTTGGAATGGAGTACCAAGTGTCATGAGTCTTGTCTTGTCTCTGCCTGTCCGTCTGTTTCTGTCTCTGTGTTTCAGGAGGAGGCAGGGGATTTATCTAACGTGCCCACGGAGTACCTGGACCTGAAGGAAGTGTTCAGTAAGTCTCGGGCTGCTTCTCTTCCTCCGCACCGTCCCTATGACTGTGCAATAGACTTACTGCCAGGTAAATCTCCGCCTAAGGGCAAGTTATATTCGCTTTCTGTTCCAGAGAGGGGGGCCATGGAGAAATATATTTCTGATTCTCTAGCAACCGGGTTCATCCGTCCTTCCTCTTCTCCAGCGGGGGCGGGGTTCTTTTTTGTGGGGAAGAAGGACGGGTCTCTGCGACCTTGCATTGATTACCGAGGGCTGAACAGCATCACGGTAAAGAATACTTATCCTTTGCCGTTGATGTCTTCTGCCTTCGAGAGGTTGCAGGGAGCGTCCGTCTTCACTAAATTGGACTTACGTAATGCTTATCATTTGGTCCGCATCAGGAAGGGGGATGAGTGGAAGACTGCTTTTAACACCCCCAGGGGGCACTTTGAATACTTGGTCATGCCCTTCGGGCTGTCCAACTCCCCAGCAGTCTTCCAAGCACTCGTCAATGACGTGCTGCGAGATATGGTCGACCAGTTTCTATATGTCTACCTGGATGACATATTGATTTTTTCGTCTTCTCTCCAGGAACACGTGCAGCACGTCCGACGAGTGCTTCAGAGGTTGTTAGAAAATGGACTTTTTGTCAAGGCGGAGAAATGCGATTTTCATGCACAGTCTGTTTCTTTTCTAGGGTACATTGTGTCGGCTGAGGGAATTCGGATGGATCCGGAGAAGGTTAAGGCTGTGGTGGAATGGCCAACTCCAGATTCCCGTAAGGCCCTACAGCGGTTTCTGGGGTTCGCCAATTTCTACCGGCGGTTCATTCGCAACTTCAGCCAACTAGCCTCGCCTCTGACCGCCTTGACCTCCCCCAGAACTACGTTCAGGTGGTCAGACGCAGCTAAGGCTGCGTTTGCCAAACTCAAGAGTCGCTTTGTTTCGGCTCCCATCTTGATTACCCCTGATCCATCACGTCAGTTCGTGGTGGAGGTTGATGCGTCAGAGGTGGGGGTAGGTGCAGTGATCTCTCAGCGTTCTCCCTCAGACGATAGAATGCACCCATGCGCGTTTTTGTCCCATCGTTTGTCTCCTGCCGAATGCAATTATGACATTGGTAACAGAGAATTGTTGGCGGTCAAGTTAGCATTGGAAGAATGGCGTCACTGGTTAGAAGGGTCGGGGGTACCTTTTATCGTCTGGACAGACCATAAGAATTTGGAATACATTAAGACTGCCAAAAGATTGAACTCCAGGCAGGCTCGGTGGGCACTTTTTTTCGGACGTTTTGATTTTACACTCTCGTACCGCCCGGGTTCCAAAAACATCAAACCCGATTCTTTATCGCGAATTTTTGATCGTTCCGAACGCCCGTCTACTCCCGAGTGCATTTTACCCGAGAATCTATTTGTCTCCACACTCGTATGGGAGGTCGAATCGAAGGTCAAGAGAGCCTTAGAAGGGGTAACGCCCCCGGCCGGTTGCCCACCGAACCGCTTATTTGTACCGGAGGGATTACGGTCCGACGTTATTCAGTGGGGGCATTGTTCCAATGTGGCTTGTCATCCAGGAGTTAATCGAACCAAGTTTTTGGTCAAGCAACGATTCTGGTGGCCTCTCATGGCTCGTGATGTTCACAGTTTTGTTTTGGCTTGCTCAGTTTGCGCCACTGGTAAGACTTCCAATCGTTCCCCAGATGGGTTACTCCAACCGCTGCCTGTCCCTTCGAGACCCTGGTCCCATATTTCGCTAGATTTTATCACCGCCCTCCCACCCTCTCAAGGGTACACGGTAGTTTTGACCGTGGTGGACCGGTTCTCGAAGGCGGCCCATTTCATCCCCTTGCCCAAATTACCCACAGCCAAGGAGACAGCGTTGACCGTCGTTAATCACGTCTTTCGCTTACATGGCCTCCCGACAGACGTGGTTTCCGACAGGGGACCCCAATTTGTGTCCAAATTTTGGCAAGAGTTTTGTAGATTATTGGGGGCGACGGTAAGTCTGTCCTCAGGGTTTCATCCCCAGAGCAATGGGCAAACGGAGAGAGCCAACCAAGATTTGGAGAGAACGTTGCGATGTCTGGTTTCCAAGAATCCTTCCTCGTGGAGTCAGCAATTGTCTATGGTGGAGTACGCACACAATACGTTACCAGTGTCATCTACGGGCCTATCTCCGTTTGAGTGTAGTGTAGGTTACCAGCCACCAATGTTTCCTAGTCTGGAGTCCGAAGTCGCGGTTCCCTCTGCCCACGCATTTGTCCAGAGGTGTCGTCGCACCTGGACTAGAGCCCGTGAGACTCTACTCCAGGTGGGAGCGCGCACCAAGGCCAAAGCCGATCGCCACCGGTCTAGGCCTCCCGTATACGTCGTTGGTCAAAAAGTGTGGCTTTCTACTAAGAACATTCCGCTCCGCTCCGTTTCTAATAAACTTGCTCCTAAATTTATCGGCCCGTTTACTGTCACCAAGATCATTAGTCCGGTGGCAGTCCGCCTCAACCTCCCTCCAGTGTACAGGAGGATTCACCCCGTGTTTCATGTATCCAAAATTAAACCCGTGTTTTATTCCCGTATTAATCCGCCAGCCCCGGTTCCCCCACCGCCGCGTCTCGTAGACGGGGAACCAACCTATTCGGTAAATCGTATTCTGGACATGAGGCGGAGGGGACGCGGATTCCAGTACTTGGTGGACTGGGAAGGTTACGGTCCGGAGGCGAGAAGTTGGGTACCTGCCAGAGACATTCTGGATCACTCCCTTATTGATGATTACAATCGACAGGTAAGGGAGCCTAGGGACGCCAGGAGGCGTTCCTAGGGGGGGGGGGGGGTACTGTCACGGTTCATAAATTCATTGCTTCCTTCTTGTCTCGTGTAACTGTTGTTCTGTGTGTGTGTGTGTGTGTGAGTGGGCGTGGCACTCATTCCGGATGATCAGCGATCCAGCTGATCTCATTCAACACTCCAGCTGCAGCTCATTCAACCACCTATAAAACCTCACCGCACTTTTCTCTCATTGTCAGATCGTTGGTCGATGTCTCCCGTGTGTGATCCCAGTTTGTCGACGTTCCTGTTTCATGTTCCCGTTCCTGTTCCTCGTTCTTCGGACTTCGTCTTCACCTGGGTTTCACGGTTTCAGCACTTCACCACGGACATCTCGCTGACCATCCAGTCCTTGTGTCACCAGCTACTCACTCATCACCGGATCTTCACGTTCATCTTACCAATAAACTGAGTTTACTTGCACTATTGCTTCTGTCGTTTGTTCGCCATGACATACACACACACACACACACACACACACCGTTGGCGGTGCGCACAAAGTCATCTGTCAGTTGTGCAGTTACCCAAAATATCCTGAATGAAGTTAAAACCCATCATGTCACTGATATGTGTTTTTTAAATCAAGTGATCAAAGTGCTCGTTGCCGCTGCGATCAGTGGCGCGGATACAGTGTTTTCTCGTATATTGTGCGCACACGCCGCACTGTCTTCACTCGGGCGCGCGCTTCAATCCGTTCTGTTGCGGATAATAATGTTGCATTATCGAACGTTGTGTCGACGTGAATATTGTAGTAGCCTATTGTATTGCTAAATCCCTGACCACTATGTCGGTCTGAGACAGCGAGACCTAGACAAGACCGAGAGGTCCGAGACCAAGACAAGACCAAGACCAAAGACCGTCAAGGCCGTGACAAGACCGAGACCACGTAAAAGTGGTCTCGAGACATACATCACTAGAAAGCACAGAGGGAAAGCTGGCGAACAAAAGATGGCTGACCTGCCAAGTCACAGACTGGTCACAGACTTACCACCATTCTCCAACGTTGGCCTTGACTACTTCGGTCCTTTTGAGGTAAGAAGGAGAAGAAGCACAATGAAGAGATACGGCGTCATCTTTACTTGCATGACCAGCCGAGCAGTACATCTAGAGGTAGCCTGTTCTTTAAGACTCATGCATTAATGCCATTAGAAGGTTTCTGTGTCGAAGAGGGCTGGTACAACACCTAAGATCAGATAATGGCACTAACCTTGTAGGTGCAGAAAGAGAACTAAGAGAAGCACTCAGAACTTTAGATCAAAGGAAGATCCACCAAACTCTGATGAAGGAAGGAGTTCAGTGGAGCTTTAACCCCCCTACAGCCTCTCACCATGATGGGTTCTGGGAACACCTCATTAGAAAGGTTAGGTCATGTCTTATGCTCAGTCTTAAAACAACAAACCTTAGACAATGAAGGGCTACACACTGTTTTCTGTGAAGTTGAGGCAATTCTTAAGCCGTCCCATTACAAAGTCTTTTCAATGTCGGATCTATACCACAGAAGACGCTGGAGACAGGTCCAGTATATGGCTGAGCTGTTTTGGAAGAGATGGTTTCTGGAATACCTCCCTCTTCTACAAGAATGACAAAAATGGTCAAGAGCAAGAAGAAATTTCATCCAAGAGGACATCGTCTTGATCGCAGACAATACCGCTCCTCGCAGTTCGTGGCTACTGGGAAGAATTGTTGAGGCCAAACCTGATGCCAGAGGTCATGTCTGGGTCGTGAAGCTGAAAACAAAAACGAGTGTATTAGAGAAGCCAGTGTCCAAAATCTGCTTGCTGTTAGAGGGTGACGAAGGTTCTGTAAAGAAGTCCTGAGCATTCAAGAACATTGAAGATAAGTTGACTCAAGTATGTAGGAGCCAAATTGAGCTTTGAGTTTATTTCATATTTCTTTCTTGTGAATAGTAGTGTGTGTGTGTGTGTGTGTGTGTGTGGATGAATGAGTGAGTGATTATACAGTATATATGGCCACAGGTCTGTCTACCGCCACTTAAAGGACGGTTGTGAGGCTGAAGGTGGAGCCCAAGGGGAAAGGCCTTAAAGACAGGAAGCCACAGTATCTGGGTGTGGCTGAGAGGGCAAACAGTCTTTTGACCGTGTGGTGGTGTGCCGTGTGGTTCCATGACGTGACAAGCCGTTTGCTACCATATAAGAGACTACTTTAGTTTAATTGTTTGTTTTATTTACCTCAAGTTTTTGTAACATACCATCTACATCAATAACAATAAATGGTCATTGGACTGACTGGATCAACTTCTACTCCTCATCTATACAACTGCACGCGTCAAGCTATATCCAGCTCAGCCAACAGTAGTAGCAAATAGGGAACAAAGGTCAGACTGGAAAAAGCTACTACATTGACAATACAAAGGAGAGGAATGCTTGTTTAAAATCAGTGGATGTTTTCAAAGGATAGTTAGAAATGCATAACTGAAGATGAGCTGTATTGGTGGAGAAGAAAAGGTTTAGAGTGTAAAAAGAAGAGGCTGCCGAAATGTCTCACTGCTGCTGAGGTCACACAAAAAAGCATGAGCGGTACAATTCAATAACAAAACCCTGGTGGTTTTCTGAAATATGGTTCTTTCACACTTGTATTGTTCAATGTCTCTCTCTGAGGTGGTGAAATATAATGGAAAAATGACTCTAGTGCTTTTTTCTGCATCTCAGTTAAATCATCCTCATTGCTTTATGATATCTGGGCTTCTGGGCTGTTAGCATGAAAAACATTTAGACTGTAGTTTGAATTAAGGTGGACCCATGGGAAGGTAGTGGTCCCAGACCTCCAATTGAGTTTTTTTTCCCCTTTATCTAACTTTTTATTAGTGATTTAAAATAGATTTTCCTGAAAGTGTTTTATGAAGGGTTTACAGAACGGGATTGACACTATGCATTCTCGTTATCACATTTACAAATCAGTTATCTTGTGATTGTCACAACACTTAATTATTTCTATAGCGCTTTATACAATACAGATTGTTTCTAAGCTGCTTTACTGGGATAAACAGGACAATAATGATTCAATGAAGCAAACAGAGTTCATTGTGCTGTAAAGCAGCTCTAAAAAGAAAATAGTGTCATTGTTCAGCTGAGGTCAGTTCAGTGTTGATTCAGTTCCGGTTAAATAACTGTGTAAAGATCATCTAAAATGAAATTAGTTAAATTCAGTTATAAAGCAGCTCTGTAGAAACCTGAGTCCAGCTCAGTTCAGTTCGCATCCAATAGTGTCAGTACAGTCAAATCAATAATATTGCTGAATATTATCAGCTGAATATCAGTTGAGCAGGGGCTGTCGCTAATGTGCGAAGAATTAATGTATGATCTAGTATAATCCATTCTAATTAATCCACAAATCATGTTCTATGACAAGTTTTAATTTTTCACATGGTCTGACCCAACCTCTCCAAAAGTCTGATCCACTGCTCTAATGAGTTTAAAGCAAAATTACATATTAAAACACCTCTTTATTATTGCTAGTCCTTAAAAACAACTATAATTTTTTAATGGACAAATACACTTTGTAAAGCAATAGTTTTTTTGTTACACTTACAAGTGTTACGATTCCTGTCTTGTGTTTAAGGACTTTTGTTTTGAAGTGTATTCTTGTTCCTATTGTTTCTGCTGTTTGACTTCCTGTGATTAGTTCCTGTTTACTTTGGTTGTGTCCGAAATCACCCCTTAAAATCATTCATTATTCCTTACATTAGTCTACTAATATAATTCACTTGAGGAAGTAAATAAAAACGAGTGAGTGAATTCGGACACTGAAGAAACATTTAAATTTTAAAAATAAAACATGCTGAATTTGATCTTTATGATCAGTTTATGTAATTTAGCTATAATGATAAAAGATAACAATAACACTAAACAGAAATAAATAACTAAATAAAAACTAATCTGAAATATTACATTTTTTAACACTGTAATATTGATAGGATCTGAAAATGTGAATTAGCAAAAGCACTGTCTGTCATTGAGTCACTCACACCATCCACTCAGCCATCAGCACCAGATCTGCCCACTCGTTCATCGTCACCAGAATTCTAATCACCTGCACCTGTTCATCCTCATCAGCCTCACCATATCAAGCCTGCACTCTCTCCAGTTCACTGTCTGGTCTCGTCACACGTTATACAGACTCTTCCTGCTCTCATCCTCATCCTCATCCTCATCCTCATCCTCATCCTCATCCTCATCCTCATCCTCATCCTCATCCTCATCCTCATCCTATGAAAGAGACACAAGTCGGTGAAAACAAAAGCATGATATAATCACATTGCCAAAGGTAGTAATCCTGCTCCTTTATCACTAAAAGATAAGATTCTGCAGTGACAAGATTCACCAGCAATTGATATGAATGTTTATTATTCTTACTGACAAAGCTTGACACCACAGGGCTGTGCTGTCACACGAACACAATTAACGCTGCTGTTCTTGTGCAGCAAACAGTAACTCTGTTTTTCAGGAAACCATAATTAAAACTTGGAAAATAAATGGATATTTGTATGTCTCAGTGATCTGTAAAAATGGCAACAAATAGGGAGTGTAAAGTTAATTAATGTGACATTTTTAAGTTGGGGCCAGAAAAAAAAAAAAAACATGTTAGTCATGACAGTTTCTGGGATTATATGACAAAGGACGTATATCAAGGCCTCTGGAATCACAATACATATAGTATGCTTGAAGGAAAAGCATTCATGTGAGTGTAGAGGGTTGGGTGCCACATGACAGCAAATTCTTCTCCTCAATTACTCATCTTGAAAAAAACGACTTAATGCCATGCATCTTAACATCCTCCAATTAGAAAGCTGCTGAACACTTGAAGAGGGTATAATTACAGAGGCAGTTAAGAGCTGACTGGCGGAGCGAGAGAATGAAATATGAACAGAGGGACACGAGCGTTCTGATCGTAGAGCTCCCAGCTGAACAGAGGCACCATGGCTAGATTAGTATTAGACAAGTGTGACCCTTCACAATAACCACCTTCAGGGCCATAGCTATGCAATTCTGTGTCCCACGTCTACACATTCCTCATAAAAAAAAAAAAAAAAAAAAGAATATGTACAAGCGAGACCATAACAAATATATTATCTAACATCAAAAGGAAAAACTTACCATTATGTTTCCACAAAATAAGAAGAGAGAAATAAGAAACAAGAAGAGAGAAAATGTGCCATATTTTCAATAAATGAAAAAGTCTTCATAGTTTTTGAAGAGTCCATTGATACACTGCATACTGTACATGTTTTGATGTGTTGCTTTTGTGCAACAAGTGTCTAAAGTCACCATTCATGTGCTGGAAAATTTCCGCTGGAATCTCAGCAGGTGCGTATGTTTTTTCTCCAAGTCTTGATGAATCTGGATTATTTTGAATGAAGGAATGTGTGTACATGTTTCGTGTAATGTTTCGTACAATCATGTACTATCACCATAGAGCATACGCAGCAAGAAAATTAACCTACTTACAAAGAGAGTATGTGAATTTTGAGTTTGTGTGGTTTCTGTTGGTTTCTACAGTTTTTTGTGTAAATCACCAATGCGAACTTATTGATAAATCATAATATCAATGTGAAAAGATATGAGCAGTTATCTAGCTATCAAACAAATATGCTCTAAGAATGTTTGGCTAACATTAAGGGGTCTTATGCCCTTTTACGAAGTCTTGATTTGGTTTTGGGGGTGTACTAGAATATGTTTTCCTTGCTTTACCCCGGTCTCAAAAGTTCATTATTTGCTCGTGCTTTAAAGCTTTACCAGGTAAACATTTCGTTGGCGTTCTTTTCTGACATGATGCACTTTTTCTGAGCGCGTATATGCCCAAAGCGCATGTGCACAGGGTCAAAGTCCGTGCTTGAAAACGTTCCTCTTGTTTGTTAACATTTTTTAGTCTGAATCAGGCTTGAATAGGCTTGAAATTTACGCCATCCTTACTGTTTACACCTGACCTGAACAGATGAAACTTATTATGGTAATGAGAATATTTCTTATTATGGTAATGAGGGTGACATTTCCAGAACATGTGGCAAGCGGTGACAATCCCAACACACTGGGCCAGCTAACCAATCACAGCACATTTTGTATTTCGGAAAGAGGGGCTCCATCGAAACAAGAACTAAATGGCGCGTTCAACCAGACTGGGGAGAGAGGTACTGTAATAATGTAAAATATGTGAAAAAGAATGTGTTTTTTTAACAATCATGCATGAAAGCTACCATTTAGTAGTGGGGCCGCGACTGAGAGAGCTACATGAAGCTACTTGGAAAAATATGCACAAAACAAGCCACTTTGAAATTTTGCTGTTTTCATGAATACAAAAGTTGGGTGACCCTCCCCTAGACTAAAGAAATTTGGATGACCCTCCCCTCAACAAAGAATAAAAAGACATGACCCTCCCCTATTTTCCTCCAGTGGTCCATTCCATAAATACCGAACGGTCCCTTACAAGCAGGATTTCACAGGACGTTTCAGAGTGGTATGTTTTTTTTTTTTTTCTTATACATTTTAGAAACGATGTTATACACCATTTAATCACGCTATTAATACAAACAGTAATCGATCACAAAACCATGGCTAATTTACCGTAGGGGAGGTGAACCGTCTTACAAAAGCGAGAGCTTACAAAAGCTACAGTAAACACTATATCATCACTAATGTTGGCTAGCAGGTGAGCGGAGCCGAACAGATTTGCCCTTTGTTTACATCGTAGCAACAACATAAAACGTGTAATTGGAACTGTTAATAGAAAACGCAACAACAAATAATAAGACATGCTTACAATTTGTGATCCACAAACAACAGATTGTCCTGACAAAGCGGGAACTGCTCCATTTCAGCTTTTGTGCGTAGCCTGCATTGTACTCTCTTCTGGAAGCTGTTCTCCGTAAAATGTGCAGCACAAAGATAAACGTTGGGATTATAATGTTCAGGAACAGTGTTTAAAATAATTTTAAACCACTCTTAGTTTGTCAGCCTTAGGAAGGTCCAACGCTATCTCACGACCAATTCGTACGAATTCGTACGAATGATAAAAAGTTGGCTAATTCGTACTAATTCGTACGACCTCACTCGTACGAATTTGTACGATTTGTCTAAACCCACGTGATGGGTAGGTTTAGGGGCGGGGTCAGGGGTAGGTCATTCGTATGAATTCATACGAATTGGCCAATTCGTAAAATATGTACGATTTTGCAAAAATGGTACGTATGAATTCGTACGAATAAGCCACCTCGTAGAATTTGTACGTTTTCCCGTGAGATCGGGCTCGAAGGTCAAATAAATGAGTTTTGGAAACGGGGTGAAAATAGCACCAACACTGTCTTCTCTAGTGCAGCTCAACCAGGCCTCGCCCCCTTTTTTTGTGTATTCCGTGGGCAGGGATTATTTTAATAAGCAACATTGTGACTTCACAAAGCCCGGAAAAAACGTGGCGTAGTCAAAAATCACCCTTTGGAGTGGACTTTGAGCTTAGTGCCCTTGCAGATCTTTTTTATGCTCAAACAGCAACATTACACACTAACTAAAGTTGAAAAAGTGAATAGCATAATAAGTTATGAAAACGTTATTTCTGAATGTTTTCTGAACGTTCAAAATGTATAGTTTTAAAAATGTTTAAAAATAATTTTCTTGGTTATGCGAACGCTAAGGAAACATTCCATTTTAGCATTCTTCAAACATTGAATGAACTATATTCTTTTGAACATTTCAGAAAAAAAACGTTTGATGAACAACGTATAAAATAAGTCCTTGTGCTAACGTTTTGAGGACATTATTAAAGACCAGATAACTTTGGACAAACATTATATTAATGTTACTTGTTCATAACTATGAGAGAACCTTGCCAGAATGTTAGCTAAAGTTCTGTATGTTCCCTATTAGTGAACGAGACCTTAGACATTATGAGCATGTTGCAATGGGAATACTTTTAAAACTTGTCAAGTTCCATCTGCCACACCGAAGGAATAAATTAAAATATCTGTACGAAATTATAATATACAGCAGAAGCAAGATCTCAACCTCATGACAACCTTTATGCATTCTGGAACTGTGAGATATAACATGACCAGAAAACATCTACCTTCTCAGCATAAGAAATAAGTATGTGCTTTCTTTAATATTATTTATTTGTTTGTTGAGCTGTTACAACTCTCATGGGGTTTGGAAGGGCAAGCAGCAGCTGATGTTTGATGGAAAACTGCAGCTATTTTCTCACCTCTATCGTACCTCTTTGGCACCGGCATGCAAAATACTTCATTATGCATCATCAGACAGTCTCCTAATGGAAGGCTGGATGCCTGCTTCAATATTCTGCATAAATTAGCAATGGCTTTTGAGCACTAAAGCCCTGGAAGCATTCTAGCCCCCAAATGTAATACTTTAACTGCAGTCTGGATTTACAGTATATGAAATTCGGCCAGCATTTGTGTTGAAATGAAACCTTTTAAACATTTTGTGTGGTATTTCCATCTGGAATAGAATGCCTGATTAAAGGCAAACATTTCCATCTCATAATGAGGACACCATTTTTCTTCAATCAATTTAACTTTAACCTGATGCATTTATTAACGGTGTACATGTTTTAATTCTATGTTAAAATATTTTCCTCTGTCAGTTTTAAGTAGAGAAAAACTAGTTTATTTAAATGCACGGCAGGCATGTTTTGATCCAGAGATACATTATATTGGTCAAATCGCATGACGAGAATTGCATGTATCCTTGTTCCCAGAATGCATTGTGATGAGCAAAATAAACAAGCTCAAGATGGTTAATTATTTATTAATGATTAATTAATAATAATTAAATGAATCATTTCATTCAACACCAAAAAATAAACAAATAAATAAATAAACAAAATATCTAATGACTTGTTTTATGTGGCAGTCAGGGCTGGATTAATTGTGAAACTTTTTTGTTTTGTTTTGTTGCAATTCTGTGTTACTTCCATTTGCTGGCTCAAAAAGCATTTAACATTTAAGTAAAGCCCATATTTTGCCATGCAGCAATACAAGTGCTAATTGCAATTGTTTGCACCGACTCTTTCATGTTTGAATTGATGGCATGCCGTTCTTTTCATGATTTAATCATGAATTGAAAAGCCGCTAATTAACTGCAACAGTTTCTCTGCCTCTCAGCATGATCTGCTGACTTGATGTAGATTCATATATATAGATTCATATGGTATTGTTATTTAGACAATGAAGTAGTTATTTTAATGATTCACAGACAGAGTCCAATTGTGAGGCCATTGTATCCTCTTTAGGGCAATTGTTTTTCAGAGTGTCTGAAACATAGGGACAGAGTATGTGACTACTTTTATTAAAAGTAAAAAAAAGTATTTTTATCAACATTTATATAAGAATTTAAGAATGATTGTTTGTTCATGTTTGAACGGTTGATGAAAAAGTAATCCATAGAAACAAAAACAAGATCCCCCTATTTGTTGCCTGTCTCTTCCTTCTTTTGTCATTTCAATTGACCACATTTCTTCCCATCCTTATTCTTTTCTATCCAACAGCATCTCCTCCAATATCCACCCTCATTGAATCGCACCATCACATCCTGGTTTGGGTTTTGTCTATACCACCTTTTGTTGTCTTTAGGTAAATTACTCAGACAGAATCAATGCAGCATCTCCTAACACTCACTTCCTGTAAGCAGGATATTGTGAACCGATGTGCACGCTGAGAAGAATTCACAGGTCCTTGACTCATTTATTGCCCCTTGAATTATAATGGGAAAATCTGCTATACATAACAGTATCATCGATCTTTCCTGATTTTCCATGAAGAAGTTTTCTATTTGATATTGTGCAAAGAGAGCATGGAGTTCAGGCAGTAACCTCCAATGCTTTGTTTCCCCTTGCAATCTTGAGCTTTTCATTTGGTACTTGAGAAAATTGGTGAATAATTTACCCATCCAGAAGTTTCATATAAATATATTTGCCTGACAGACTCAGAGTCCCATTCCCATTGCTATGTAAACAAATAGCACACAGTAGAAATGATTATTTAATCATAATATTATCTCAGCAATGATTATAATTTGATTGATATAAGTATTAATAGTAATGATAAGACCACAGGGGGATGCTAGAGGATTTGCACAATTATTATTATTTATTTTTTATTTTTTAAGGAATCAAATATTTTTTAGGGCTGCCAAAGTTAACATGTGCACTTCATTAAGATATTAATGAAATATGATTTTCTTACATTTCATACATTTATATCATTTTGATTTCTAAAAACTAGTCAGAAGTCATGATTAATTGCAGTTATTTAATTTTATTGATAGTGCTAGTTTTTAACAGTAAAAAATAATAATAATTAGCTTACTGCTTTGTGGGGAAAAACAGTTGAATTAACAACTTACTTTTTTTTAAAATTAAGTTTAAGTTAATAAATATCTTATGTAGAAATGATTTATCTTTTCGTTGTCTATTCTCTACGGAGCCCCTGAAGGGACCTTTGCAAAAATAAAAAATATACAGACTTTAGCGTGCGCACGAGAAAACTATCCTGTGCTCACGCGTTACAATTTCCGGTTTGCGTTATAGTGTCATTACTACAAATGTGGGAAAAGGGATGAGATGAAAGTGTGCTTGGAGCATGCCTAAAGATATTTGTCTTATTTATAGGGAGATGAGAGGGTCTGTGTCTCTTACCATCGGAGAAAGTAACTGCTTACATCACAGGCGCCTCAGCATATGTAATGGCAGTGACGTCAGTGCACGCAGTCCAAAGTTTTATGACAGTCAGTTTCTTGTGGAATATTAGCGCGTTGGTCTTGTGAATAAATGTTCTATATTTGGTGTTATATCGCTAGTAAAGGTACAGTAGGACTGCATTGTTTGTGGACTGTGCTTTACTGTGAAAAAAAAAAAGCATGAATATCTCTATTAGCTATCTCTAAGTAGGCTACTAGTCATTGCAGGTTACTCTAATCATTAGTCTAATCATTTAAGATTACACTAAAAACTTAATTGTAATTTAATACATATTTAATTCATAAAAAATAGTATGTTATACTATCATTCATGACAAAGCGTAATGTCATCATCATTAGGCACACAGCAGTTGACACAACATTTCATGTTTTATTTTAATTAAACAACATATAAATATTTATAATTAAATGCATGTTGTCTTTATTCATTAAATTGCATAATATCAACGTCATATGCATACATGCAGTTACAATTCAAGTCTTGTCATTACTGGTAAAACCTGAAAGTCAAAGAAAGAAAACATCTTTTATACTTTCTTTAGACCATATAGCCTACAACATCACTCAATATTACTATTAAATACTATGGTAATGTCGCAAATGTATCCTACCTGTCGCGACATTCCATTCTTTGCATTCTCTCATAAAGTAACCTTTTTATCATAGAAAAATCTACATAGCCTATCATTCCCAACAAAAGTATTGTTTAATGCAAAACATGTTAAAGATTAGTGGACAGGCACTCGATTCATTAAATAAGCTATTTCCTCACAAAAACGGTTCAGTGAAGCCTCTTCCCCATCTCCATATCCATTTCACGAGTTTACACTTACATACAATTGCGTATTTGCGTGCTGTCCGGGGGGAGGGCTCCGAGCTCGGAGTTCGGCCTGAACCCAAAGTACTTTCAGAGTACCTTAATTTTCTACGGAGCGAGCCCCTAAAGGGACCTTTGAAAGTTTCTCGGCAAGCTAAAAGCATACAGCATGGACCACATATTTACTGTCACACCACCGGGACCATTCGACTTCGAGTCAAGCTTGTGGCCCACATGGATTATAAGGTTTGAACGCTTCAGAACTGCGTCTGGATTGAAAGAAAAAGACGGCGCATACCAGGTGAATTCTCTCATATATACAATGGGCGATTAGGCTGACGATATTCTGAGCTCACTGCAGTTGACAGAAGAGAAAGAAAATGACTTTGACGAGGTAAAAAAGGCCTTTGATGGACACTTTGTAGGAGTGCATAATGTAATTTATGAACGAGCCAAGTTTAATAAACTATGTCAAGAAGTTGGCGAATCTGCAGAAAACTTCAGTGCACAAGCTAGCTGAACATTGCAAATATGGCGTCTTGCGTGAGGAAATAATCCGAGATAGGATTCTTGTCGGCATAAGTGATGCTAAGTTGTCTGAAAAACTGCAGCTCAACCCAAATTTTGATTTAGCTATAGCTATTGATACAGCTATAGCTCAAGTAAGGCAGCACGAGGAAGTGAAAAAGCAACAAGCTGTTCTGCGGTCCGCTGATTCACCAGGACAAATAGATGCACTGTCTCATAACAGTAAGAGACAGGCTCATAGAAAGAAATCTTTTCAACACGGAAGCCATTCTCAGCCTCAGCCTACCTCAACCAAGCAAAAACAGTGTGAGAAGTGTGGCAAAACCCCAAAACATTTATGGACTGAATGCCCAGCAAAAGACGTTGAGTGTAGAAAATGTCAAAAGAGGGGACACTTTGCGGCTGTGTTTAGATCAGTTCAAAAGTTGGATTCAATTGAAGAGGATGAGACGGCTTATCTTGGTGCTGTTGACTATCCACAGTCATCCACATGGACTGAAATACCATAAATGGCGGCCCGTTGCGCTTTAAAGTGGACACAGGTGCGTCTGTGACTGCTATCCCAGAAACAGAATTCACATCGGATAGATATGGCAGACACTCAGTCCCACGCAGACCCCTGCTGGGCCCCGCCAACCAACCTCTGGAAGTTAAAGGGCAAGTGCATGCGGTCATTCAGAGAGGGGACAGAAAGATTGAGGAGGAGGTGTTCATTGTGAAGGACCTGACCACACCCTTATTGGGCCTCCCGGCTATCCACAGACTACAGATGATCCCTCAGCTCAATAGCATCAACGACACAGAGAAACACTTCCACCCAACTTACCCCAGATGTTTTTAAAGGGCTGAGTAACCTTAAGGAGGAGTATAAAATTAAGCTGAGAGACAACGCAACACCCTATGCCCTCTCGGCCCCGCCATTCCTCTCCGGGCCAAAGTCAAAGAGGAACTAGACTGGGTGGAGAAGATGGGGGTCATAGCCCATGTTGAAGAACCGACTGAATGGTGTGCGGGCATGGTCCCTATAGTGAAAACGTCAGGGAAAATTCGCATTTGCGTGTACTTAACACATCTGAACGAGAGCGTCATCAGAGAGAGACACATCTTACCGGCAGTGGATGAGACACTGGCCAAGCTGGAAGGAGCCAGAGTCTTCACAAAGCTTGACGTGACATCAGGCTTCTGGCTGGTACCACTCCACAAAGACTCAATGCTGTTGTCCACGTTCATCACACCAGAGGGCCGCTACTACTTCAAAAGGTTACCTTTTGGTATATCATCAGTGCCTGAACACTTCCAAAAGAGGATTTCTCAGCTGATTGATGGCTTTGACGGAGTCCTATGTCACGCTGACGATGTCCTTGTTTTAGGAAGAGACCGGGCAGAGCACCATGACAGGCTGCACAGGGTGCTACAGAAATTCAGAGAGGCTGGACTCACTCTGAATGAGAAATGCCAGTTTGCCCTGACAGAGATCCGTTTCCTGGGTCATGTCATAAATTCTCAAGGCATCAGAGCAGACCCGGGTAAAATAAAGGCAATCCTTGACATGCCTGAGCCAAAGGATGTGGCGGATATTCGCCGTTTAATGGGCATGGTGAACTTTGTAGGCAAATTTTCGCCACGCCTGCCTGATCTGACAAAGCCCATTCATGACCTGTTGAACACAGAGAACAGCTAGACATGGGGAGCACCCCAACAGAAAGTGTTCCTGAAGACAAAAAAATAACTGGGGTCAGAGACTGTATTAGCCCAGTACAGCCCAAATCACGAAACCATGGTATTGGCGGATGCCACTTCATGGACTAGGAGGTGTCTTGAAACAAAGTGGAGAGTGGAGACCTGTCATCTTCATTTCTAGAAGTCTGATCAAAGCCGAATCAAGATATGCCCAAATAGAAAAGGAGGCTTTGGCTGTGACCTGGGCATGTGAGTGCTTGCGAGGATACTTGAGTGGACTGGACTTTACCATAAAAACTGATCACAAGCCACTCATAACACTCCTGAAGTCCAGAGCATTGGATGACCTCCCGCCGAGGATTATCAGATGCAGACTCAGGCTGCTCAGATTCAATTTCGACATCATCCATGTCCCAGGTAAAAATCTGATAACAGCTGACGCCCTGTCCAGGGCGCCTCTTCCAGCCGCAGCCACAGAGGCGGAGCAAGACCTGGAAAGAGAATGCAAAGCTTACCTGGACAGCGTGTTAGAAAGCCTGCCAGCCACACCGACAAAGCTGGAACAGATTAAGAGTGCACAAAACTCTTAACCGGAACAAAGTAACCGGAGCAGTTACAACCACAGTGGCCTGATCTTGAGAGGTTCAGAGAAAAGGACATGGTGTTGAAACTGCAACAGCAACAAATGGAGACACCGTACTCAAACCCTACCACCTCTCCAGCCTGGACAGCACATGTGGATCAAACCCACACGCACAAGAGACACAACCGTTCACACCTCAGGGAAGTTCCAGTCTTCAGTTCCAGGGGCTGGAGATGTTTAAGAGAGTTGGTGAGGAGAAGGAGAGGAATAAAAAGTTTTCTGATTTCATCCTGAGAGTTGTGTCCTTGAATACGGAGTACAGAGGAACAATACACCACCCCCCTTGCGGAACAGCTGAAATATTCTCATCAGTTCCGCTTTAGTTATTCCTGAAAGGTTCACTTGAACGGGTTCACTCTCTGTTTAAAATCTCTCGGTCCCTGTCAATGTTTCTCTTTAGTTCCACTGAGCTTTCAGCTTTACTTTGTTCTCTTTTATATGCTCTCCTCATTCTGTGAGTGCCATAAATCCTGCTAAATGCTCATTATCTCACCCAAAATCAGTAATATTGTTAAATATTATTACAATTTAAATTGATTGTTTTCTATTTTAATAGATTTAAAAATTTAATTTATTCCTGTGATGGCAAAGCTGTATTTTGAGTGCTTTTGAGTACATCTGAGGTTACCTTGAGGATTTCAGTTGGATAGAGAGAGACAAAGAGAGAAAGTGACACATAAGAGTCCATGCAGGTGGAAAACTGACACTCATGTTCATGTCTGACAGACGCGCAACAGGTCCTTTTTATATTCATCATGCCGCACTGCCAGAGAATATGCCTTTTCACATTTACAGAAGAGTGTAATACATCCATTTCCACAAACTGCGCTGTGTTGCTGAAAATGACAGTGACTCCTGATCATAACTATTGTGTTTCATGACTCTTTTGTGTTCATAAACCTGTGCTATTAATATGCAGATTTATTTCTGCACAGGCAAATGCATACACACAATCTGTTTCAAAACCTATAGGCAGCTGAGCTTTTAAGGCATCGTAGGTGTGCTAAAGACAAAAAAAGTCTGTTCCAAAAGGTAGGCATCTTAATTATGCTGCTTCCTAATATAGATAACTTTACAGATTCTTAAGAAGCACCTTTATGTGAGTGGAGAATGCTATTCCAGAATAATTGCTACAAGCTGCAGTGAACAAAAGATGAGCGGATGAGGTGATCAATTTTTTTTATTCTATTAAATACTGAAAAATTTGGTTAAATATACTTAAAAAAAAATTTTCAATTATATTATATTTGTATTATATGAAGCAACTGTGCAAAGGTGATGCTTGTTAATGTGTTCTTTGAAAATGAAAAACAGTTTTTATTACTGCTTTTCTATTACACTGAGAAATAACTTTGCTTCTTTATTTTGCTAAATGAATATAAATGATCCTCTGTGTTTGTGCAATTCTTAATTAATGAGACAAATTAGAGCTCATTTAATAATCCCACTCTGCAAATAGGGAAGGAGACATATAAGGATCATAAAAAGACAAAAAGAGAGAGATACTTTTAAGAATCAAGCCAGATCCATTAAATGGATGACTCAAACACATCGCAAGCTATCTAAACGTTTATGAAGAAGAAAGAGACAGACATTGTTTTGAGACACTAAAGCTCCATCTGTTCTGAGCAACTGTTACAAGAAGACTGTTCCGCAGTCTGAGTTAGCAAACATCTCTCTCTCTCTCTCTCTCTCTCTCTCTCTCTCTCTCTTTCTCTCTCTCTCCTTGTCTCTGGCTCCAGTTTGTCTATGCTATCTAATTTTGCTGATGGTTTTATCCCTACATTGCTCCAATATAAATGGCAGACAAAAATAAGAACAACTTATTAAGACTCCTCGTAGAGCCATTGTCACAGAAAGACACAATTAGCCTTAATGATCGTGGCCGCATCTTCATCTGGAATCGAATGAAAGGGAGTTGTGTATGCTCCAGAGGGAGGACATTTAAGAAACTGGTCTAGACTCACTGGTTCGTGAAAATCGAACCGTCCTGCTTCTGTGGAGATCATATGGTGCTCTTCCCAAACTGTAGACACAATGTTGACATGCAAATTGCATAACTTGAAATGCATATTATATATTAAAAGTATATTGGGTCGTAGATAGCCTAGAAATCTAGACGCACCCTAGCGGCAGCAAAATTATTTTGCAGCCAGGGTGGGTCTAGCAAATAGACCTTTTTGCTGCAAAAACCTAAATTGGGTCAGGCCAATCACGTCGTGTATAGAGTAGGCGGGGACGGGCTTAACATATGACGACAGAGTTGCGACGGCTCCCTGCCACTTGAAAACAAAGATTGGCTGCTGCGGATGGAGAACAGCGGTCTTTCGAATCGGCTTTGGCCGCAACTCTGGAGGACTTGGAGTTAAGTTTTTCTTTGAGAAAAGAACAAAGAACGGCACTTAAGTCATTCTTAAAAAAAGGAAGATGTGTTCATAGTTTTGTCGGCCAGATTTAAAAGTTGAATCTATCAACTAACGTTAGCTCCACTGTTGGGAAAACGCTCTGGTTGGTTGAAGCGCTGTCCTATTGTGTGCAGAGGGAATTTGAAAGACAGCCGTTTATCCCGCCCATCAGATTGACCGTGTCTATGGTGAGTTGCCAGACTAAACATCTTGATGTACGTCTGGCTTGCCAGGCTAGGTCGTAGATAGATAGTTCACCCAAATTTGAAAAGTTGAACCAAAAACTCATCTTCATGTTGTTCCAAACCTGTATGACTTTCTTTCTTCTGCAGAACACAAAGGGCAATATGTTAAATAATGTTTCAACTGTTTTTCCATACAAATAAAAACATATTTGAACGTTCTCTGAACGTTTCAGGGAAAAAAAAACATTTTGATAACTTTATTAAAGACCAGATAACTTGAAAGAACGTTCTGTTAACATAATTAGAGAACGTTTGTTCATAAAGTTGAGAGAACCTTGCCAGAATGTTAGCCAAAGTTCTGAGAACGTTGCCTGTTAGCCGGGATTTAACGTTCATGTTATATACAAAAAACTCTGAAATAAATGTCTTTTCTTTTTTTGTCCACCATCACCAGAAGAAAGAAAGTTGTTGTTTGGAAGAAAGTTTGGAACAATAAGAGGGTGAAAGTGTTGCCAGTCCTGCACTATTTGTGCCAATGGCATGAATGGCACCTCAAATGTTGCAGCATGTTTGAGGTGTGATTATTATTTTAAATGATCAGACTTAAAAAAAATAAGACAAACAAATCAAACAAAAAATCCCTTTCATTTTCTTGGGACTATAACATCATAGGATTTACTTTTTTACTTTCACTTGCTTACAAAGACAAACCCCTTTACTCAATAGCTCAAAAAACAGTGTGAATAAAAGAAGAGTATATTTTAGGCAGAGACTGAGGATTATGCCTTTCTATTGACAGATTGCATCTTTAAGAGGAATGCCGTTTACATCCGTCTTTCCACAGTTTAAATGATGCATTAGAGGCCCGGTGAAGTTATTCGCTCAGAGTGAAAAGCACTGCAATCATTCAGGCATTGAAACATCATAATGAATATGGAACACAGGGAGTTCCTGAGGCAAAAGAGAACGCCTTATTTCTGAGCAACCGTCTGTGATTCCTAATTAATAATTGAAAACTATGGCATTATTACCTTGTCAGAAGACATTTTTTTCTGTTTGTTCATGTGGGCTGTGGTAGTCAGGGATTTGCACTTTTTTTTTTTATTTCAACAAATTCTCTGCAACACGCTTCATCCAAAATGCACACAAAACGTCTCGGGTTAAGACTGTAACGATTGTTACTTTGATCGTCCGAAATGGGTTCCCCCTCTGGTCCTGAGCCACCATGAGGGCACTCATATACAGCAGGCCAAAAGGTATTACGTTGGACGCTGCTGCCAGAAGACCAAGAACCCTTTGAAAATGTTTGACAGTGATGGCCTGGCATAGCTTGAAACTTGTGACTGTAGTCAAGATGGTGTTTATACGAGCAGGAGACAACTGTGCCTGCATCGTAACTGAATCCCACACTACCCCCAGGAATGCCGTTCATCCAATTTGATTTAACTTAACACTTTGACAACAATATCATAGTCTGAACTATAAGAATGCTTAAGGTAACACCTTATGTAGCTAATGTATGGTTGGGCAGCTGCTTACGTGAGTGAAATATTGATGCATGAATATGCCTACCATCTGGGGAAAATATTGACATTGAAACTACCCTATTTTCCATTAGTGGGAGTTTCTACATTTACAAAATGAGAACACTTCCTGTGGAACTTATCCAATCTGTAAAACAAACAGTCAGTGGTGAAAATGAAAAAAGAGGGGAAAGCAAGAGAGAGGGGAAAATAACCATGTGTTCACTTCACAGAAATTGAAGTGAAAGGAATGATTCACCCAAATATAAAAATCTTTCATGACTTACCCTCATTTCATTCCAGACTTACCCTCATTTCACTCCAAATCAGGTTATTGTTACTTCAATGGAACATAATTTTTTTGTAACTGAGGATTTTTTATGTGTTTCAGGCAAAATCATCATCATTCAACATCATAATAATCACTGGCATTATGACCACCATCATCTCTCAACATCATCATTGTCAGTCACTATTATCATCATCAGGGTTGGGAAACAAAAGTTCTGGAACCGGATACTTAAAGTCAAGAATCGGATACTCGTTAAAATTAAAATTTCAAACCCTTGTCGATTCCTGTGTGCACATTTTGATGTGATTTTAAACTCAAGCACTTCCACTCTTCTTGCACTGGAATGGAAAAAATACACACAAAATGATGTAAAATGATCTTGGCAAGTAAAGTCTTAAATGAATGTAAACAGTTGAGAAAGAAAACACATGTGTAACAGTATATTGGATCTGTGCGTTAGCTCTTAAAGTGACAGGAGCCTGATAAACCTGTCTGTGTCATTAATGTTAATCAAAGAACAAATATGAAAAAGAAAATCTCTCACTGATCTTGACTGAATAACTTTTGTAACAATCGATAAGAATTGGAATCAATAAGCAGATTTGGAGTCACAAAAATTAAAATGATACCTAACCTTAATTCAAATCATCATCATGATCATCATCAGTCACAATTATCATCATCATCGGTTACTATTATCATAATCATCATCATCATCATCGGTTGATGTCACCATTCAGTTACCATTTTCATTTTATCATCATCATCGTATCCATCTACTTCAACAACCAACATCGTCATCACTAGCATTATGACCATCATTACTGTCAATCAACATCATAATCATGACGGTCATCACCAGCACCATCAACACTTCTATTGACATTGCTATTATTGTCATCACTAATATTGCCTCATCATCACCACTCAACTTCATCAACACGTCACCATCATCATCGTCAGTCATCATCATCTTCGTCACCATCATCATCTCCACAATCATCACCACCATCAGCAGCAGAAGCATTATTTTATAATATTACATTAGAGGCATTTTTTGGAGGTCTCCAGTGAAACAGGACGGACAGCAGTGTTGTAGTATTGCACCTTCTTCTGGTCTCGGTCCTGATTCAGACTCAATCTACTCAGATCTTGGCCTGGGCTTGGACTCAAATTAGCTGGTTTCGACTACAACACGGGCAGACAGTTTAGTCAGTTTTTTTTCTCTCTCTCTCATCCTGCCCTTTTCTTTAGCTACCTGTTATGTTTTCCTTGTTAACCTTTTATAATTTTCAGTTGTGGACAGATATTTGGCTGTATTTTGTTAATGTTGAGATACTGAGTCATAATACATTCTAAAGATCAGAGGCTACATGGCTTTCACTTCTTCATAAAGACCTCTCGTGAATGAAAACCCACGCCAGTCCGTAACATCACCTAGCAACAGTTAGCCTGCCAGTTTGAGCAATTAACTTGTGATTGAAGGAAGCTTCAAAAGGCACAGAATGTCTTTATCAAAGACTGCTGGATTCTGTGGAGCTGCACTGCTGATTAAACAGAAATGTCATGGAAGGTACCCAGAGTTTAGCTTTATGTTGAAGATTTACACTATACTCTTAATGTTTAACCAGCATTTGCACATTAAACCCTGTAAAAATGTATATATCAAATAGTCTGTATGTTGAAACTTAATAAATATACACAAAAATATAAAATAATTTTTTAAATCAGTCTAAATATAAATAACATTATTATGAATAATAATGAATTTATGTAAATAAAATTTGAAGAAGATTGTTAAAGTGAAATTATAAAAGATTTTGATAGGACAGGGTACATTCATAAAAACATATCTAAATATATCATGGTAAAATTATATTTTCATTTAATGATTAAATAATTTGCTAGTCATCACAACACAGAGGTGGACATTTTGGAAATTATAGTAAAAGTGTACCATCATTTTAATGCATTTTGATATTATTTAGCATGTAGCCTGTCACATGTACAATCAGATTTCAAAAAATAAATAAAAATAAAACTTGAGCATAATAGAAGCACTGCCTGCACTAATTGACTGACCACAGTTTTCCCACTTCTATTATGTGTAATGTGAAACACAGACCGTGCCTAATTTTAATTACGTCAAAGCTAACAAGTGACTTTAATGAAAAAAACAGTGGCACTAACAGTGGACACCTTGATGTGCAATTCTGGCCATTATGTTTGTAATAATGGCCAATTAATTAAATGCTGTGAAATTATCTGAAAGCAGTAACTGTATTATGTGAGCTCTATGTAGGAGGTGCTTTCTAACAGTTCTGCTGTTAACAGTCACTTCACAAGGGTAATGAGAAGACTAAGACTTAAAGTCTTTCTTGACGCTGTTGCTGTGGATATTTCCTTTTGTTTTTAAGTGTGTATGTGCTTGATTTGTATCTTTCAGGAGCAGAATTCCCAAGATCGAGCTTCAGGGGGTTTTGAGCTGGGATCAAACAAGACCCTCAACTGATTCCCTCTACACCAGGGGACTCCAAACCTTCTCCTGGAGAGTTACCGTCCAGCAGAGCTCAGCTCCAATCCTAATCAAACACACTTGAAGCAGCTAATCAAGGTGTTCGGGTTACTTAAAAATTAAGGTTGGAACGGTAGTCTGCAGGAAGGTAGCCCTCCAGGAGTAGGGTTGGAGACACTTGCTCTACACGTATGCCGCTGCCAGCTCAACAGATGTGTTATGGTGGAGCTTAAGTGTCTGAGGACCGCCATTAGTGCAACCCATTTAGTGGCCCATGAGCTCCTGAAACTCTACTCGGTAGGAATTTAGAAACACTGGCTGCCTTACCCATTGAAATTACCCAGATAAATGCAACCGTGGAGACCCCCTGCCGCACCGTCTGCCACACACATTCCAAATGTGTCCGTCTTTCTCTTGCCTTACACTTCATGTTTCTATTTTGCCTTTATATTGCTTCCTCTTGCCTTGTTTTTTACTTTGTTTCCATACTTTGTATCTGAATGTCTTGAAATGACTACAGATTGTTATGCATCCTTATGTGCATACGATTTTGTCGAAATAATTTAAAAACAATGCACTAAAAGCTAAATTTAATTATTTTAAGAGCTATAATTTAATTTTACAGCATTATAATGTACAGGATGAAAATGGAAATTCATTTTGAGATTTGCTAAATACTACATTTAACAGTGTAATTAAAGTGTTTTTAAGATTAACCTTAAGCGAGCATTTGATGATGTCAAATGTAATCTAAATGTAAAAACAACAGAAATACACAATTAAATATCCAATAATGGAAATTATATATAATCTCTCGACTGATACTGATACATTTTTTTAAAAGATATTTGATATGGTACTGGTTATGCATTCCTATTAATTATAAAATGTTGGTTTGAGTTTGAATTTGAATCTTCATGTGCAAGAGAACCTATAGTTTTCGTAATATGTAGATCCTAAAAAGCAGAAGTTGTTGGAAGGTGTTTCTCACAGACTGAAAGAGAGTTGGATGGAAGGAGGAAGATGACAAGTTTAAACCCTTGCAAACTTACTAGTAGTCAGACACCAGCTGAACATAGACAGCTGCAATAAATTCATAACTTAATGGCTGGAGTGAAGATGTTATAGAAATCATTCTATAAGAGATACACATGTCTATACTTGTTTAGACCTAGGAAGTGTGAGTTCTTCAAAAGCCAAGTGAGATACACTCACCTAAAGGATTATTAGGAACACCATACTAATACTGTGTTTGACCCCCTTTCGCCTTCAGAACTGCCTTAATTCTACGTGGCATTGATTCAACAAGGTGCTGAAAGCATTCTTTAGAAATGTTGGCCCATATTGATAGGATAACATCTTGCAGTTGATGGAGATTTGTGGGATGCACATCCAGGGCACGAAGCTCCCGTTCCACCACATCCCAAAGATGCTCTATTGGGTTGAGATCTGGTGACTGTGGGGGCCATTTTAGTACAGTGAACTCATTGTCATGTTCAAGAAACCAATTTGAAATGATTCCCCCACACGATTACACCACCACCACCAGGCTAGCCTGCACAGTGGTAACAAGGCATGATGGAGCCATGTTCTCATTCTGTTTACGCCAAATTCTGACTCTACCATCTGAATGTCTCAACAGAAATCGAGACTCATCAGACCAGGCAACATTTTTCCAGTCTTCAACTGTCCAATTTTGGTGAGCTCGTGCAAATTGTAGCCTCTTTTTCCTATTTGTAGTGGAGATGAGTGGTACCCGGTGGGGTCTTCTGCTGTTGTAGCCCATCCGCCTCAAGGTTGTGCGTGTTGTGGCTTCACAAATGCTTTGCTGCATACCTCGGTTGTAACGAGTGGTTATTTCAGTCAAAGTTGCTCTTCTATCAGCTTGAATCAGTCGGCCCATTCTCCTCTGACCTCTAGCATCAACAAGGCATTTTCGCCCACAGGACTGCCGCATACTGGATGTTTTTCCCTTTTCACACCATTCTTTGTAAACCCTAGAAATGGTTGTGCGTGAAAATCCCAGTAACTGAGCAGATTGTGAAATACTCAGACCGGCCCGTCTGGCACCAACAACCATGCCACGCTCAAAATTGCTTAAATCACCTTTCTTTCCCATTCTGACATTCAGTTTGGAGTTCAGGAGATTGTCTTGACCAGGACCACACCCCTAAATGCATTGAAGCAAATGCCATGTGATTGGTTGATTAGATAATTGCATTAATGAGAAATTGAACAGGTGTTCCTAATAATCCTTTAGGTGAGTGTATATTAAATGCATTTAATGTATAGAGTAAATTCAAGAAGCGGATGAAATGATACATCTTCCTTAAGAAAGATTCAATGACCCACTCAAATATGACCAAGGAATTTTCCAACAGCTGGCAGCTGGTAACTCACACCTTCATCACCCACAATGCTCCACTAGATTCAACCTTTTCTCCGGTTGAATTGGATGCTCAATTAAATGTTGCAAATATCAGAATAGATGAAAAGTAAATGGAAAGGCCACAATGTGCTTGCTTACAACTGTGCATGAAACAGCTCTCACTCTTACATGGCAGAGCTTGTTGATTGCCAACCAATTCGATGTTTAACTTCAAACTGAGACTAGTCTTTAAACTGTAGGGAATGCAATATTCTCACCAAATTGCTGCAGAAAATATAGAAAGAAACCCTCAGCTAAAGGTAAAAAACACTATTACTGAGTGGTAAAGGGTCATTCCTTTCAACCAAGCAACACAATAAGAAACTTGTCCAAGAGAAGTGGCTGAAGAAAGTTATGCACTTATATTAAGAGAATTAAGCTGTCACACTATGTTGGGGAAGGAACAGTCCAAAAAATACAAACACCAGTGTTCTTGTGTTTCACGACAGCCAGTCAACAGCTTTAGAATTTCCCAGAGGAGCAACTAACAGGCAAGCAGAGACATTGACATGAGGTGAATCTAAAAAACAGTTTTATTCGCTTGCATTTTAAACAGACTACCTGCTGGGCTCACCAAACCTCGGTTGTTTTACGCTCAGATGGAGAAATAAATGATAAAAAAAGATGAAAGAACTATTTTTCTTCGGTGACTCCGACGGAGGCACTGATGCAGTGGCTGGTTAAGGAGCGGACAATGTTCTGATAATGAAACCTGTGAGGCTTAAAAACACATCTTCTTGTAATAGTTTAGACCTGTCGTGCTTAAGCAACTGTAGCAGAATTAACACGTGAACTAAAGCCACTGAAAACTTCTCATTAGCCTTTCAAAATTGAGCTTTGAAGCATTTTGCAAAAGCAGAAACTGAGGAAAAAAAAGATGTCCCGAACATCAGATGCAGAAATGACACAAATTCAACAGTCTTACAACAGCTTTAAAGTCACTATGAAATCAAAATGTACAATTCATTTTTTTTTGTGGAGCATTGCACTATTTATTATTAATGTTTTATCTGCGCATATCATATTTCTTTTTTATTCATGCGCCCTCGTAATCTTTAGTCAAAATAACTTCCCCTCCCACTTGCAGCAACATCTCTTCTGTTCTCTGATGATATGTTTACTGGCGCGAGGGCAGGACAACCTGTCACCTACATGAGATCAGAGCAATATAGCAAACCACGATCCAATCAATTCCAGAAGTCCTGCCCTACATTTTTTCTAGTTCGAGAAGACATTCCACTCAGACATACATAACCATAGGGAAGAAAAGCCTATCACAACTTCCGTTTCATGACGACTTTAAAGATTATTAATTGATGTACAGTATGTTGAATGAACTCACCCTACAGGAAGTGAATGTGACCCTGAAGTAAGGGCAATCCTGAAGGAGGCAGGATATGAACTTGCCCCAGCACAGAATGTTGATATTGGAAAGTAATCACTCGGCTTGCTGAGACTGGATCCAACAAATATGTTTCCATATAGACATGACATAAGCAATATCTGCCAGGCTGTTTGCTGAGCTCGTTGAGGCTGATCCCAGCTGGATTTTTAAACAGATAGATAATATATTCCTTTGGAAATTGATGTGAGGAATGTGGCTATACAGAGTTTTGGCAGTGCTCCCAGTAAGGGACGGTGGAGAGAGATTGATAGGAGGGAAGTGGTGAATGTATTCATATGGTGTTCCTAATGGCCCTGTGATTAAACACACTCTCAGATGTTTCTGGCAAGCAATGGGAGAAAATGGAGAACTCCTTTTTCCTGTCGCACACGCACACACACACATGCACCCAAACCAAATTGTCACTGTGGGGTTTGTCAGTGCTCCTTCAGCTTTCCTCACTGGATTTGTTTGTTTGTTTGTTTGTTTGTTGTATTTAGCTAAATGCTTCAAATTCCTCATCATTATTATTAGTAGTCAATTTTACTCTTGACTAAAATAAAATCAAATTTTAGTCAATGAAAAAAAAGCTTCTACTAAGAAAAATAAAACACCTGTTTCTATGTTCATCTTATGAACAAGACAATCACTGCAATTTTTAGTACAGTAATCCAGTTTTTTTTTTTTAAGCTGGGGTCTGGGGAGCCCCAGAGGGGCCGCAATAAGGGAATGCTAGGGGGACCATGGAAAAGTCTGAAGGAAAACAGTGTAAAAATAACTAAATACCTTAAGTAAAATTAAAGGGGTGGTTGATTATGATTTCACTTTTCTAACTTTAGTTAGTGTGTAATGTTGCTGTTTGAGCATAAACAACATCTGAAAAGTTACAACGCTCAAAGTTCAAAGCAAAGGAAGATATTTGCTTTTAAAGAAATTGCTTTTTAAGGACTACAACAAACGGCTGGTTGGGACTACACAACATTCCTCCCAGGTTAGTGACATCACTAACCCTAACATTTACATAAACCCCGCCCCCGGGAACGCGATTTATCATGACAGAATATGCTAATCAATGACAAGAAGATAGTTAACTCCACATCAGCTGCATACATTCTTCAACAAACCATTCAGAAACATCCTGTTGCTTTCTACATGTTGTCACTTCTTCTTGAGTCTCTCCATCATTGTCTGACTCTGGTTTGAACATAAAATTTTCAGTGCATGTCTGTGTGAGGTAAAAGGACATGAGCTGTTGTTGCTCCGCCCTCTGTGACGGAAGCAGCAGCTCATTTGCATTTAAAGGGACAGACACAAAAACGGTGCGTTATTGCTAACCCTCAAAAAGTGAGAATTTGAACATGCTATGTAAAAATATCTGTGGGGTATTTTGAGCTAAAACTTCACATACACACTCTGTGGACATCAAAGACTTATTTTACATCTTGTGAAAAGAGCATTATACCACCCCTTTAAACAATAAATAAATAATACATCTACAATAATACAGCACAGTAATATAGTTGCCACGGGTGGTTGCAGGAAGGCAGAAGAAGATGAAGAATAAAGTTCCAATACAAAGTTTAATGATGATGATGATGATGATGATGATGATGATGATGATGATGATTATTATTATTATACAACATAATAATCAGACAGGAAGGGCAACACACGCTAAATGTATCGTAGACCAAACAGAGGATGAATGTGAGGGATCAACTTATATGGCAAACACAGAACACAGCTGAAACCAATTAACACAAATGAGGAGCGGGAAAACTGAACAAAGGAACACATGATGAGAATGACAACAAACTAAAAGTCCAACAGATGTCTGTTTTAAAGCAGAGGTGAGTAGTTTCACTAATTTATTTGCTTAATAAAAGTCTACTTTAAAATATTTTTTTTATAGTGCATTTTTATTGTGTTTAATGCAGGTTTATTGCGGCAAAACAGACTTAGCACAGCCCTAATAATGGTGTGTGCACACTTAAAGCAAATTTAATTAGTAGATGCTGCAAAAGCACGATATTCGCAGGGGTGCACATCACTTTTTGGGTCTGGTTCTCAAGGGATCACCTGGAGATGCTGCTTAGTACTCACACTTTATGCAACACACTTATCCTACAAGCTATCGTCATCACTTTCCTCCTGACTGCTCTCCTTACTATCTTCTTTTCTCTCGAACATGGTAGATGATGATGGTGCTTTTTTTTTATTAACATTAATGACACAGACAACAGCAGGAATATTAGGCTGCTGTCACTTTAAGACCGAATGCACGGACTCAATATACTGACACACTTCTGGTTTCTTTCTCAACTGTTCACTTATGACATAACCGTGAGAATAATTGTTGTGAAAGGGTATTTTGACATTTTTTGTGTATGTGTCCGTTCAAGCACAAGTAAGCACAAAAGAGGAATCAATTCAGTGTTCAAGCACTGTCTGAAATGTGTGTCTCTCTCTCTTGCGTGCGCTTTGGGTGTGTGAGGCTGTGCACACAGATAATAGCGTGCAAGTCCCAATTTTCACCTTTTCTTCAACATTTAAAATCGTTTAAATGTGTTAATTGGCAAGGCAGACAAAACACGTCCAAATGATAAACTTTCACTCTATGATGGTTAAACTTAGCAGTTAATCCGCAAATCACGTGTGCTGAACCGTTTGAAAACCCCTGAAGTAAACTCTGAGATCATTCTCACTAAAATCAGTAACTGAGACGCAAGGTGGCACCAGTTGCATTTGCATTAGAGTGGGTCCGAGGAGTGATACGAGATGCTTTTTGCGTATTAGAAGGAACAACTGCCAGGCCTAGAGACGCATTTTTTAAAATGGTGAACCTCTTTTAGCGCCTCATTTTTAGAATGCAGTGTCATGGCAAATGCCAGTCTAGCGCATATTTACATTATAAAACAATGAAACCGCAGTGGAATGTAAAAACGCATTCTTTGTGAACTGCACTGGAGAGAACTGGCACACTGGTTTTGTAGGAATTTAACAGAAAGTTCAAGGCTGATTTGGCTGTTGCTACTGGAATGGTGGGTCCATTAAAACTCATTCAGTCATCAAGTACTTTTCCCAGTTTATTTGTGTTGACATGTAGGAGTAGACATTTCACAGATGGCAGTGATGGTAATTGTTGGTTTCTAAAACCCATAAACAAAACCATTAATAAATACAAACACAATTGCAAATCTTAAATCATACATCTGAAATCAGCTTTAACAATCAAATGAGTAGGCTATAACATTAAAGAACTACTAAACATAACTAGAACTCAATATATCATATCAAACATAATCCTTTAAACTAAACAAACAATCAAAAAGGAAACTTACACGGTCAACAATTCCACACAAGCCATATCTGAACAACAGCTTTTGGTTCAAACAAGAGGAGACTGAAACATAATTAGTAAGGGGCCACAGGTGCTCTTTATCAAGACTCAGTCAGCCAATCAGATCACAGCAGGATTTTCTACAGGTTTCTTGCTCGGAGTCTGCGGGAAAGCTCCAAATCTGAGAAAAATCCAAAAACTGAGATCCTGCTATTGCCCTTTGACAAAATAAGATCCGGTTAAGATTAGAATGGCAGCCATAAATAAACAAAGTATTACCAGAGAATGTCTAATATGGCGAGAAGTTTCACTCTCACTACACTTCCGGCTTCTGAACTGGTTGCAGTTCCACTCTGATTCCATATGAGGGCGCTCACAGGACGAGTGCAGAATGAATGGAGGTCAATGGCGGTATACCCCTCAAAATCCACTTTTCTCAGGATATAATTTTTTGTCTAGTAATTTGAATGTTGTATTCGAAAGGAGATGCAAAGAAATTACACATTGCTGGGTGTTAGATTTTTTAGAGTCACTTATTTGCTTTAAAAAAGTCTTTCAAAATGTCAATGACGTCAGAATGCTGACGTCATTAGCAGAATGCTAGCGTGTTATGGGCAACAACAACTCAACCTGTAAGAAATCAAAACGACATAAGTACTCGTTCATTCAACTTTCGACCTAAAACCCATGTTGAACTTGCAAAATCTACAATCACATCTGAGATTTCTCAACGGCAATCGGGTGAAAGAGACTAATTTAGCTGTCTAGCCCCATTGACTCCCATTCATTTTGCACTCATGGCGAGCGCCCCCAGTGGAACTCTGGTGGTACTACAACCAAAATTCGGTACAATAGGGCTTAATAGGGAGTGGACAGGCTCTCCGTAGACGGGCTCTGGTATTACAATCCCTTTAATGGAATAACAGTTTTAGGGGACTGTAGCTACTAGCTACAGGCCGTTTATTTTGGCATGCTATGCGTTACATGTGGTTCAACAGATCCTCAACCCCTACAAACTCAGAGACAATAGAGGAACCAGCAGCCAAAAATGTGGCCGCTAACATGTTATCCTCTGCATAGCCCCCCCCCCCCCCAATGCAGGTGTACAACTTTTTCCCTTGACAGGGAGCCGTTAGCTGTAGGCTGTTATAGGCACAATCAACTTCCACATAAAGGAGAGCAAAGAGAGGCTGTCCCACAGCCCAGACATTGGACAAGACCTAACCCAGACAAGCACTTGAGGGCAGAGGCTGAGTGGAGGACAAGAGTAGCTGATCATCCTTAACTAATCCAGAGGGAGTAAATTGCTGCAACAAGTGCCAACCCAAGAAGGAATAAATAACTTAGTTTACAGCAGTGGTCTCAAACTCAATTCCTGGAAGACCACAGATTTGCACAGTTTAGCTCCAACCAGGTCCAACTCACACCTGCTTGGAAGTTTCTAGTAATCCCGAAGACCTTGATTAGCTGGATCAGGTGTGTTGGATTAGGATTGGAGCAAAACTTTGCAGAGCTGTGGTCCTTCAGGAGTTGAGTTTGAGACCACTGGTTTACAGTTTTCTCCCTATCCCCTCTCCCACATCTTATGAAGAGTAAAGAAAATTAAGTTTTGAGTTGAATCCTCCAAATCCTGTGTTTAAAGGTTAGCAAATGTAATGCATGCACTGCTAAAATGTCTTGGTTCATGAATGTACACACAATTAAATATTGATAAATATCACCTCAAAGTAAGATTTGTTTTACAATCAGGAATATGTGCAAATGGAAGGCAGCAACAGAATCTTCACACTCTTGTTTTCAACCCAGTGAGATATATGATCTAGGTCCGTCTCAATATGTTTTCCTGTCTTCAAATACAAAAACAACAAAACAAAGTTTCAGTTTATAGTTTGTAACTTTCAGCACTCTGGACAGTGTCAGCCCTTTTCAGAACTCTGGACAGCAGCTGTTAGTGAGAAGTGAGATATATTTTTGGCTGACCTTGCCTGGGATATTCTCCTGTGAATTGCCATAGCATTTTCTTCTCTTCTAAATCCCCCATGCAGTTTTAGCTCCCCTCAACGAGCGAAGATTTCTCCCAGAGTGCATGAGTGCATCTACAGAGTGCTGGAGAAAATGCTGTCTGCTTACCCTTTAATCAACAAAAGAGAACAGATGAGCTCCTACAGAGTTGCAGTATTTACTCTGGGATATTTATAATGACCCAAATTACATTGTGTTAGCCCAAACAACATGGAATTGATTAAAAATACATATCATCATCTTTTTCTCTCATTATATTCTAATTTGCTCTGTAGCAGACAGACTGATAAATAATTATTTACAAGGAGCGCAGCAGTTGGCATCTTTAAGCCTGACTATTTTAAATGCATAATCAAAAGATTTTAATTCTTTCTCTTGGCATAAATACATCAATGAGTCCGCTTTGACCATTTGTTTTAAAGAAATGGAGCGATAATATGGGAAATAGCCAAATGCCTTGCATGGCAGAATGGCAAGGGTTCTGTAACGGCCACCAGAGGCCACTCCACACTAGACTGTGATCACTCCTTCAAACACTACATTTCCCATAACGCGCTGCCCGGACTCATCAGCACTCATCTCTTTCACCTGTTTCTCATCACCTTGTTTCACTCACACCATAAATACCTGGTTTTCACATTCACTCATGGTGAAGTCTTCTTGTACGGTTAGTCTGCATTTCTGAGCAGTTTTCCCGTGTTTGTGTTCTGTTTTTGACCCTGGACTGTTTAACGTTTCTGACTCTGTTCTGCCTGCCTGCCCCTATCTGGATTGTTTATTGGACTGTTTATTGCTGCCTGCTTTGACCACTGCCTGTTTACTGGATTACGAGTTTGGATTGCCATTATTCTCGGAGCATTCATAACAGGTTCCAAGCTTTAAGTTCATGCTGTATGCAGGCATTCCAAGACTGATGCAAACAATCTTGAAAATGGAAATCAGCCAGATTAAGAATCCAGTCAGTCATGGTTTCAGGTTGATTAAGGGAGAATTTAAATGTTTTTTTTTCTTTTTAAACTGTGTACACTAAAAATGACTTTTAGAAAGTTAGAATACACACCTTTTTTTGTCAGTGCAGAAAGATGCTTAGTTACAGCATCTACCAGCAAGGGCTAACAGATCCCAGCCCTTCCCAGCATGCACTGGGGGATGAATACTGAATATGGCTGCAGTGTTTGACAGCTTGACAGATTTACTTATATTGCTGTTGTTGTTGTTCTGGTCACCGATAGTATTTTTTGTCTTTTCCCCCTCTTTTTAAAATGATCAGTTTGTTGTTGTGTGACCAAGTGTTGGGGTCTGTGTGTGGAAGTTTAGAGCAGTTTGTTTGATTTGTATTTTCATGAATGTTTGTTTGATGTTACAGTTGGATTAAGATGTCACAATATTTACATAAAATATTCAAGAAGATGGCTTCAACTCATAAAGCCATGCAAACCAAGAATATTATCATTAACTAAAAACGTTATTAAAAAAAAAAACGTTAAATAATTTAAATAAAGCTGAAATAAAATATTAGTTGAAAATCTTAAACTAAATGAAAATTAGAAATGTTGCCTTGCACTGCAATAAGTCTAAGTTCAAGCACTAAAATTATTAACTGGAAATAAAAAAATAAATAATAAAAAAAAAACCTTAATCGCAATATAAAGAAAAAAAAACCTTAAAATGACAAAAACACAAAAGCATTAAACTAAAATAAATGTAATAAATAAAAACCAAATCTAATTCAAAATATTAATAAAATTAAAAACTAAAACAGCACTGATGTGAATTGTATTTATTTATTTTATGTTTATATTATGTCTAGGTGTTGATGACCATATTACATGAATTGAATAAGCATTTAGGTTTACTACTAAATGGATATTTGGTAGTACTTGGATGTTCTGAATTAATCTGAGGTGGTTGGTGGTCTGAAGGGTTTAAGAACCACTGATACAAAGTAATGGTATTATCATCATCAATTTGTTTAAATAGCTTTATAATGTGTGGAGGCATTAGACATACAGATGTGCAAGAAGCCCAGAGAATTTACTTGGTCTTTAGCAGACAATCCCCATGGAGCAATTTAGGCAAATGCCTGGGGCACAATAGTAATAGAACAGAACTGTTACCTCAGAAGCTCTGCAGCTAATAGATTGTCCCTCTATGGATTTAAACCCGCAACCTTTGCATCAGCAGCCCAGATCTTTAACTATTAGACTACCCGAACTACAGAGCTCTAAAACTAACGCTCTAACACAAATGTGTTGTTTTGATGTGTGCATGCACATCAATTAAGTTGAATTCCATAAATGTCGTATGTCTGAATGCATTTGCATGTTAAGGAACAGGATTGATAATGCAATGGTTTTTATACTCTTGTTAGCTCAGACTATGCACCAGTATATCACATGAAGTTCCAAAGACACTTTATGATGATTATGGTTACAATGGAGCCCGAGAAGGCTAATTTTCCTTTGAGGACTCATTAGTGTGTGGGAAATGTTTGGTGGCATAAGACAGCCTGCAGTCTGAATGGCTTATTAACTGTACTCTGACTCTTATGTGGAAAATAGAGCCTATCCTCTACACACACCATCATTCCACTCCTCTACCCCACTAGCTCAGCAATGGAGCCTTCATTTGCTTTGTTGCCTACTAGAAAGCAGCTCTAAAAACACCAGGGGTGCAAAAAAGAGCTCCATATGCAGCTGCACACAAGGCGGGTTTCCACAGTCATAGATGTTTTTTTTAAGTGTGCATTCTTAAAATAACCTAAAAATAACTAATAAGGTACAAATTTGTATTTGCGCAGTTTGACAGACACTTTATCCAAAGCAACTTACAGTACAGTGCATTCAAGGTTTGCATTTTGCTTCACTGGGACTAACCCTCCACCTTCCCCAGCTCCACCTGTATAGATCTGTTGTGGATAATTCATGTATGCTATATTTTACAGCAGCAGTATGTTATTTAGTTGTAAAAATTTTAATTTAGTTTATTTATCTATGCAGCCGCTCTGGAGAAAACAGTGATGTCCTTGTCCAGCTCAGTTAAGTTCTCATATAATGGTGGCAATGCAAGCAGATCAGTAATATTGTTGCATGTAAAACGCTCCAGTAATACTCTAAGTCATGACATAATATTTCAATAGTTATTGTAAAGTGTTTTTTTTTTTTTTTTTTTTTTTTTGCAGTATATCATATTCCATTATTTTCATATTTTAGAATGTAATATTTAATATTACTGTGAGTGTTTCAAAATTACATTTATTTCATTTTTATGTTTTTTTTTATTATTAAAAAATATGATTATATTATTATATATTATTATTATTATTATATATAATCTTTCAGATTTTATATAATTTCTAATGTTTAAAGGCCTTAAACATCTATGTTGGTTCACTATGTCTGGTGGACAGCAGCATTGATGTTGCACACCTTTGGGAAACACAATGGGCGTATGTGTATTTATTTGACTTCTGAGTCAATGTTTTTGTGTGTGTTGCTGTATGCTTTTACGTCACACTTTTCTGCAGGCATTTCCTGTTATCTGTTTAATGACAGAATGCAATGTAATTGCCCTCACTGGAGCAGAACTCAAAGAGGTTCATGGGGGTTCTCATCTCACTTGCTGAAGGGAACCATTGTGTTTATTTGTTCTGCGCATCATTATCCCAGGGCTTAATTGATCTTCTTATTGAACATGGCTTTGGGTTGCTTTATTTATCCAGTGCACCACACTCTTAAAGATAAGGGCACCTTATCATTCTTACTCATGGAGGTTCACGCTGAATCATTAGAGACGTTGTAACACAGTGAAACCAGGTTAATTGCACTATTAAAGGAACATACTGTTCGAAGTACACTGTGTGCAAGTTATCAAGTGATTTTCTTTTTCAGTTGTACACCTTAGGCTGTAAGTGGTTATTGTAAAGAAACAACCAACAAAAAGTTGCAAATGCTATCAGTGTATTGGGGCCATATTATGAAAAAATAATAATAAAAATTGGGGATAAAGAAAAAGTTAATTACTGCTGAAGACCAATAATACAATTCTACTAACATACTCATGCATAATTAGGATAGCAAAATAATGAAGCTTATCAGTTTTAAAAGGGAGGAGAAATATCTTTTGTTAAAAAGCCATTCCTCCCAATGAAATAAAATACATTTATGTTGAAATAATCTAATTAAAACTGAAATAAAAAGAAATCCAAATGAAAAATAAATATTTAAGAAATAACAAAAACTAATAAAAATCATACAAACAAGTTAAAAATGACTACCATTGAAACTAAAATGAAAATGAAAACTGATTAATTTTTTTTCTTTTATATAGATAATCCTATAATAACAGTGGAGCACAATTATGTTAATACTAAGGTAAAATACAATACAATCCACTACACTACTTTTTGCAGTGAATTATTGGCTTAAATTTGTCTTTAAATGTAATAAATTAATTAACCATAGTAATAAAAAAAAAATTTAATCAGTGTTTGGTTTTAAGGACATAGGCCTACTGTTTTGTTTAGTGGTGAATGTAACATCTCAGTCTTGAAGCAAAATCAGGTTTAATGGTTTTATAGCAATATATCCCATATACTTAAGTTGTAGTCATGGTGACTGGTCTTTGACCTTTGTGGCAGCCATCTTGATTTGGCTCAAAGTTTTCAATAATTGTCACATTCTTTAACACTATTAGAAATATATTTAATGCTAGCCTGTAATCCACCATAAAACTAAAAGAAGAAGAAGAACAGCCTTCGTCATCCTTCAAAAAAGCTCTTTGTCTGTGAGTATTAATGGGTTTATAAGAGGTTTGTATTCATTTCTATGTCAATATTTGTGTGATACTATTTGTATATATTCATGTGTCTGTGTTGTAACTGCTGTCAATACTTTAGTTGGCAAGTTAACTTTTTAGAAGTGGTGTTAACAAATCTACCCTTTAAGTTCAACAAACTTGAATGATTTACTTGAAGAGGATCTCTTTACCAAGGCCAGAATAAATGTGTTTTGTAAAAGTAGCAGGCGTTAGAACTGAAAAGGTCTATCTATTGTGACAAATGCAAATGTCAGAAAACCGATGGCATTGACACATGACCATGTGACATTTAGAATTCAGTGATACTTATTTGGTGTTCAGAAGCTTGAAACACTTGAATCACTCTCAGTTATGAGGAATGAATTGGAAAGATACTTATGCCAACACACTCTCATGACAACTTGTATGTATAAGATGGTGAAATCATATTACTGTCACCATAAAGATCATACCATAAAGATATGGAGAAGTTTACTTCGTTATACTGTTCCTGGCTGTGAAAATAATCACGTTAATGACGTTTTTGTTGCTCTGGGAAAATGTTGAACAATGATATGATACTTTTTAAGTATATTTAGTTTTTTGGTCATCACAGGGAGAGCTTTTTGGACACACTGAAGTTGAATCTTGAAACTCAAAGAAGAAACACATGCACGGTTTCTCAGTAAAGTAGGGTTACAGTTCATAACTTCATTAAGTGCGATTATTTTCATTAGAAGCCCGCCTTTGAAACAAGAGACAAGGACAGTGTTGAAACATGGTGAAATACAGTAATCATGACTGAAGCAAATGTATACCTGCTTTCAGAGGTACACAATGAATGCTTCTTATAAGCTCATTATGTGCCTTAATTACCTGAAGGTCTGCAGTTTTGCAGATCTACAATGTTAGTCTTGCATCTGAAAGGAAATAAATGCAGAATGACTGTCAGTCATGGTACTTAGTGTAGGTTTTTGCCTCTTACGTTTGTAATAAACATGTAGCTTAGATTCAGAGATTGTTGATTCGGAGAAGATCTATTTTAATGACAATTGCCTTTTCTCATGAAAGTGTCAAGGAATTGATGCCTGAGATTTTCAGTCTGCATATTCTTTACTGACTTCAGTCTTTGGCTTCTTTATTGTTTTGTTTTTTTTCAGTAACATTTATGAATAAAACCACTGGTATTGTGCAGTTTTGCCAAGGATTGAATGGCTACAAGTCATCATGAGTGGGTTTGTTCTGATTAGAGCAGCACACACATTCACACACATGATTGGATCATCATTATTGCGGCCTGGTGATGCAACCACCCACAGTGCCCAGACAAGGCTGCCAGTTTCCTCTATGAGTCTATCTGCCTACACACTGTCTAGCACCCTAAATACACTTTCTGTCTGACAGAGCCCAGTTTTCATCACATGAGTTTGGTGGAGCACTCTGTGAACTGATCACACATTTGCAGCTTGGTCTGTTTTTAAATTACATTATCATGCTGTCACACAAGACGTAATCATGCTTCTAGGTTCTTTTAGTTCAGTCAAGTCGCATTTAGTTATGACTTTGAGCAGCACTGAGATTCTGTCATTTACGGATTATTGTATTTTGTAGAAATGTGATGATAACTACTGTATAGTTAGAAAAGTATTATACTTTTGGAACAAAGCAGTGTTTTAAGTTTACTTAGTTAATTATTTTATGTACATACACTTAAAAAAATACTGTAAAATTTACAGCAACTTACTGGCAATTTTGTCTGCCACTAAGCCAGTTTTTTTTTTTTTTTTTACAATATTACTGTAAATCATCAACTACAATTAAACGGTAAAAATACAGCACACCTGTAAAAGCAGCTAAACAAGAGCAGCTGTAAATTTACAGTTATTTACTGTAATCTTTACAGTATGAATTAAAACCTGCATGTATAAAGTCATTTCATTTGAAGAAACCGATAATCTTAAATTGGTCAATTGCCATTTCTGTGATCTTATTTCATTTGAGTCCACTGCAAAAATAATGTTTCTAAAAAGTAAAATTAATTTAAATGAGTTAACAAAACATCAATTTAACTCACTCCTCTTGCAGATTATTGTTAGTTAACAACAGCACACATGCATGAGACGAAAAACTTAAGAAAAAGATCATCAATGCATCAGCAACTACACAGTCACTGCCTTTAAATAAAGCAACATGCAGCATAACATAAATGTTTCTTTGCTCATCCTGGACTGAAGCACAGGCTCTACTCTTCAGCACAATGGTGACCCACAAATCTCAACAGAAACCCTTTAAATCCCAACAGAACATTAAACACTAACAGATCGCCACTATATCATTGTGTGCAAAAGCACATAAAATAACGCTTCATTTCAACATTTATTCTCATGAGCAGTCATTCATACAAATATATATTCACATTTCACATTTATGTTCACATAAATACATTCACAGAAAATAATTTATTTTGTTTAGTAAATTTGACTTAGATTTTACAGTAAACTACTGACTTCCAGCCACAGCCTTAGATAAAAACAACTTAAGAAAAATGAAGACATTAAATCTCTGAAGATCTGAGCAGAGGAGGATTAAACAACTCCACAAACAGCTTCGCTTATTACTAACCAGATTGACTTTATTTCTGCCATAATCAGAAGATCTTTTTGAGAATCAACAGAGGTTTAGATGTTGATGATTTGTTTATTTTGTAGTCACCATGATGGTGATAAGTGTTGGCTTTAGTTGGGTTCTTGCCCTTGACATTTGAACAATAGTTTTTCTCTGCTTTTCTGTGTCTTTATAAGGTACAATAGTTCTAAAAAAAGCCAAGAGAAAAGTAATCTGGTGATTATGGCTGTGTATTGATGATGTCATCAATAGAGCTTGAAAAACAGTAGCAGCTCATTTCATTCAGATTTTAATCTCAAGTATTCATATGGGTCTTTCCATATGATTGATTATTAAAGTCCTGTGATTTCACATCAGGAAATCCAACAGCATTTTTATAATTTGAAAAAACATTTTGCATATAAAGTTTTAAAACACCTTGTTATTTTGTCACACACAGACATCAACAATCAGCATATGAATCTCAACAATGGTGTCACTCAAATGAAATGCTTCATGTCGCAATGCATGCTGGGTACCACCATAGTACTTTACTCCCAGCATGCATTGCAGCATGCATAAATTATGCAGCTGAATTGTCTTATTTCTTTTATTCTTACCATGTGCTTTTATTTTTGTTGTTGTTTTTGACGTGACTTTTTGATTTGTGATGTTTAGAGCTGATCTGTTTATCTATATTTTGTTTGTCACCATTGTTGAGGTTCATATGCTGATTCTTAATATATGTGTGTGTTCTAGTATTTTAAAAGGTTTTGTGAGTAAAACCCAAATTACCTGATAATATCACAACTGAACATCATGCTAGATTCACACAACTATTACAATCAGTAAGGTGAAATCTATAATAATCTCACCGTCATAATGTTTGTGGAGTTGTTTAATCCTCCTCTGCTGAAATCTTGAGAGATTGAATCTTTTATTTTATATTCAGTTGATTTCATCTAAGGCTATGTCTGAATTCAGTTGTTTACAGTAAAATCTCACAGTAAAATTGACTAAACAAAATTATGTGTTTTTGCACATAATGATATAGTGGAGATCTGTTAGTGTTTAATGATCTGTTGGGATTTAAAGCATTTCTGTTGAGTTTTGTGGGTCACCATTGTGCTGAAGAGTAGAGCCTGTGCTTCAGTTCAGGATGAGCGGAGAAACATTGATGTTATGCTGCATGTTGCTTTATTTAAAGGCAAGTGACTGTGTAGTTGCTGATGCACTGAAGTTCTTCAACTCATTCACGTGTGCTGTTGTTATCTAGTAGGAAAATGTATTTTTCTAGTTAACTCATAAAGTCTTTTTCTTAGTGGACTCAAATGAAATAAGCTCACAGTATAAATATTTAATGCAATTGACCAATCAATTTAAACAAGGCTTTTTATGCTTGTTCAATGAACCATAGACAATTATTGCACATGCACCTGTGGAACAATAACAGTTTACAGGCGGTAGACAATTAAAGTCCCATGTTGAATCGGTTTATGTTTACAGTATATAAATATTTACAGTGGAAAGTGTCTTTTCTTTTCTTTTTTTTCTTTTGCTGAGTTTAAAATTGCAACCCCTCTAAAGCCACTAACGACAAATATGGCATTTAAAAAAGTAAAAAATAAATAAATATATATATATAAAATGTATCCGCTTAAATACACATTTGTCCACACAATTTGATATTATTGATATTTGATATTTGACCAAACTTCTTGAGTCAGTTATTAGAATGGATTTGTTTTGAATTTAGCAAGCAACAATTTTTATTAGCATTTTTCCCCATAGACAGCCAACATGTGGCACAATGAGGTCCAGTTCTTCTATGGTGGTCTTATAAAAACAAGAGCAGCATTAAATGATATATGATAATATATTAGCCACACTGGGTGCAAATATTTACTGCCCTTAAACAGTTTGCAAAGACTCTGGATCTTTGGACAATATCAGCATTTTTATTTTGTGTGTGATTAGGCCTACATAATAATGGCAATTTATGCATGTCACAACAGACAGTTGCCATATTACTGAACTTGGCCCTGGCCTTTTGTTTCTTCAGATTATTGGGTCAGCGCACCTTTTATAGCTACACTAAGTTATAATTACAAATACAGATTGTTTAAATAGTTTGAAAAAGTTAGTATTTACATATGTTTTATTTAATAAAATGTGTTAGTTTGTTTTGTCTCTTATCAAAGCAAAGTCATCACAAAATGGTAGAGATTCATGCTGATACTGTCCAAAACCCCAGTTTTCAAACTTTTGGGGGACATTGTATTTACGCAATACATTTGCAGCAGTTCAAATCTTTTGACACCCTCTTTAGATCAATCAAATATCAGTTAGAAATAGATCATCATAATGTCGTCTATGAATGTCATTTGTGAAATTCTAGGTTTGTCTTAATTCAATGGAGCTAATGGAAATCAAATGAAGGCCAAATGTCCAAAAATCTTTTAGAAGTGGGTGTGAGTGAGGATGAAATGCCACTCTTGGTCTTTATAGCTCAGTTTAATGTGAAACAGCTAATTTCCGAGCTGTTCAAAGAACTAGGAAGTGCTATGTGAAGTGATAACGTAGAGGCACACCGATTCTTAACATTAATAAAATGAAACATGACATATCTGGCTCTACGTTTTTTAGAGCAAACAATGAGAGTTACAAATTGTTTAATGCTCATTAACACACGGATTGTAAGTGTATATTCTAGTTTGAATTTACAATGCATTTCTGCTCAATACTCAATGCACCTTGTCCAGCAATGAGACTCTGTATATATACAGAATATAAACCTATGATTCTCTAATACCAATCAGATGCAAATGTAGTGTAATATTTGGCGGTGCCATCAAATCCCAAAACAGTTATGATTTATAGTCCAATCTCAGCTGTACGTGGTGAATGAGATTGACATTTGGGTTAATTTATTCTTTTCTTTGTTGTTGCCTATTCTTCTCACAGACCCTTTTCTCTGTCAACCGCCTGCAAGATCAGTCAATAGTAATTGATCGCTGTTGCAGGATTACTCTGCTGCAACTTCACATTGCATTCAGAGAAGTCATTTATATCATTTCTGCTGCCCATTCATCATAATTTACCTGTTAACAAGCAATCTCATACACTCATAGAGAGAGCAGATACTTTGAGTATATGTGATCACTCAATTCTATTAGAAAACAAACAAGGAAGATGAACTTTAATGGATTAATCTTCCTCGTGTATACATCAGCTACTAAAAATAACCTTGACGTCAGGGAGGCTGATGATTTCAATCTATTGAAAGAGTTCTTGTAAATTTGGAATTTTTTTATTCCTAAACTCTTTGAGGCTGGGCTTTTTTTTTTTTTCTTTTTTTTTTTTTTACAAATTTACCATATCAGAGTTGTTATAATTTAGAATTTTATTTTATTTCTATTCAAGTTGCCTTTTAATGGAGTTTAGTCTTTGTTGTAGTTCATTGTTTCTGTTATTGTTTTCTAGTTTGTTTAATTTAATTTAATTTTGAGTATTTTTAGGCTGCTGTTATAATTACTGGTATAATTTAACAAGTTTAACAGCATTTATATTATATACTTTCTGTATATAATACACATACATTATACATATTTTGTATATACAATATATATACATTGATCGATACTCCATCAAGATCCATATCACCAGATTCTTAAAAAAATAAAAAAGTGTAAGAGTTGTTGCTTTCTGGTTCAATTCAAAAGAGCCCACCAATAATTCTGTTATTATATTCTAGTCCTTTACGTCTATGGGATTTTTTCATCTGCCAGGTGAAAACTGAATCAAGGTTGCTTGGTAAAGGTCGCTTCAGGGTGAGTTATGCGCCAAACTTGAATTCTTGGAAAACTGGTCAGAGATTCTAGGATACATCTAACATGTGCCAACCCGTTGAGAACGGGTTGCATGTGCAGCGCTGCTATGCATCAAATGGTCTCAGTTTGATGTCACACTTAAATGATGTCTCACTGTGTCTGTGTCATTGCGTGGCAAGTGTAACCTTTGTACTCAGAAGATAAATTGCACTTATCTCATCTTCCATAGCACAATGGATTGGTGTTTTATTAATTGAGAATCATTAGATTGCTGTTAATGGAAAGTGCTTTTCTGTCTCAACTCCTAATGAATTGACTCCATGATACTGCGGTTGTGGAGCTTCTGTTAACGCAGTGTAATTCTAAACCTTAATGGACCATTATGCCACTATCGGGATCGTTTGCTTTTTTATGCCTTTGTCTTTCCTTATTCTACAGAAGAAGAAAGCAGCTCTTTTGTCTGTGACCTCTCTTACCATTTACGTGCATAAGAAGGACGAATGGTCCAAATGCTGCATCTCTATGATCTGGTTTATGTTTAGATTAATGCAGATCCCCATATAGACAGAGATCAATAAGGATGCAGATGGAAAAACGAGAGCTGCTTTTTACCGTAAGATTTTCGTCTTGATAAAATATACTATCAAAAAACAAAAACAAAAAAGAAAAGTCTGTTAAATAGCTAGACAAATATTGTCTTAAATATTATACTCATCAGTTATGCTTGTGGCACTGTCTCGGATTCCTCTGGACTCTTTTTATTTTATATTTATTCCAGTGGGGAAGTTGAATTGCTGTTGAAAATGCTTTTCTCTGCAGGAACTTGCAACCAAAGTGCTACTTGGAATCCAGTTCCTGCAAAAACTGTCACCTGATGTTCCAATAATTCCATCATCAATACATTTTGTCAAGTTATTGGAGGCATTTTTTTTCTCCAGTGTAGAGAGACTTACACTGTTAGAAGGTGCATTATTAGTAACTTATATGTGAGACAAGCTAAAGGTACAATTCTTGCATATTTGCAAAGGTTCAGCGGTCAGATTTTAAGGTCCACTATGAAAATCTGATTTACTGAACACCTAGCAACATTTCAAACGTGTTATGATTTAAAATCAATAGTAAATATTTAAGATTCTCAAATCATGTTGAATGACATAATCATCATCATCAGGTTTTAGTTAATGCAACAGGGACATTCTGAAATGTGAATCAAAAAAGAATCATGTTATTTTTGTGTAAATTAATCTTTTCCCTCAAATTATGGTCATTTGCAATGGAGAGGAAAGTTTCACTAGTGGTCTCAGACTTTTGCTCCCCACTGTACTTATGTATTATTTATGTTTCATCTTGTTTGTTCAGTCTCAGAAGTTGATTTGGCTGATGGAACTGTGAACTGAGAAGAGACAACAGAAGCCTTTCTCTGATCTCTCCAGGTGATTATCTGGAGATTAGACTGTGATGAAATGTTGCACCTTCTTATTTAAATATTAATTTAATCTGTCATTTCCTGCAGTGTGCTATCATAAGAATAAAGCCCAATTTGAATCGCCCCAAATTCTTTCTCTCAGCTTTCTGATAGCCCAGACTGAGCGCTTGACTCTAAAGGGAGATTAGTTTATGGAGATGGAAAAACATAAATTTAATTGCTTTCAAAGAGTATGCAAGGCATGTTTATTATAAAGCTGAAAGCTAACTCCTCCTTAGTACACGTCTCCTCTCTGCCAATATTCCAGTCAGCTTGTATTCCTAAAATAAATGCAGTACTAAAACTCTATTTCCGTATGCTCCAGACTGAAAGGCCCCGAAGACACACGATGCACATCTAAATTCTTTTCAATTTATGAAAACAGCAAACACTGTTTTATCTCCCTCCCGCAACACACCAGCCAAAATCTAACAGAGGAAGAAACCAGTAATGCACCATGCGAGAAAGCAAATTAATTAATTACAGTTGTGTAGTTAGGATCTTAGCTTAAAATATTTGCAGATCTCACCACCAAGAGATGAGAATTTACAGAAAGAGTGGATTTTTAACTGTTAGAGACATTTGACTGCAGTGTGCTTCCCTTTCAAACATGCTGTGAAAAGAGCTTGAGGTGGATGTGTCGACTACTGCCGTCGGTTTCTCAGCGCAAGGATCACGCTGACTGACTCAGCTCCCTCCTACATATGACAGCAGGTAAGCCAGCGCTTTCTGTCTATTTGTGTCACCATCTTTTGACTTCTGTTTTAATTCACTCTGTGCTTGTGAAACTTGTCTCTCACTGTTTCTGTGTGCATGTGTGCACTTCTCTCTGACTCTTTTGTGATGGGTATTTGTGGCTTGTAGTTTTCTATTCGATTCCCATTGTTCAAGGTCTTTATAGAAGCAACTTTTGATTTTGGTTCTACTTAACATGCAAGTTCTAAAGTTTGGATGGCATGAATCTACAAACCTTTTGCTTTCATTCCTTATACTCATATGCACCTCCTTTCTCCTGTCTGGCACATTGTGAGCCTGAGGCTGGGATAAAATACCTATTGAGATGTTAAATCATAGCCTGGAGAAAAGCTCATCCGAGATCAGGGGCCATATGTATAAAGCCGCTCAGGTACATTTTTTGTAGGGTTTTTTTTCAGGAAAATCACGATTCGCGATTTTTTTTCATGTTGGTTTTACTATTTTGCTAAGTGACTGAGCAGTACAGTCAAACTAATTTCCCTATTTTAAACAAAATATAAAAGAAAAACGAATGAGACCATTTATGCCAAAGTATATAGGGATGGGCGAAGACGAAATCTTTTTCATAATTTTATCTTCGTTATTAAAAATAAGAACAAAGATGAACATGACAAATACAATATAATGTACAAATGAAATTAAAAGTGAAAAATAATTTTATCACAGTAGGTGTATTTAACAGTAGTAAATAAGAAAGGAAATAAACAAATTTAGAAATAAAATATAATATAATATAATATTATATTATATTATATTATATTATATTATATTATATTATATTATATTATATTAAGACTTAATTATATATACACTGATTCTTATTAAAGCTACTGAAGTTATGCAGTGAAGAGCAGTAAGTAAAACATTATAAATGATAATTGAATGTGTCCATAGTTAATATGAAAAACTAATTAGAAGTAGTGCCACCAAAGTAAAATTGTTGTTGAGAAAAGGTTTGTAGCAGGTAACACTTAATACTGTTTGCATAATACTGTCTTGCCTGATTGTTTTTTCTCTATTATTTTTAGCTTAAGTGTCCAAATACATTTTGAAACAATTATAAAAAAAAATATTTTATATGAAAAATATTTAGTATCTTATAATTGTAACGTGTATGTTCTGTTTTAGTTTCATTTTCGCTGTTAGCTCTTTTAATGTTTGCCTGAGTTCCTATTTTCCCTGTCAAGTAGTTTCCATAGTTCCCAATTCCACGCACCTGTTCTGTTTCTTTTTTGATCGCGTTCTCTGTGTATAAAACCCTGAGTTTCCATAGTTCTTCTGCCCGTTATCGTCAAAGTTAAGTTGAATTTCTGTTGGTGAACTATTTGTTTCTCTACTCCTTCGTTGTGTGCTTCAATACAGCCTACCGTGACAATAATAAGTAACTAGTTATTTTAAAAGTGTCTTGTGTTAAGGAAGCTACTTTTATACTACAGTATAGTTACAAGCTCAAGCTACTCTTTTGATAAAATGATATTAATTGTTGATCACCCACTTTTCTTCCCTGTAAACACAACTTCCTATTCCCCTCTTCTCTCTTCCTCTGTTGCCAGAACTGTTGTCCTCATAAAGGCCTGGACCTATGACATTGAAACATTTCTATTTATTCACAACTGTTCCAGCATCGCTGAAGTAGAGGTCTAGAAGTAAGATCATCACAGTGCTGTCCCTGACTCGTTTGAGAGATGTACTGCACTTCCAACAGGAATACATTACTGGATGATGAACTCTGAGGCTGTCAGAGAGAGACAAGCAAATAACTATAAGATAACCCTCATGCACAGCCATGCAGATAAATAGTTTGTTGTCTGTTATCTTAATAATGTCTTCCCCGAATTGATTTAGAAATGAAAGGAGACTTCCTGTCAACACGGCGAAGACGCTCGCGGATAACTCACGCTGAGCGAATGCAACTTTACTAGACAGCAGACAGACAGTCGTGTCTAACTTTTCCTTCTGTATAAGTTCTAACCTCTTCCTTTTTAAGTAATGTGTCAGTTTCTTGTGTAAGGATGAAACTACATAGTTTCTCCAGCCCAGCTGTTCTCCTGTGTCGCATATGCTGAACTGCTCTGGTTTAATTGTAATGAGGTGGAGGAAGGGAGAGTGTTACAATCATTGCAAAGACCCACTTTTCCATGTGCTGTAATTTTAGCTATGTTCACAGGGGATGTGATTGCATTATTCCTAGGATATTATGTATCGCAATTACAATTTCCCTTTGTATGATCTTAAAAGCATAACGTTAATTGCAAGGATATGGAATTGACAAAAAGGCATAAATAGGATCAAACACACAGAACATATTATGTTATTGGAAGTCAAGAGAGTGTCCACTTTTATTTGATCAAATGCATATTATTAAGAATAATTAAACGGACTAATGTAAAATCAAAGATATTTCTCAGCGTCTTTTTGTATAGTTAGCAATTATGCCCTAGAACTGTTACTGTCTGCATCATTCTCTCTTTTACTGATCCCAAAACACTCAAGTCTTGGACTCCATTTAGTCTATGTATAAATTTACATGAATAACTTATGAATGACAGGGTTGCTTGTGCCAAATTGAGTCTAGAGTTGTATATGAAGTTATTGGGGTCATTTATTTAAAAATGAAAATTCTGTCATTGTTTACTCATGTTGTTCCTGACCTTTATGACATACTATCTTCAGTGGAAAACAGTCGGTTAATTTTTGAAGAATATCTTGGCCACTCTCTTCTAAATAAATATATACTGGGGCTATAAAGCTTCAAAATGATAAAAGAACACGTATCATGTGTATAAAAACACAAATGTATCATAACAGTTGTATGTCTCATGTGCTGCATTCCCATCTTAACACAATAGTTTATGTGAGGAACATGCTGAAATCTAAGCCAGTTTTCACTGATAACCATGTCCTCCAGTGAGCTGTTAGCCACAGTGACCAGATGAATTTGAGAACTGGATCAAATGATTGATTGAAAAGATCTTTCAACAGAAGAATTCATTCATGAATCAGACATCACACCATCTCTTATGACCTTTCATGAACATCCAAAGAAACAACTTTTGGCCTGTTCTTCACAAAAAGCTATATGTCTGCAATTTATAATGCATATAGATTTTTCCCCTCCCCCTTTTCTTGGGGCTTGACAGCTCTAATCCTTATTCACTTTCATTACGTGGAAAAGAGTGAGCTGGAAATGTACCTATAAACTCAACATTTCGTGTTCTGTGGAAGATAGAAAGTCATAAAGGTTTGGAACGTCGTGGAGGTGAGATTACTTTTCATTTTTGGGTGAACTACCCCTTTAATCTTCAGGGCCTTTTGAGAAATTCTCTTCTTCACTGCTACCTTTTTCAACCCTCTCATGTGTGGTGAGTCAGTGAGATATGTGTGCAATATCCTGCGAGCTGTCTGGTTTCACCACCCATCACCTACAGCCTTAAAAGCTCCACTCAGCTTTCCCGAATGCATTTAAGTACACCCAACCATGAACAAGATGTCAAAATGTATATGAATTCAATATGAAATCACCCCCTACCATGCATTAGTTCTATATGAATAGTTTACATGGACATGGTGGCAACTGTATAATAATGCAGTTTAACTTCTATACTTGGAAAAAGTATCAGACATGTAAGAACAGCACTGTGCAAATTGTCCAACCTAGTCATTTCAAAGAGCTGCCTAAGAATGAGTGTAGCTATTCATAAGATTTGCTTCAAAGCCATTGAGCAATTAAACAGTATGCAACTTTTACATGTACCTGTGAGTTTCATTAACACTTGTGAGACCATTTAGCATTTGCATGAAATGGTTTGCATAAAATATTCACATAGTCGATGTTCTATTTTATGTTCTTGTACAGAATTGGCCTCAGGCATTATGTCACACTGCACTTTGATATAAAGAGATGTGAAACAACTTTAACATTTTTTGTTGGCTAGTACTGTACATAAAAGCAGACAAATCCAAAAGTCTGAGACCATAGTGAAAATCTTTGCTTCAAAATGTCATTAAAACCTGAAAAGAAACATGAAATGAAGAAATATTTAAGATTCTGTAATATTTCTAGTTCACTAACCAAATACGAAAATGTGTGACACTGATCATGTGGACTCCTTTGTACAGATGGTTAGATGGTTCATTCACTGAAGCTTAAGATGCTCTTCGGGTCATCTCAAGTCATGTTGATGAAGATTTACACAGCTCAAGTGCTGCTGTCATTAGAACAAAAAGGACAAACCAAATGCAAAGACATTCTGAAATTAACTTTCCACTCAAATCATTGTGCTGATAATGTAATTAGAAAAATTAAAGCATAGTGGTGTCAGACTATGTTCCTATACTGTATGTTAGTTGTTCAAATAGTCCGCAGGAAGCTATTAACCATGTGCCCATTTAATTTTTTAATCATGCCTTTCATTTATTTAATCAGCCAATAGTAATCAATGAATGAGTATCGTACTCCTGCTGTTTGTAAAAAGCTAGCGCCCCAAAACACTTCTTGTTATCAGTTTTTAATTGCATAGATGTTTTTTCTTCGGTGTCTCCAAATCAATTTGTGCAATCAAGCATTCTGGAATGATTTAAATTCCCTCTAAACTACACAGAGGCTCCAATGAGTGAACCAATAAATGCAGAAGGGAAGATCTTCTGAGGCCTGTTTTTTGTGTGTATTTGTCTCATAGTTTACAGTCTGTGTGCTTCCATGCAGGTATAATTTTTTTGTTTCTCCTTCATTTTCAACACTTAGACGCTCTCAACCCCGTAGCTCCTGGAGCGAAGCTGAAAGAACGCATACATCCTGCATAGAATGGCATAGAATATGTGACAGGAGAAAGGGGGAAGATTAGCAGTAAATGATATTTTCATGGGCAGCCATAATTCAGCCTGCATTTGCAGACATTTGAATAAACACCATAAATTCAGGTGGCAGCACCTCTTTTCTGGTGGTAATAAAAGGTAAAATGAATTGCGGGGTGGTTTTAATGCGTGGCACGTCTGATAGGGAGTGATAGGCATCTGCCGGGGCACAAGGAGCAAGGAGAACTGGATTGGGGGAGGGGGGGGAGGGGGAGGAGGACTCCATTTCACTTGTAGATTTCCCTCGTATTTTCATTTCGCAATTGCTCACCATCCTGCCTGACATGGGTGGCAATAACAAAGGGATGACAGGTGAGACTATATACTGCCCTCCACAGCAAGAAGAAAGAGAGGTTCATGTTTGACTGGGGCCACAGACCCAGACAACCTGCCGTACTAAATCTACCCTTAGATTGACTGAGAGTGCGAGAAAGACAGAGATGCATTGACTGTCATTTGCTTGATATGTTGGAATAGCTATGGGGTGTGACACAGTATATAGCATACATCATTTAGCTTATCTTTTTGTTTGCGTCTATCAATTTCCAAAAGTATATCTTTCATATAAAAAGTGAAACTATATATAGTTCACTTATTCATCCAATAATTACAAAATGACTGTATATACCGTATACAGTGTAGTATATATATATATATATATATATATATATATATATATGTGAAGAGTTCAGATGCAAAAGTCTCTAAGTGCCATCTGAAATTTACCATTTAAGTAAAATTACTGCTTGATAAAAATGATCATTCTAGAAGAAAATTTCAGATGGCACTTAGAGGCTTTTGCATCTGAACTCTTCATATATATATATATATATATATATATATATATATATATATATATATTTGTAAATAAGTCTTATACTGTATTAATCAAAACTTCATTTATTTGATCAAAAATACAGTAAAACTGAAATATTGTGAAATATTATTACAATTTAAAATAACTATTTTGTATCTAAATATATTTTAAAATGTAATTTATTCTTGTGATGGCAAAACTGAATTTCTGTGGAAACCATGATACCTATTTTTTTGGGATACTTTGATGAATAAAAAAAGTTCAACCACATTTATTTGAAACAGAGATTATAAATGTCTTTACTGTCACTTTTAATCTATATAAATAGAATTTTTTTTGTTTTATCTAAAAATTGGTCATACTGCCAACCACTAATTTAATGGCATTAGTTGCAATTGCATCTGTAAATTTTCCGGTTTGCATCAAGTCACTCATCCGTATGTGCTTTTCATGTGTTCAGAAAATGATTTGCTCATGTAGCAGTCAAGAGTTTATAAGTGTGCATTCACTCTGGCAGCAATGCTTTGCTTTGTCAACAAAGATAAATAGGTGATGTTGTTAAATCATTGATTTAAAACATTGACTTTCCATCATGGAAGGCAGTTCAGCCAATAGATTACAATTGTTTTAATAGAAATCTCCCTTGGCATGGCTTGAATTTGCTTCAGTTTGCGTGATAGCTTGCTTTGAGTTGAACGTTGAATGTCATCTTAGGTCATTTTGAAATCCTGGTGTATTTATTTATTCATTTTATATTTTTGTGTTTTTTAATAGCCATGGTAAAGAGTTGAGGAGAAAAAGAGAAAACAGTGATCAGAACAGTGATTCCCTGTCTTTTAGTCTAGGTGTAGCCTGTATGTATGGCCTGTTTTGGCCCAGTCTGTAGACTTGATTTGTTCAGTTCATTGAGCGTGTGGAGTCAGGGCCGCAGGCACCTCCATTCCACTCTGATTTCATTTTGACTTGCCTGTAAATGAAAAAGCCGTTGTCCCATCTGCAGAGGTGACGAGGCAGGGCACTTGGGTGATTTACAACCACACATCAATACCGCTATGCGTTTTCTTAGCCTGCTTTGTTATTTTACACTATAAAATGATGCACATTTGTAGGGTTTGAATTTTATTACTAAAGTGATTCTTACTAAATGCTTCAGCTGATAAATCAAATGTCATGTTTTACTCTCGAGTTTTGAATGGCCGTATTCCATGGAATGATTCACCATTTATGTTCTTGTGAAGGTCACTCAAACACGGCCTCAAGATAATGCAAGAGTTTTTGACTCTGAGACAAAGAACAACCTGCCTTAACATCTGTAATGATTTGTGCATTTTTTGAACTCTGTGTCAAATCTGAAGTAGCCTACTCATCTGTCAATCATCATTTGCACTAAAAAACAAGGACTTTAGTGATGCAGATCATGTGAAACATGCATTTCAAAAGTTCTATTAATATATGAGCTTGGCTAAAATTATAAATGAACTAATTTTGGAAATATTTCAAAGCTATCACTGATCTTTATTGAACTTTTTTTGAAACAAACATGAATACAAGCAAGAAAGCCAGAGGTATATTCGTTTCAAATTCGTAAATAGCTGCAACTCAAATATGACAAAGCACCTGTCAGTTTAATGTTTGCCAGCTTTAATCAAAATGAGATTTCATGAGTATAACCGCATTACATTATATGATAATAGATAGGAGCATCAAACACAATTACCAGTGTCAGTACTCTTAAGATCTTGGTACCATGCTTGTAGACTGACTATTTTTACAGCATGTGTTCTATGCTATGCATTCACGTTTGGCTATGTTGGGAATAGTATAATACTACATTTGTATATTTCTGCTGCATATACTTGCCAAAACAGAGCATATTGTGCTGTGAGATATATGCTGCCATATCCCACAATGCTTTTGATTTAACCTTATATATCCCATTTGTCCAATGTGACAAGTGGGCAAATTTCTTATTTTATAGGCCATGCAGTATGCTAATTCTCTATATTCCACTTGTACCAGTAACACCAACAACATGCACATACTTTCCAAACAAAATAATTCATAGGTTCCCTCTCAGTATTATTAATAATTGGTTGAGATGAGTATTCAAATACCCATCTTGTTCTGTCATCGCTTACATGTTAAATACACTGACTGAACAGTTGATTCTTCCATGACTTACCCTGGTTCTCAGTGTTGTTGTCTGCTGTTTGTCTATTAAATAGGATGCTAGCAAAAAGACAGATCCTGTTTACCAGAAAGCGGAAGAGTAAATATTCACGGCAGAGAAATATCCAGTGAACCGATGGGCTAGATGCTGAGCAATATAACTCTCAAATTAGCACTGGAATTTGGTCATAAACCTTTGACCCTCTGATTTGCTGATCAGAGACTGCAGATGTCAGAGATCATTGTAGGCTGTAGGACCCCTTAAATCTATGAAGACTAGGCAGATAAAGCATTCTGGGTGTGAATGGTCAGCGCTTACAGCAGAGACTGTGTAATAATGATGAGATGGCTGTCCCTCTGTTGACTATTTCTGTCTTTAACAATCTTCAGATGTTTTTTTTTTTTTTTTTTTCAAGTGATGTAATTCCAGCAATTACAGATGCAAGCTTGTGATTTTAATTCTGTTTGAATTGGACAATTTTTGGTATTATTCTCCGATCACCCAGGAGAAAATTCACAGCCCAAATTACCTGTTTGTAATTAACTCCAGGATTGTGCAGTAATTTAATTCCTATTTGGATCGTCATTTCCATGCGGAGGAACTGCCCCAAAAATCAATTTGACCACAGCTAAGTGACGCAGGGATGCTATTTGACAATTTGCAGGTAACGAGCACAACAATTTGGCATAAAGATGCTTATTTCAGAGAAAATGAACTAAAGTAATGTACAAAGTTTTTCAGTGATACTCACAGAAACCAAGATGATTGGCATATTGACAACACCAGCAATGTAAGCAAGACAGTTCTTTTGTATTACTGGCATTTTTGTAGACACAATTGCCACTGAACTCTTTTCTGTACAACTCTTAGAAATGTAATAACCGCATTTAGCTGCAGTGTGCACGTGTTGTTGCCTACATGAACAAAATTACATCACAACTCCCTTGTTCTTCTGTGCCATCTGAATGAATGAGGATCCATCCAGATATTATTTTACAGATGAAACAATTAGTCCGAATAGTGCTTCTGAGCCAGAAGTACAGAGAATAATTCATCCTTAATTAGCATGTTCTCTAAAAACATTTTTTATAAAGTTGAGTTAATTCACTGAATATGTTCTGAATTTATTTTGGTCTCTCATGCTCATTAGCTCTAACAGGGATACACTGATTAAAGCAGATTCAGAGATGGATAATTCTCAGCTGGAGGACTCTTTCACAGAGTTGAAATTGTTCATTGAGCCACTTATTCTCTCTAAATCGGCATTTGCATGCAGTCTCAGAGCCGAATCAGTTGAATGATGCTATAAATTCATTCAGTGAAAGACTGTACTGACTCAGAAATGGATTAGTCACAGTTTGACTGACTAATGTGGCAAAATGGTTGGTATGATCTGCCCAGCGGTTCAGTGATGTAGAGACTGTTGTGCGAGACTTTAGCTCCCATCCACCACCAAATTATTTTACTATTCCAAATTCTTAAATGGTAATGCTTTGGAATACTGTTCCGTCATTAATAATAACTACACAGGAACAAATGAGTAACACAGTATTAACATTCTAATAACTACTATTATCTAACAAAAAAACTCTGATTAATGAATTAGCAAGTATTAGCACTAATAGCAGATCATGGAAACCCAGACAGGAACATAGTGTCGGCCCAGATCCAGCCCACATCATTCAACTGAGTGCTATACTTATTAATTAATCAGACTTTCTTGTTAGTTAGAAGTTATAAGAATGTTAATACATTATAGGTACAATATGCAAGAATTTTTGGCCGCTAGAGGGCGCTACATTCCAAACAACAACAACAACGGCGTAGCTTGATGACGATGTGAAGGAGCGTGGAATGATGGGAACTGTTGTTTTCAACTCCACCGTGGATGTAAATCAGTCAGACGGGAATCGAAAAATCATGTTCAGGGATGAGGTTAAGTTCTATTTTTATAAATGTTGCGTTTAATGACATGCTTTTTGTGGCGAGGGGGGCGTGGTTCAGCGCGGTCTGTAATGGGAGAGAGAAGAGACGAGCGGGACACAAGTAGGTCAAGTGCAAATGACGAACACCTGTGTCTTATTGCAGTGATCGGCGTGGAGAGAACGCTTATAAGCCGCGCGCTGGAACGAGAGAGAGAGACTGAAGAGAAAATTGGACGCAGAGAAAGAAAACCGGTGGATCCGAGCTCTCATTTTTTTACTTTTTTGAGCCGTCGCGGTTGCCACGGTGAATGCGCGTTGTGCGCGACTTTTGTTTGTTTTGCTTTATTTTAATAAAGTACGAGTCCCAGTCACGCCGACCCCTGTCTTCTTCCTTCCTGACTCTTGAACCTCATCACACTTTTATCTCATTAAAATGAATTAACCGCAAGAAAAGTAAGGTTTAATACTACATTGGTTATCATAGATGTTACTGTATGTCGAATTCATTGTTGTGATAACGCGGTGCAGTTTTACGTGTTCTAAACAATTGTTGTAAAAGTACATTGAACATACCCACATCATTTGCCAAAATACTGATTAATCTTTGGCCATAAACACCAGACGTGATAAACAATGTAAATAAACTAAACACAAATCTAAAGCAATAATACTTTCCTTACATAAACATAACTATTACCGAATGCTACATTTGAATATAAAATTAAGCATGCTTTGTCGACAGAACCAGCTGCAATCGGTAAAGAATAATTGTGTTCCATAACGACTGCAAGAAACAAGCTAACGTTTGTTGCTTGATAGACGCTACAACTACAACTTCCGCATTTGTCCAGGACTTCACGCAGTACGGGCCGAAACTGAGGGTAACGCGGATATGACGCTAATTGACTGGCGACTCCCAGCTCACCCCTGCTCTAACGCCCCGTTTCCTTGGTTAAAATCACAATTTTCTCACGATTTAAAAATAGTTGGAAAAATGTAATCACCTTAACAAAATATATAACACTGGCCTTGAGATTTTGGGATATTTTAATGCGAAATTCTTACATATTGTACCTTTAATGCAAAAGGCATCAAATTTCAGCACATTTAATTGTTGGGTTGTGCTGTATTCAGAGATATGTAGAGGTGGTTTGTGTTGAGCTCTCAGTGATGGGAATTTATCAGTAAATATAGAAAATGAGTCTCTTGAGTGGCGGCTCAATCGGGCGAGTGTTGAAACAGGTGATTTGAAGAGATGATCAACATAAAATAATTATACATGAGGTTATCTGTCATTCGGGACCTTGATTGTGTTACGTTGCATGGTTTACTCATGGGTATGAAGCATCAAATATGAAGAGGAATAATAGCGCTAAGATAAATAATAGAGTGTAGGTTTATGTGTTGGAGGTCACTGTGCACTTCTGGGATTTGAACAATAGAATGCAGATAAATGAAATTCCACTGTTGAGACACAAGCAACCATTGAGACAACAGTGGCTCTTCACAGTTCTGTTTTGTCCTTCACAATCTGCAACAATTGAACATTTCTGACAATTTTTGAGAAAACACTTATTTGGAGAAAGCATCAGCATCAGACAATGAACTGTTGGGTTTAATTTGGTACTCCATGTTTTGTTATAATTTCACCGCTCTTGAGCGATTCAGCCCGATTTATATACCTCTCAACCTTGGTGCAGTATATGTGAGTGTTTTTGTGCCGGAATGGACTGGGACTCTGGCCTAATACCAACCACTTTCTGCTGTATTATCAATTTCTTAAATATCAACTTCTTTAATATTGATTTTCATTGTATTTAAAAAAAAAAGCTATTTTTACATTACTTTTTTTTTTTCGTGAAGTGGGTATATGTAATGCAATATGATCATAGATACCTAAATCTTCCATTATTAATAAACTAGGTATTGGAGATACATTTGATTGCATTTATTTTTGATTTTACTGAATTTAATAGTTCGGCCTGACTTGGACTGTACTGAACTTCCGTAAGTTACCCATGTTTGGCTTCTAGCAGGTGAGGTCATTCCATTCAACCAATCAGATTTGAAGGACAAGCTAACAGTTTAAGTCAAGTTTAGGCTTACAACCAGGGTTAGGTGCTTCTACATAATTTCCCTCTGATTTTAAGTTATGGTTAGGGTTATGTTTAAGGGTATAGAGATAGGGTTAGGGTTAGGGTTAGGGATAGGACTATGTTTTCATAAAGGAATGTTCCAGGATCAACAAAATATGTTGATCCAGTAACATGTCTTGGTAAAATCACGGCAACAGAAGGAACTCATGTACAGATACAGTATCAACAATATTTGGTCGGGACGGCTGCGGGCGAGAAAGAAAGTGCCTAGGGAGCTGCTCTGAAAAAGTTGCTTTTGGACCCAATTTGTTTTAATTGCATGAATGCACAATAGATAAATGAAATGCCTTTTTAAGTGTTGTGCAGTGCATCCAATGCTGCCCTAGAGAGCGTTGTCTGACAGCAGCATAAGGATCTGTCACTGCAGCTTAAATGGTTCGGCTTGATGGTGTTTTCTTTCATTTAAATTCTTATTTACTTTGTATCCGAATGTGTGAGAGTGTTTGTCCCTTCATTCCCCATTTAACCCGTTGCATTACCTGAAAAATGACTTTTAATGCATGGAGTCGGCAAGGTAAAATAATAAACACAGCTAGTGCAACTTTAATGAAAGTAATTTCAATTCCAGCAAAAATTGGGTCTCATTTACTAAGCATGTATACGCACAAATATGTATGTGAAATCTGCGCTGAGGTATGGAAATACATATGTTGACAGGTAGGACATCGTATCATTGCATTCAGACCTAATGCAATGATTGGACAAACATTCTTTTTTGGTGATCCTGAGACTTCCACAGAAGATATATGAAAATGTTCAACATTTAGACCACTTCTATTATTGATTGCTATCAGGATGTGAAGAGCGTGTCAGTATAACAATTTTTTAATTTTTTTATTGCCATACCCAACCTTTAAGATCAAGTTCATGTTGTACATGTCATGCATGTGTTGTTAATTAGGAGGATATTTTTCATAAGAAAAGTTCTCCTGTGCATACAAATAAGAAATAACCCATGCAATTATTAGCAAATGAGCCCCATTTACTTTTAGTGGTAGTGGTTGAGAAAATGAACTTTGACTTGATTGTGGTCTGTTGCTTTTTCTTTTTTCCTGATGAAATGATGCAGGCTGGATCCCCACTGAGAGCCTACTGAAAAGCTCAGAGTGTTAAAACTGAATTTTTCATTTTTGTTTTCTATGTTTATGGCTTTTTGCTTTCACAACACGTGTCTTTAATGTTTATGCACGTGGTGAGGGGTTTATCGACAAGTTCATGTGTATAATAAAGTAAAGATGATGTGTTTGCTATGGGCACAAAGGGCAAATCAGTCGAGTAGACATTTAATTGACACAGAGCAGAGTAATTTATTCTGACTAATAAAAATGCTTTATAGTTATCAGACTAATTTATTCTTGGCTATAACAATCGTTTATTGAAATCGGGGCATGTTCTGGAGCTCACTGTCCATGAGGCCACCTGCTTCAGCAGATGAATTGGTGCCTGTAAATTCTGCCAGTAAAGAGAGAAACTTCCCTGAATTTATTGCAAAAGCACTTTGGACACATAAGAAAGTGCAATTCCACATGTTGCATGTTATTTTAGTTTGAAAAACTATAGTTCTGTTATACAAGACAGAGTCCTTCGCACTAGATTTTAGGTCACCTCTGTCATATGCATGGCATTATTAATTCCATTTAATATTATTTTACCCTGCAGAACAAACTTTAAAACCCATTTTCGGTGTCATGACCCACCAATTGAGAACCACTGGTCTAATGGACCCTCATTACACATTCATCTAATCCTAGTAAATGTCCATTTAAATGGAAGGGAGCACTATTTCAGCAGTTAAGTGCATTCAAAAGCACAATATTAATATGTAGAGCCAGGCATCCTTTTTTTATTTGCTAATTTTTCTTTTTACTGATATTAACCCAGCAAACACAGAACGTTGGCACAACGTACCCAAACTTCTAACATCATTTTAACAACATGGGCAAAAGGTTCCTATAAATATGTTATGTGGTGAAGTTTACAGCGTTGTCACAATGTTGACATTGAACCACCGTTCAGGGCCATTGCTTAATTAATTAATTAATTAATTAATTAATTAATTAATTTGTTACATTTATATAGCGCTTTTTCTGAGACCTCAAAGCGCTTTACATAGATGGGGGAATCTCCTCAACCACCACCGATGTGCAGCATCCACTTGGATGATGCGACGGCAGCCATATTGCGCCAGAACGCCCACCACACACCAGCTTACTGGTGGAGAGGAGACAGTGATGAAGCAAATCAGTATATGGGGATGATTAGGAGGCCATGATGGACAGAGGCCAAGGGGCAAATTTGGCCAGGATGCCGGGTGTTACACCCCTACTCTTTTTCGAAGGACATCCTGGGATTTTTAATGACCACAGAGAGTCAGGACCTCGGTTTAACGTCTCATCCGAAGGACGGTGCTCTTTTGTCAGTAAAGTGTCCCCATCACTATACTGGGGCATTAGGACCCACACAGACCACAGGGTGAGCACCCCCTGCTGGCCTCACTAAAGGGTTAGTTCACCCAAAAATTTAAATTCTGTCAGTAATTACTCACCCTCATGTTGTTCCAACCGCGTAAGACCTTCGTTCATCTTCGGAACACAAATTAAGCTATTTTTGATGAAATCTGAGCCATGTTTCACTCCTCCATAGGCTTCTATGTGACCGAAACTTGCTGGCCCAGAAAAGTTATTAAAGAGATCGTTAATATAGTCCAAGTGACTCCAGTGGCTCAATCTTAAGTATATCAAGCGACGAGAATACTTTTTGTGCGCAAAAACAAACAAAAATAACGACTTTATTCCACTATTCATTTCCTTCTCTCTCGACCTCTAGTTGGTTCGCGTAGTGTTTTTGCGAATATATCTTAATTTGTGTTCCGAAGATGAACGAAAGACTTACATGGTTGGAACAACATGAGGGTGAGTAATTACTGACAGAATTTTCATTTTTGGGTGAACTAACGAGCCCGATCTCACGGGAAAACGTACAAATTCTACGAGGTGGCTTATTCGTACGAATTCATACGACCTGACTCGTACGAATTAGTACGATTTTTGCAAACTCGTACATATTTTACGAATTGGCCAATTCGTATGAATTCATACGAATGACCTACCCCTGACCCCGCCCCTAAACCTACCCATCACGTGGGTTTAGACAAATCGTACAAATTCGTACGAGTGAGGTCGTACGAATTAGTACGAATTAGCCAACTTTTTATCATTCGTACGAATTCGTACGAATTGGTCGTGAGATAGCGTTGAACTAACCCTTTAAGCTTGTGCCTTGGGTGTCTGGTCAATGTGGTAGATTTTTCCCCCTAAACCCGACTATCTAGCGTCTACAAATCGACACTTAATAAATAAAACTGTTGCATCTACAATAGACACAGAGCGTCTACAAATCGACATAACCTTTATACTCTAGCTCTTTGCGTCTTCCGTCGACAACTGGCCGAGTCTCTTACCCTAACTTACTTGCTTCCCTAAACTGACCTGCTGCGCAGCAGAAATTAACAAACAGACATCAGCAAATGTCCTCGCTTTAATAACGGCCGGGAGAGTCTTCGAGCAGTTCTCAGAGAAACTCTCCCAAGAAGAATCAAGGCCAGAGGATCTCAGACAAATTCCATTGAGACTCCCACCGTAAAACACAGATACAACAGTTTTTATAGAATCGAGGTATGGCATAAATGTCAGGCTGCATTACATAATTTCCTCACTATTTGATTGGTTCTTCATATGCAAACCCACCTGTTACTAGGTAAAGCAAACTTTTTTTTAATGATGACTTCACAAGATTCTAACAGACTGTCTAGTTTCATTTCCCAAACTATGTTATTTTTACACACATAAGCACACAATCAAAGACACGAGTTTTCCATTGGTTTCGTAATACATCCTGTTCAAATATTAGATGTTAAATAAGGTTAGATGTTAGAAACATGGTTAGTTTAATATACAGTTTAACATTTCCATGACAACAACCACTGGACGACATATGTACTCGTCACTGCCCTGAGCGTGAAAATCAGCCTTTTAAATTTCATTCTTTATCGAGGAAGGATACGAGAGGATTGCGTTTAATTTACCTCAGATAAATAAGATACGTAATTAATTATTCAAACACAACCTACAACTTCCTTGTCTAATGTGACACTTATTTGTTCTGTCTAACTGAAGGTACAGAATAATGTGTAAGGGATAATGTACATCCAGCCGGTGGTTCTCACAAAATAACCCCGACAGGATGATGACCAGATGTCTTGATCAGCCTGAAGGGGGTTATTTTGAGAGAACCACCGGCTGGATGTACATCATCCCGCTTACGGCTATTGCCGTATAAGTAAATAAGTAGACGCGAAATATTGATCTGAGTTGAAATATTTTATTAGTCTTTAAACGCAAAGCTTCCGAGGTGAGAGCAGTTGCAGTGGCAAGTTCAAACTAAACAGACATTTAAGAGATATAGCCTACAGTCATTCATACCACTTATTCCACAGCATTTCGCCACATAAATAATTATGGGGATTTTTTTTTTTTTTTTTTAGCAAAACGTTTTAAACATAAAACCAAAGTGTGGAATCATGTGAAGGTAGGGTAATTTCAGAAAGGCTAGTAGCAACTTGGCTTTTAAAGCATAAAATCCCACCTTCCCTTTTAGAGCGTCTACAACGCGCACAGCAGAGTCCGCAAAGCATCACGGGATGAGAGAGACTGTGCTAAATTACCTCACAAAGCACATAACATTACAATAATAATGATTGAACTTACAGAGCACTGACCTCCCTTACGAAAAAGAAGTATAGGCCTACTTCAAGTTCTTTTTATGAAGTATACTTAAGTAATGTTCAAGTATATTTTTAAGTATATGTAGTAAGTATACTAATATCAGTGTGTACTTGTAGTAAACTTGTAAGTGTACTATTATCAATACTGCTTGGGACTAAATTGGCCAACTTTTAGTATATAAAAGTATACATTTTAGTGTACTATACTGTAAGTGTAAGAGTAGTAAACTAAGTACACTACTAGGTTTCTCATTTGTAATGCATCTGTACTACAAGTGAACTTATAAGTATACAAGTAGTTTACTATTTTAATACAAGTAGTAAATGTTTTAGTTTATGAAAGTACACACTGAAGTGCACTCTCAGTAAACTACTAGTTTAGTAGTTTATACTGCAAGTATACTTGTAAGTTTTCTTTAAAGGACAAGTTCGGTATTTTACACTTAAAGCCCTGTTTTCAGATCGTTTCTGATTAAATAGAACGGTTAAGACTGAAATTTGGACACATGCTGCTGGCCCGAGAATTTTCGGTTTCTGTGGTAGCACCCCCCCACCTCCAAACACAGATGGAGTAGATCGAGTCCAACACCCCCAAAGCTTCACAGTCGTTTTCTCTTCATGGGTTACGCTTCATTTCATTTGGTAATATTAAGCGGTTTTGATTTACACGCTGTTTAATGTTTGATGATCACGTTATTTTACATTTGAGTGAGCAATCTTCTATCACTTGTTTCAGCTTCTTCTTCTCCTCCTGTGTTTTGATCTGGAGATTCTGTACTAGAAGATGTCATATAGTGTCTCCTACCATATAACACTGAAAACATGGATAGCTGGAAAATTCAGCATAGGAAAAAGTAGAATTATAGTAAATTCCTATACACTACCAATGGACTAGACTACTCAAAAATTCAGATATGCAAAATTAGAAACATATCTGTTTTATATCAATATTCTAATCAATATTTTCAAACAATGTAAGTTTCATAAGACTGTATATGAAAAATATGTTAAAAAAATTATATTTAATAGGCTACTCGATCAAAAGAGTTAACACAACTACAAGCCAAGTATACTTTGAATACTTAATTAGACTTTTAAGTATATATCGATCAAAAGATTGAGTACAAGTACAGACCAAATATACTTGGACTTTTCTCTCAGTATAAGTCAAGTACACTTAAGTGTAATTTTAAGTATATTTCTGAGAAGCACATAAAGTATATCTTTTTGAGAAGTATATAAAATGTAGACTGAAAGTATACTTTCTTATTTTTAGTTTAAAAGAAGTATACTAATAGAACTCGTTAGATCATCGGACTTAATGCAATGATTGGACAAACATTTTTTGGTTCTGAGACTTCCACAGAAGATACAGTACAGTATATGTCCATGTTTTAATATTTAGACCGCTTGATTGCTATCAGGATGTGAAGAAAGTTTCAACCAGTATAACAAACAGTGATATAAAACAGATTACCTACCCGTTGTTTCAAATCCAATGATTTTCTCTCTTCTGTAGACAACAAAACTTAGGCACGATGTTCATGTTGCATCTTTACCAACCATAAAAGTCAATGGTGTCTAGGGGCTGTCAATGACAAAAAGCATCATAAAAGTTAAGGATACAAAATATGCCAATATTAGAGATATGCATGATCATTTTCCTGATTTACATTACCTTTTATCATCATAAAAAAAGGTTACTTAGTGTTAATCTTTAAAAACACTTTAATAACACCGGTAAATGTTATCATTAGCAAATCTCAAACATCTATTTTTCGTATATAATGTTTTGATGACAACAAGTTATGATATGGCTTCAGAAGATGTGTATAGCGCTTAAGTTATATTGACAGCCTCTGGTCAAGTTTTCATTGTTTTCAAAAGAGCAGTGTGAACATTCTGCTGAACTTCTCCATTGTGTTCTACAGAAGAAAGTCAGTACAGGTTTGGAACAGCGTGAGGGAGAGAAAATGATGACATAATGTTTATTTTGGGGCGAACTACCCCTTTAAACACTTTCAAACTGTTTCTTGCAATCACAACTTTCTTTTCTCCCCTTGACAATCTCTTAATTTTTTTATGAGGATTCTTAAATAGAATACTTTAAGAGAGAAACGTGTGTTGTTTGGGAGAAAATGGAGAGACATAAAGCATCAACTGGAGGGACCATTAATCTGCTCCAGCAGTGCTGGCATATGGGAGCTTCACTTGGCCCGCTCCGATTTTGGCAGTGCATCACCTGCTCACTCCCAAGGACAAAAGCTTCTCGCCTGGACAGGGAGAGGGAGAACTTCTCCACTGGACTCCATCCTGTACCTGCTGAGAAGGAGGCTTTTGCCTCACCTAGTGTCCATTATTTGTAATTACATCCTCAGGAGGACCATACATCCAGATCAAGAGGACAGTGTGCAAATGAGCGTGTGGATTCAGTCCAGCTGGCATATACAACTCGTGTTGGGCAGTGAGAGGTAAAAGGTCCATGTATTGTTCTGCAAACATGACCATGGCTGGCATTTAAAAAACAAAAAAATTGCATTGCATTGTGTCACAGTGTGCCCTTGTTTTCGTTACGGCAAATTTATTTAATCGGTCTGAATAATCGGGAAACATGCAGATAGACGTTTTCATTTACTTGTTTGGTTAAGGTTCAGCTCTCTGGAGACTGGTGGTGTTTCTTCACCTGGACATTGATTTCACAATGTATTACTTCACACAGTGAGCAGAAAGGATGGAAAACCATTATGAAAGTAAATCAAATTGATTTACCTGTTGTTTTCAATTAATATGAAGGAAGAGATCATAGACTTGTTTTGTTAGAGAATATGAATCGATGTTGTACCTAAAGCAGACCTTTGGTTTTTGTTTGGCAGATGCTCGCTTATGCAATCAGCCCTGGTGAAAAGAAAAGATGAGATGCATCTGTGGAAAGAATACATTCATTACTCTGTACACAAAGACCTAATAAAGAAATAACCTTTAAAAACATGTCTGGTCAGTAAACCTAACAGCTTGAGAAAATGCAGCTGTATGATGTTGGGTTTTTTTTGAGGTGAGTACCAACCTGAACAATTTTTTCCATCACTTTACAGACTTGTAAACACTTCCTTTATTCCCTTTTTTTTAGTCTTGTTGATTTTGCTTTTTTAATGCATCTGTGCCTCTTTGCCATTTTGTTGCAACTGCCCTCCGTTCTAACACTTGTCCTCTTTTCTCTTTTTAGAAAGGGAGGAGTGGATTGCTTCGAATAAAGAATATTTTCCAGCGCTCTTACTCCCATTCAATACTAGGAGACATTTTCATCCCTCCCTTTTCAAGACAAGATAACAAGACGTCAAGATAATAGGATGTCAAGATAAGTCCAAAAAGTGAAAAAGCTCCAGTTTTTTTTTTCACAGCAATCACTCATGTTAACATTTACAAATGAAATATAAAGCCATTTGCAGAAGTTAACTCAATATAAAAATGTGTGTATGTTGTGTATTTATAAATTTTGTATAATTTACCACAGGTTTGGATGTCATAATCAGTGCAAGATTTCAAACACATTTTTAGATATTCCAGTTAAAATTGTTGATTTGGTAGTTGCTAAAAGGGAAGGACAAGGAAAAGTCTTTGTTTTTTTCATTTTGAACGTTTTATAGAGAAGTAGCATCTCATTGTGTGTGAATATTGAACAAGGAGAGTTATTCCTTGAGGATTCACTCCCGAAGAGGAGATATGTTATCTTAAAACGTTTTGCTCGTCTTGACATTTTAATCGTTCTCATATGGTTTTGTTTTGCAGTTCTTCATTTTTCACTTAATATTGCAGGTAGCTCCCTCTTCATCGCCTTCTCCAAGATACTGGAACATTTTTCTTCCCCTCCCCGCACACCTTTTTTAACGTATGCGTTTTAAACAAATCCAAAGCAGCCGTAATGCTATTTCCAGCCCGGATCCTTCGATAAAGAGAAATAGCGCAACAATTCTGCAACATTGTCTTGAGAAAGCAATTCCTCAGGACGTCACAACAATTTCTAGCCTCATTTTTCAGAGAGAGTGGGAATAGAGGGAGGGTGCGAAGGGAGAGATGATGGCTTCTGAGGTGATGGTACGCATCATAACCCCTCCCCTTTATCTACTCCCCAAAAAAAATATATGCACAAATCTATCCATTTGAATGTGGCTGCAGATAGTTGTGAGTAGAATATGAATGGATTACAGAGTCTTTCATTATCTTTTAGTCTCGATTCATCCTCTTCCTTCGAAAAATGAAAAAGTTTCCGTTCTTCTGCACTCAGCCAATGTTTTAACAGGAACAGGGAATGGTGATGACAGGGAGAGAGAGATTTGATGAGACTGTAACCTTTCGGCCTAAAGGGAAACATTTGGTATTTTCTGATTTATCATTTTCTCTCGATCTCTTTATGTTGTCTGCTTTGTTTTTAACATGCATTTAAAGCTGAAATAGTTAACTTAGATGTCTTGATATTGTCCGAGATGTTATAGAGATCCGTGATCTGCAGGTCAGTGTTTGTCTGTGAGTATCTGGCCTCACTGTCTTTCATAACAGGAAGTGTCACATTAGCTTGACGTGGATCTAAGACATGTTGAAATAAGAGTGACAAAGGAGTGCTCAAAGAAGTACAGCTGTATTCCCATACCAAATATGTCTTTTCTTTTTGAACGGTTTGGCCTGAAACCCCTGTGACTGTTGGTCAAAGGATATTTGTTTGTGCTCAGTGTGGGATTCATGGGTCATTATGACCGATTTTTGAATTTTTTTTCTCACGACTCAATAACCCATGTCAAGTTCATGGTACATAGGGGAAATAACAAATGATGAGTCAAGAGTTTAGTAAACTAATATCCAGAAACAAACTTAAAATGTTAAATATTCATGTATATCTTAGAAGAAAGAAGCATTTGAATTTGAGGTCCTTGCTATGTTATTTGTGTCTGATCACTACGGTGTCTTTCTGAGAAAGACAATTTCAGCTCAAGTGTTCACGAATTTCCGATTACAATTTAAACACACACACGAGGTACATCGAAGACATTCAAGATACAAAAGTCTATCAGATTGCAAAATAAATTACACAAACATCTTCAATGTGTCATGACCCAATCCAGGTTTTTTTTTTTTTTTTACTCACTATAGGAACGTTAATACAGTATTTTTACATCCTTGATACAATACTAGTTGTCATATGGATGTGGCACATAACTTTAATAGGCTATAATTTTTCTGTCATTTGTACCCTAGCTGACCATGTGAGCTAAATATTGTTGATTATTTTAGCTATTTATTATGTTCAGACTAACTTCTCAGACTTACCATGTGACATTTTGCAATTCTGGAGACACCGCGAATCAGATATTCAGTTCAGATTACCTGTGGTCATTTTTGGACAGTGTGTCAGACTACTGAGATTTTAATAGACATTCTTTCTTTTCTGATCTCCATCAGTAAAAAAACTAATAAAAAAAAACTCTCGGCATGACAAGTGACTAAAATACGGTGTTTCTGTCGGATATGGACCATAGTCAAAAGAATATTCTCACCATGGAAATAAAAAGAAGAAGTTTCGGGTAGAAGTTTAGGTCAGAGAGAGTTTTGCTGACAAAATCCAAAAGAGAATAGGAGGTTAGCTGCTGTGTCGCTGTCATTCAAGTTAGTCAGTGTGCTGTGCAGTCAAATCCAGACACACAGATGCCAATTTAACCCTCATGGTTGTAACAAATCAAACTCTACTCTGTAGATGCGGTTGTAAAGGTTTAGTGAATTTGCTGTTTTAAAGAAAATTGCCTACCATGTCCAGCACAATTTCAAATCATCCTCAAAATTTGAAGTTTTTAAAATGTTACATTAGGCTGATCCAGCACAGTAATTTGAATTTGCCTAGCTGTCAATAATTTTATATCACTATTTCATAAGTTCCTCAGAGAACTTATGCTTGTAGGTTCTGAAACTGGTTTGATTGTCCCTAACTATGGAAGATTGTTTCCTTATAGCTTTTTAAAATATTTTATTATGTTTTATTATGTTTGTTGTTGTTTTTTTGATAGCTTTTTTTTTTTTTTTTTTTTTTTTTTTTTTTTTTAGCTATGCTGAGTCTGACTATGGTTATGCTTAATTGCATTTTATTATTTCCATAGGATTCTTACCTCCTCCTGTTTACAACCCAATCAGAACAGACCTGTGACCCATTTTAATGTCACCAGCTGCGAGTCATTGCACATATAAAGTTAAGATTGATAACCAATCAATCATAAGCGGTTTTCCCTCATTTAAATGATAATAATAATAATAATAATAATAATAATAGTAATTATAACACACACACACACACACACACACACACACACACACACACACACACACACACACACACACACACACACACACACACACACGCACACACAATATATATACAGTGCGTGCAGAATTATTTGGCTTTATAGACAGACAGATTGAGAGTGACTCTTGAAAGACCAGCACCACATCCTCTTCTACCACTATTTGAAGAATTCATCTTCCAGAATACATTTTAATAAGTTTTGGGAGTTTATTTTTAGTCCATCTCCTACCCTGATGTCCGTTTTGCAGAGATGGACTAAAAATGAACTCCCAAAACTCACTGTCAGATTCTGGAAGATGAATTCTTCAAATAGTGGTAGAAGAGGATGTGGTGCTGGTCCTTCAAGAGTCACTCTCAATCTGTCTATAAAGCCTATAAAAAAACAGTCTTCATGTATTTTACTACACTTCAGCTTGTGATTCTTATTAAGTGAGGGTCATTTTTTAGGATTCTTTACCTAACCTGAGTCTCTGAGATCCTGACACCTTGCACTTCTGGAGACTCCAGGTAGGTTGCAGTTCTGGAAAACGGTGGCGCTGAAGACTAAAGGGTTCCTGATGGTTTCACACTTAATTCTTCACCTTAATTCTTCATTCTTTTAAAGTTAACGTGTCATTTCTTCTCCACCTGTTTTTGTCTGACCCTGCTGACTCAATGAGTATTTCACTTTCCAATGTTCATGCCTTAACTGCAATTTATAGTATTGCATTAGTATTGCATTCTTCTCATGGGCATTTAATAATTTTTGACTTTTCAGTCTGAGCTAAATCTCTTTTTTGGCTTATTTTATCTGCAAAAGAAAACTTGCCTAATAATTATGCACACCTGAATATAAGGCGTTTTTCATTTCCAGCCTTCATGAACAATTATATATCACTTATAAATGATAAAATACAAAATTAATAGTAGTTATTACTATTAATGTGGTTTGGAATTGGTAAAATGTGCCTGGAAAAAAATATATATGATCAGAAAATCAATGTGCCTAATAATTCTGCACGCACTGTATATATATATATATATATATATATATAGCCTATATATATATATATATATATATATATATATATATATATATATATATATACAGTGCGTCCAGTATATATATATATATATATATATATATATATATATATATATATATATATATATATATATATATATATATATACATATATATATATATATATTACACCTTAAAATCACAGCAAGCCCTCTGGAACTATGGATGTCTGATTATTCTATAGCCTAATACTATTTCTATTAAATGAGTGAATGTACAATATATCACCCTATATTAAAACTACTATCCATATCTTTCAAAACATCAGAAAGTTTGAAATCAGTGAAAAATCTAAGAAATGTAATGCAAAGGTGCTGAGACTATTACTTTAACATCAATGCTAGCATGTCAGGTTCATGTAAGCGTCAACGAAGAAACCCCCCCTATAAATCTATTGGTGGTGGACTCCAATGCTCTGCTCACGAGGCTGCAGTTCTATTTGGGAAGTTGGCAGCTCGAGGCAGAGGGGCTTTACTCTCGCGACTCTGGAATTATGAACAGCGCTGGTCCGACCAGCATCTTGTTTTGAACATTATTCCCACTGATCTGAGACCATGGAGTTCGGAACCCGCATTTTCATCGCATTCCTCGTTTGCCAGGTAGGTGCGAGAGGTTTCATTCCGTTACGAGCTGCTTCTCTCTCTCTTTTTTTTTTTTTCATTAATTTAGTGTAATTAAAATTGTGAAATTATTTTGTGAGCGCATTGCACGTATTTACAACTCGTTGAGCAGAAGGAGTTGCACTGAGATAGCTGAATGCCACGACAAAAAGAATATAGATCAGTGTAATGAAACATGTTATTCTTTATTTCTAATAATTTATCACAGTAGCGATGTCTCTAGTGCATAGAACGTTGACATCAGACGTTTAGTCAAGTCCGTTAGCGTGATTAAGTCTAATGCACTGGGATCAGATGGGTGCAAATCACGAGCAAACTCAGTCTCAGATCGCATCTATATTCCGCTCAGCTCTGAAGTTGAGCGCTCCTTTGGCTCCCTTCATCAGGAGACATTCACACGACGGGCTGACTCACGGAGCCCTTCTCCATTCACAAAATACAGCAAAGTCAGTAAATGAGCGAATAAATAAACGATTCAAGACTAAACAGTCCCTATCTAGTCATTTGATATCAGTAAAACTAACAAACCATTAACGAACAAATAAACTATTATCGATAAGATTCCGTTTACTTCTGAGAGAATGCAAACCAAATAAACAAGAGCAAAGAATGACAATCAAACAAATATAATAAGCGATTAACCATCAAAGTGCGAGACTAATAGATACATAAAATAAGTGATTGACTGCGTCCCGCTTTAATCGAAGAGTTTAAATGAAATAATCGACATTGATAAACGAACTAGTCCGACTAATAAAAGAACCGCGCGTTCAGTTCAAACCAGGCACGGCGCCAGGATTCCAGTTTTGGATGGGCCAGACCAATTGTGGGTGGGCCTTAAATTAAAAACGTTAAATAAAATAAAATAAAAAAACGTTATCCAATCACTGCTTGGATATATATACTGCAAAAATATTGACTAATGGTGCGTTCAAGTCCTCCTGGGAGGTTCGTAAGTACGAGGTGGGAAGTCGCGCTTATAACGACATGTGCGTTCAAGTCACTTTCATCGGAGCAAGATGGCGGAGTACTTTCTCTTAATTAATTACACAAAAATACAGTAAGGTTATTAAACTCTTGTTCTAGAAAATGAAGAACAAAGAAATGTGCATCAGGTGTACTTTGTATTTTTATGTTTTTAAATAATTTATGAAGCCACTGCAACTCATCGTTACATGTTGCATTGTTATATTATAAGACTATCATATTCTGTGTTGGCGATTAGCTAACTGCTCTGTAAATAGAAAAGCCTGACAATATCACAGCTAAATACCTTTACATATTGTGTATTCCGCCATGTTAATCACTGACACGCCCCCAACTCGTACAGATCGGGGCTTAAAGAAAATCCCGAACTCCCCACTGGTATTTACGACATTGTGGTGGCGTTCAAGTGCGTTCAACTCGTAAATACGATCTATACGAGATGACTTGAACGCACCATTATATAGCCTACTGTTAGCCTATATTATCTGTGCGTAGGCTATACATAATATAGATTTTAATAGCTTGATGCTCTTTAAAGATTTTGTTGCATTGTTAAAAGTTTCGGTGCATAGGACGGACCTATCCCCGATCGCTCTCCATGGTTCTGACCAAAGAAGAGCGCTTTGGAATCTCCATTACGCATCATACGCATCATACTGGGCTGCATTTTCCGATAACATTGTCTCATAGCGCGCTACGAAGACTATTAAGGTATAACTTAACTAAAGGTATACTACCACTAAAGGTATATCATTGCTAGGCGTCTTCAGGGCTATCATCCACTCGCGAGGCAGAGGCGCTGGCGCCCTCCTAGCAACAGCGCTGTTTTTGGTAAAAAAAGATTTTGACGACTTCATTAAGTTTTGTTTTATAGAAAACTCTTTTTAAAAGATTTTCGTTTTGTATAAATTGTATCTTAATTTTGATCAATGTTTTATCAATAAATTTTCCGTATTTAATAAATAAGAAGCATATAGGCTACAGCAGACAATGTAATAAGGCGCCGGCACGATCACTTGCATTGCACGTGAACTGGAGGGCACCGAAACTCAGCTTGTGCCTCACAGATTTGAGAAATATGGGTTATCTATTACAGAAAGCTTAAAATGTCTACTTTTAAACGAAAATATTCAAACCAAAATAAATAGGCTACTCTCTGATTATGTAGCCTAATCCATATGAAATATGCATTACTCTCTGGCGTTCATGGAGAGTCCGCATTGTCAACTTCATCTTTGCAGCGACACAGAAAACACCAGTTTATTACTAAACAATTAAATGTCTCCTTGCTAATTTAGACACATTCATAATTACTTTAACCGGTTCTTTGTGGCAAGCTTTATGCGTGCGGTCATAACGCTTATTATCCTGTAGGATAGGATAGCCTAAGTAATTAAATTAATATAAAGGGGCGATTTGTCCACGAATGGCTTAAATTAACAACTACTAGTCGACTAGAAAAAAAAAAATTATTCGGAGGCAGCCCTTAGTCCACATATTTTCGAACCAGCAGGTCATTTTGGGATGAGCGAACGACGCTACGGAATGAGTGAGCGGAGCGGAATATTCAGAAATGCGCTCTCCACTCACGAGCTCTGATCGGAACAAACCCGAACCCCACTGTCTGCTGAACTTGCGCAGAAACATCCAAATAGACATAGCCAGCTTTTTTAAAATTGTTTTAAAACTAAACATTTAGACTATTTTAGTACAAATTATGAGCTTATTGACGATTTTTTATAATTCTTGACAAAATTTGAATATAGCCAATTACTTTTTTTCTTTTTTTTTTTTTGGGTGGGCCTGTTGAAAAGTGGGTGGGCCCAGGCCCGTCAGGCCCACCCATGACGCCGTGCCTGGTTCAAACAGCTGGAATCAAATAATGGAGCCTTCGAAGTAAATCGATTCAGTTTAATGTGGTAGCTGTGTTTTGAAACATTGAAGCTGGTTTCTAGTTTGTCTAAGATGGTAATTTGCTGGATCAAGCTGGTTGACCATCTTGGATCTGCAACAAAACTACAGCTACAAGTGGTCAAGCTGTTTATTGGGACATTTGTAGCTTAACCTTTGCTAATGACCTGCTTGCACCAACTAAACAGCTTAGATCAGCTAGAAACCAGCTACCAACTCTCTCATTTTGGTTCCAGTCGGTCATTTTTTAACGTTTTTCTGTCCTAAATCAAAGCGATTTAGAACCGCTGTTACAATAGGTCACCCGAGGCTGTTAATACTAAGAGACAGTCAATATTGTCTGTCTTGTTCTTTACATGTGCATTACAGTAGTCAGTTGGCATAGCCAGTTGGAGGTGAAGGAGACATTGATATGGCCTCTTGCATTTAAAATGCTGATGGCTCATTTGTAAGCTACTGCTCAACAGTTAATTCCTTGTATGGGATAATGAACAACAGGTGTCCTGGTTGTTGGTGTTTCCCCCTCTCACAGATTAAATGCCTTTATTTTCACAGAGAATTATTATAATGCTCAAACTCTTGTCAGCTCATAGTCCTTAAATGTGACTGCTGTGGCCATAACATGCATTTGATGGATGTGTTCTGTGTTAGATAAAAGTTATTATGGATTACTTATTAGTACGCAAGGCAATTTATAAGTTTGCATGCCCTCAGCATGTGGTACACGCATTGTTCACTATTTAATTTAAATGCATCTTTTACTGTTGTTTATCGCACGGAAAACTTCAGGCGTTGTGCGAAGATTAAAGAAGACACTTTATTCTTGAGAACTTCAAGAAAGCTATCATTGTTCTCTTATTATTAATACTTATTAGGCATTAGTCACATTTCAGCTCTTCTTAGATGCTTCACTGGGCTGTTACTTTTATAGCTGTGAATCATCTCAATGCTCTGAATCCTCAGGGAGTCTATAGAGATTATAGCACGTTCTTTTTAACAATTAATTGTTAGCAAGATGTTGTCTTTGTTTACCTCCCCTATGTGATAAACCACTCTAAATAGATTATAGCTTCATACAATGCTCTCTACATAGTCGTCTCGCCCTCACCGTTTACTTGGCCAGCGGTGTAATATCCATTTTTTCCCTCTCTAGCTCCGTGTGTGATCAAGTGAGAAGGATCTTATTTATAGTCGCGCAGGTAGGGCGCCAACTTTCCCTTGCGTATCGGAGCCTGTGAATTTCCCCTTCTATAAATCCCTGTTTCCAAAATGAAACGTTAAGCAGTCGCGAGCCGCTGCAATGATTCAGAATAAGCGTGGGATACCCGTAAGGTGCAGACATTTATCTTTTGCTCTCTCTCCCCCATTGCTTTTGTGTTTTATTTTATTTACTTATCTATTTACCCAGTTTCCCCCCAGCATGGTGTTAGAAAATGGGAAAAAGAAAGAGAGAAATGGAAGGGAAAATCATTCCCCTCACTTGCTGTAAGATCCCTAAGTGGCGAGGATTCTTCGGGAAAGAACATGCTGTCCAATATCTCAGGTAATAGATAAGTCAGTATGGCCATTTAAAGTTCAGAGAGGATGTTGTTCGCTCCAGGATGCACATATTGGCTGTAAATCTTGTATAGGCCACATTTAACACTTTTGAATTGCTATCTGCATCCCTTTTGCTCTTGACAACCTTGTGCTGTGACACGGATGGTGCGCGTTTGATGACTTCGCTGACACTTATGTGTTACTCCGGTGATTCATCAGTCTTAATGAGAGAAAGAGGCGCTGCTTTAGGCTGGTGTCATTTCTATTTATTGCAAGGGTAACAGGTGCACATTGCTTCAGCCAGGGCATAATGCACAAACAGACACACACAATCACACTTTCCCTTTAGTCGCAAAGCCTAAAGGCAGTCATGCAGAAGGGCTAGCTTCAGCTGTGTCCACTCTGTGTGTCTAGGGTGCTCATCATCAGCTACAGAGTGCAAGTGTGTATATATATAGCATCCGTCCTCAGCAAATGGCGAGGTGAGGTGTAGAAACCTTGTTGCTTGAGATTTTCACTCCATACTTGCAATTGCATTTCCGATTAATGATGAATTCAAAATGCAAAGCATCTTAAGTATTTAAGAGTTTTCCATTTACTTTGTTTAGATCCTTTACATTAGCATTACTCTAAATGCTTTAGGTTGCAGTTCCATTAGTTTTGTGGTTTTCTCACCAAGGAGGTCAATAAATTAGGCAGGAATGATGCCTGATTCAATAAGATAAACCCTGCTCTCTGTTCCAGCGAATAAAAAATAAATATTTTTTATAGATCTATTGGTAAGCAGTAACAATTTGGCTTTCTTCAGTAGAGGTTGCAATAATTATTAGTAGTTATTGTCAACTAAAGCTAAAACTAAGTAAATGAAAATATTTTAATTAAGCTAAAATAAAATGAAAATATAGGAATATTAAAAATAAAAAAAATCGAAATGTTGCCTTGATAAGTAACTAAAATAAGTTTGTTGAAGTATTAAAAAAACTAAAACTGAAATTTAAATAAAGCTAAAAAAAAACCCTAATAAACAAACCATACAACAAAAATCATTAAAATTTAACCAAAATTAAACCTAAATATATATAAAATAAAAGCTTTTTCAGAATATTAATGAATACTATAATAGTATTTAAATAATACTAAAATAACACCATGATGCAACAATATAAAAATTCTGGTCACTACTGATAAGCTGGTGTTATGGCCGATAACCAATAAATAGCAATATTAAAATCTTTACAGCTTTGTCTAAATAAATGAAAAACAAAATACTAAATACTAAAATAAATAATTTAAAATTTTAAAAATGAACGTGTGTCAAAACATTATAATGTAAAGCATGAAAAAAATTATATTTGAGAAAGAAAAGGAGAAATGTGTTTTTCTTTGGCTTGGAAAATGGTGTAGTTGCTGCATTCACCTGCAGGGACTAACTGCCAATACTAACTTGAACCTGGTCCTCGCAATGACCTTAGGTGACCTTGTACTGAAGCACAGAGAGAATTTGGGAGGTCTGGTTTCTATTTAACCTTGCAGAGGGACTGTACTGTGACTTGTACTTTAATCTTTGAAATGCGCCATTAGGAGGAAACTTGTGTTACCGGAGTGAGAAATCTTGATTAATTTGCACACTAGCTATTGAGCACAATACGCTAAATGAAGGTCTGGTAATGATGGAGATAATGAGAGCACCCAGTCATTAGCACTGCAGTGGATCTGAATGGATCGCTCCCTGTGTCAACCCTCCTTTGTACTCGCTACTCATCCTCTACCAAGGTCGCTGCTTTTGCTGCATAGGTTAGGTTTGATTTTTGTCTTAATTGCGCAACGTGTAGTGGGTTATGGCTGATGGTGAAGAATGGGTGATTATAGAACGCTTCTGGTGCGGATGTTGCACTTGTATACAGTCTCAGAGGTCAAGACCCACTGACCTACAGCAGCTCTCTTGGCTCCCAGAGTGGGAGCACAGTGTATATAGGAGATTTATTGTTGAGGCACAAATTTGGGTTTGGCTTAGCCAGTGCGTTGTGGAGTAGGCGCTATGTCAAAAGGCTTGGGTAATGTGAAAGAGATATCAAAGCAGAAAGATTTGTTCAAAGACAGGTCAATAATTATTTGTTTGTAGAGACTTTTCAAACTATAAGTTCACTAACTACTTAGGCTGTAAATGCTTTGAAGATATTCATAAATACACAGATAAATACACACAATTTCTTTCATCTCTTTCTACATGGGATTGTGGTTTAGATAGTGTTAACAGACTTTCCTTTTCCTCTTCCTTTCCCTTTTTCCCCCTTCCTTTCTTTTCTTCTTTGTGTGAGCATTTACCACCTCTCTGGCCATTTTGTAGCATTTCAAACTGTTTTTGCATCTCTGGAATCAAATATGTTACATGTCACATGCCAGGTTTGATATCAGTGATTTCAGATGTCCATCAAATGTCATTGGTTCTTGTGCATCTCATGGTCAAATGTCATCTTTCGCTGGCATTTTTCCTTTGATAGGTACGGCGGAGGGTGACTTTGTAGTACAATTTACTTGAGAAGTAATTTAATACATGTAGTTTGGTTTATTTTATTGTTGATTTAGGTATTGTTACTCTTTATTGTATTGTGATTTTGGGGCTTGAGCACACCTTTCCCTGTTTACTTGAATTTTATGGCATAAAGTGTCCAGGATAAGTTTCACTTTTTGTGTTTTGTGTCAAAAGAATTAAAGCAATAGATTTGTAACTGCATGAGGGTGAGTAAATGATGAAAGTTTACTTTTTTGGCTGAACTATCCCTGAGATGTAAGCAAAGGTAAAGATAAAAGACAATATGTCCCAGAGCTGCTCGCTCATTTTAACCAAGACTGTATCAGCAATTCAAACTCATTATATGAATGTAACTGATTTGAAGACAGTGACAGTCTGTGGAAAACGAAAGCTCATTTGTGTTCTAGTTTGCTCCATTTTTTTAGCGCAAGAGTTGCATTAGAATCCCCACATTGTCAGTCCTCTCATTTCACGAGGTTCTATCCATCCCAAGTGCCCTTCTTTTCCTCTTTCTCAGTCTATCTTCTCTCTGTTTGCATAGATCATCCCACCATCAGACAGATAATTGTGAGGAGAGCCTCAAAAGCCTGGATCTTCTAATCCACTTTTCAAACATGCATGTGGCATGCCAGGCCTGCAAAGTGTCCCTGGACCGCCTCTTCCCTCAGAGAGAAGTGGAAATTTTATATAATATTCCTGTATTTGCATATTGATTCATAGGCAATTACTGCTGGAAACCTTTTTTTCAGACTATCTAAAACCACCCAGACGGCCTAGTCTGCATTAGCCAATCCCAATATAATTGCAGTGGCTTGTGCTGTAAACACGGACAGCTCTATCTGTGACACTGGATCTCACTAGTTGGAAGAAGTAATTGATTGGATGGTATCCATGTGGCGTTTGTCTAACTCTGTGTGTTTGTTGTGCACGGTGACCTGTGGAGCCGGAGGCAATATGAGGATTTGTATCAGAGACATGCACACGTACAGAGATTTCACAGCGAGAACAGCCGAATGTCACGGTAAGCATGATACGTGTTTATCTCTAGATGCTTATGCTGCACAATTTCTTGTGTATTAAAGGGGAACCAGAGAATACTAATGGTAGGAATAATGGCAGTGTAACAGAGGTGTGTGTGTGTGTGCGTATTTTTTGAGAGAGATGCATGTTGTTGGGTATGATTGATGACAGGAACAGAGATAAATGGAAGACAGATATCTGATTTGTGATAAGCAGACAGGATGTGCCCTGCAGTCCTGACCACCGCTGTTCTGATCTTTCTGTCTTTCATATTTCATGCACATAATCATAAATGTGGATCTCATAGTCGAGTAAAAATCAGAAATTTTTTGTTGAAAATATGAAACGTCATGAAAAGTAAGGCTTAGAAGTCATGGATATTTCCATAGTAAATTTTTTTTTTTCTAGTTATGCTCTGCTCTGAAAATGTGTGAAATTGATATGAGCAACTTTTTCCTCTACGTTAATAAGTTGTTATTTAAAGGTATAGTGGAGGATTTTCTTTTTCCGGGTGGATCATCAAGACTATTGGTCCTCCAAGTTGTCAATCATTCTGGTGATATGTTTACGTAAGGCCGTCGTACGTGCTCGTCCCTAGGTAGTTTTCGCTTTCTGCGCATGCGCACTTTCAGGTGTATATGTGTGGTGAGCTACGGTTTCAGCCATTCATTGAAGCTCGCCGTTCTCACCGGGTTTTTTCAAAATGTCTGAGGGTCGCAACTCGCAAGAGAAAAAGTGTCTACGAATTGTATGACAAGAAGAGAAAGGCCTCTGAAGAAAGAAACAAGACCAGAGTGTTTTTGGGAGAATATTTCACACGCTGGCGTGCGCTAAAAGCACTGGTTGGGCTTCCCACTGATGCCTCAGTCGCGAAGTTTCTACTCAACAGGTAAAGTTTGGCATGCTATTTGGAGAAATCCATTTAAAATCACTGCTAGTAAAAGTTAATGTAAGCTATGATTAGCGATGCTAGCCCTGGCACAAGTCACGCAGCAACTTGTAAACAGAGCGTGCACGAGGAGAACTAGGCTCGTGCATGCTCTCTCGTGCACACGTTTAATAGGCGTTCCCTCTCGGGAGCAGGTAGAGTGTTGCGCATGTGCATTTTTTCAAAAAGCGGAGAGGGCGGTTCTTTTCTAAAATTCGGGAAAATCCTCCACTATACCTTTTTGGTTTGGATATTTTGTTTTCCAGTGTTGCTTTAGCTTTAGCTGGTTGGTGTTTTGCTCACCTGAACTGTAAAACCCTCTCAGAAAGGTTGTCCTCAATTTCATTAACTTTAAAGCACCACCACTCTGGCCATTTGTTGCACTTTGCAATGTTTTTGCACCCCATCACCATTTTTTTATACGGCTTGTCAAGTTAAAAAAGAGTCTAACTTTTAAAATCATGAGAGACCCCTTCTTTCCTTTCCATTCGATTGTAATCCATCTAGCTAAACGTTTCTAAAGTAAAACTGCAATTGGGTTCTAGTGAGCCCGAAGCCAGTCTAATTATTCAGTTTTTCTTTAAGAACGATTAATCAACTATTCATTTAGGCACTGACTAGTCGTTAGGCCGACTGAGTTGTCGGTTTTGAAAATATGCCATTTTACACATCCCCAGAAACCCTTAAAATTCTATTTAATAAAAGTCATCCCCATCTAAAATGATAGATTGCTTTTCCTCCCCACATAATCTAATTGGACGGCAATATTGAGCGCTTTGATCTGCTTCATCTTGGCACATTGCTGTTTTTTTGCTTTGATTACAGAAGATCAAATCAGCCAACTAAACCCTACCTTGACTGTAATCCTTTATTTTCCTCTTTTGCATTGATCTCTTCCCTATATGGCTTTCACATGCCTGCAGGAGAGCCTGAACCTCAGCTGGGCTGTGACTAACACCTTTCCTCCCTTCTCTAGAGCCATGTCTCAGACAGGACTTAGGTAACTGGCAGAGATGTGAAGGGACATCCGGTTCCACAGGACTCACTCTCCCTCTCTTTTCCTAAGTGTTGCTCACTCTGTTTTCTTTAATTTACCATGATTCACAGCAGATCGCCCCAGCTAAGTGCCACATCTGAGAGAGATGTGGCAAATCAATCTCTGCCTTGCAATCTCCCCTCCCAACCCCCACTCTCAACACCCGCAGTTCTCACTCCCGCCTTCTAGATGGCGATATAGTGCCAGCAATTCTGAAGGGACACTGCCTGCTACACAAAAAACAATGACAGGTGAGCTTGAGCACCTCTGAGTGAGTTTGTTTGCCAAAGTTCTAAAGTAGATTAAACAACGTATTTGTTTAGAAGAAGATCAACAAGTGTTCAGCGCTGCTGACTTGATGGCCTTTGTTAGAGTTAATGTAAGATAGACCTTTGGATTTATTGTATTTGATGGACCCGTTGAGTAAGAAGAATGTGCTTTTTTTCAAGGCTGGCTCTTCTTCTGAGGGCTAAAGTTCAACCGGCTCGCTGTAAATGCAATCAATGCCTCATTCTTGAGTTCTTTTTTCTTCATGATGGAATGGAACAGTGTGTGTCCGAGTACAACAACTTACTAGAGCAAATTTAGTTGCCTCTTTAGCAGTATTCATTCAGCATGGCAGGTCAAGTGTACTGTATTTAGACCCACATTTTGAAATTATTATTCTTCACGCCTCTTAAAGTCCCCCTGTAGTCAATAATTTTATCTCTTAAAATTCATCTTTGATTACCAAAATTACATATTTAAATGTTTTTTGCTTGAAAAAAATCTTCATGCCTTAAAATAGCTTGAATGTAACTCTACACCCTTGCCTCATTAGTCTATACCATCATTTACCACAATCATTTTGACTTTGATAAGCCTAAAAATGTAACTTTATCCTACAATTTGGTTATGGCCCTGGTTGTATAGAATTCAAAAGTGCGTACACCTGTGCATTCCATGCAAATGCATGTTGAGTTTATCGATGTATGCAAATACGTTAGCAGCGAAAAGGAAAATAAATGTTTCAGGGACATAATTGGAAGGAATGAAACACCATACACTGCTAAGCTCCTCTCTCATAAAGACCCAACCTCCTTTGAAGCATTTCTAAGAAAAGAAGACAAATCCTCTATCCCGAGAAACCTTTTCTGCTCCACTATAAAAACTGGCATGATGCTGATGTGGCATGGAGCGATTGTTGATTAGCGTATCAGAAATCTCAGTGTTTAAGCGGCTTTGCGGAACTATTTTTGGGAGAGGCTTCTGTTGTTGTGGATGGTTGAAAGGGACACCGTTTTGAGTGTGTATTTCTGTAGTTGGGTGTCAGGCGAATTGGCCCTCATCCTCTTAACCTGTCACCCACATGCACACGCAGCATGGTGCGGTTCTCTCGTATACTACTTCTTTCTCTGTGCATCTGTCTCTTTCTGTCTTCAGTCGAGTCACAGAAAGTCCCTAGAGGCACAGATTAGTTTCTGCGAAGGCTTAATAAGAACTTTTGAATGGGTTGACAGCGCTGTGAAGACCTCATTAGACCTTGAAATAAAGTAGAATGGATGTACTTTACTAAAAGTATTAAAGGAAGGACTCTGCACACTTCAGAAACTTTTTTTCCCGACGGGTAAACAAGTGACAAGAACAAAGAATCCTTTGTATTCTCTTGATGAATCAGACATCACTACTGAAGTGCGAATTAATATTGTCTGAACTTCACACAGATTTAGTGCAGAAAGCAAATGTTCCTTTTAAAAGGAAGCTTTTTATTGTAATTTTATTGCGAAATATATACACAGACTTTTCAAAGCTCGGTTAACGTGTAGTGATTTGCTTCAAGATTGGACTTGGATTGGATGTCAATTTTTAATGTTATATGCATTTCGATTTTAGCTAATGAAAACTGTATATAATATTATGCTGTTTGTGATGTGCTTAAATGTAAATGTGCATATGATATTTTGGACTAATGATCAATTTAAGTTGTATTTCACCTGTACTATTGATTTTTATTAGCCCATTAAAAATACTCTTCTAAAATTCCTACAATAGATAAAGTACATATAAAATAGTGTACAGAGTATAACTTATGAAAGCAGTATGAGCCATATTGTGTTGTGAAAAAAAAAAAAATCTTTCAATCACTGTTTTGTTTTGACTGTTAATTGGGTGAGTTCTCAAATGGACAGGACTTTGCATCAAATGGACAATAGTGTTTGATGATAGTGTAATGTTCATAATCTTATTCTGTTCATTGATACACTGTAAAAATGATAATTCGAAGTTTTCAAAATTTCACATTTAATTCAGTGTTACTTGCAGTTTCTTTGTAATTATTTGTGAAATTTACTAGAAATTTTTTAGCGAAAATTGTTTCTACAACATTTTTTGTGTATTTGTAGATATTATTAAAGTACCATTCTTTGCTTCGTATATTTTCAGATATTTACGTATTTGTATTTCATCAGTTAGTTTGAGAAGATTTTAGAGTGATTATTACACGCACACACACACCATTCCTAAAAACACATATTAAACGCATGCATTTACAGTGTAGAATATTTGTTTTTGTGATTTACCTCACTCTGTTTCCGTTTAAACCCAGAGGCACAAGTAATTATCTGGTTTGAGCAAGCCCATCTGCAAAGTGTAGGTGGGTTTCCTGAAAATATGTATTGCTTTAGATTTGGTTTTCATTAGAATTTCATGTCCTGTCTGTCATATCCTGCACGCTTTGCTGGGTGCAATTTTACGCTCCTTTGGACCCACATGGACAGGCTGATCCCCACCTCTCATTTTGCCAGCTATCATACTGTCCAAGCGTCACACAAGCTAGACTGTTAGCAGCATCTCTCCATCTTGCCACGGCGATACAGATGGCACATGTCATGGCCTCTGTCAACTTTTAAGACTCACAAAATACACAAACCATCAATCTATGCAAGCATCCAAGATTGTTTATTCTTCAGCGCTTCGACTGAATCAATGGGAGATAATTTGGCATGTCATGGTGCTAATAGAATACGAGACGGACAGCACTGCGCGCCGGGGAACAAAATATCATCCTCACCCAATCCTCATTGAAATGCCACAGGGTCCTGTTTGCTTAACAAGGCAAATACGCTCTGATTGTCAGACAGAGTGAAAGTTAACCTTCACAGGACATCTTCAAACAATGAACTCGGTAACTAATTTATAGCCTTGCGCGTACGGATGTGTGAATTCTTGTGCTGCCAGCAATTAAACTTTGCCAGGTTCTCTGCTGTAACCGTAATGCTCACTACATTTTTCCACATTTGATCGACGGAGCGTACACATCGGCCGTATGCTTCACGAACACAAGCTTCTGTCATCTCAATTTTGCATTAATCTCTTCCAATTAAACCCTGTTTTGCATTCTCTTGCATTTCAGAGACCGTACCAATATGCAGATTTTTGCATTAGTGACAGACATTCCCCTCTGAGCCATCATACCCTACTGACATCCATTCGCCACGTGATAGTGAAGGAAGAACGACAGACACTCTTTCTAATTCTGAATCTGCTCACTGAACATTTAGTCCTGTACCAAATAAAGTGTCTGGGGGCGACACAGCTGTTGTACCACCTACCGAATGGCTCTGGTGGCGGGGTGTGTTGGCTGTAGGGGCTGATGGGCACGTGGTGATTGTGTCCTGAAGTGCCCAAATAATGACACAGCTGTCGCCGTATGCCATTATTAAAAATTGAGATTGTGCCAGTGGCGTTTCCAGCCGTCAACGTACGCCCTGTTGTTAGTGACCCTCACCTCCCTCTTGAGTTTTACAGGCAGTGCCTGCGTGTGGGAGAACGTGGGCATGTGTTTGTGGCACTTGCATTTGCTGGCTGTGTATTTTTGGTATCACTTAATGAATTTGGATTAAGCTGGGCAACTGCAGATGCACTTTTATTTGTAATTAGAAAGCAGTAATAATGAGAGGCATATTGTATGTCAGGGCTGTTATTATAAGTATTTATCTTTGAGATGTGAGGAGATGACATTTAAAAATTATGGAAGTTAAAGGCAAAGTGTGTAATTGCTGCACCACTAGTGGCACCAAAATTATCTTTAATATACATGAAGACCTGTACTTAAGTCCAATAGAATTTCAGAATGGGCTGGGCTATCTGGTGCGACTCATTTCTGCACTGTAAATTTCGGTATTTCAATGCAAAATATATATATTTTTAATAGTTTTAATTTTAGTTTTAGTTGACAATAACAACACTCCGAATGTGCCAGTATTCTTTAATTGGGTTATGTGATAAATGTGTGTTTAGAAAAGCATTTTTCCCAGTTGCTTTGGACTTGGGCTACAGACCAAGTTGTTGCTCGTGGCATCCATAGTCTCCTAATTGCAGAGGAGACATTTTGGAGCCACTTTAGCCCACATGGCTTAATGCAGCAGAAACAATGGCCATTAAACATGTCCAGGGTGAGAGATTCTCTAGATGTCTCTGGGTGTTATTTTTAGGCATGTGTGAACGGTGTCTGCTACTGCTCCTACTCCATGGCCATTAATCCCTCGCTCCGGTGCCTGACAGAATGAAGAAAGTAGCTTTATTTTCTTAATGACCTGTTTACTCAGCCGTGTTTACGTGTAGCTGAGAGGTCACATTCCTGTGTGTTGCATTAAATGCCTCCTGGATTCCACTTCGCAATCCCAAGAAACTGAGCCACAGCGTCATTACTCATTTTTGCGGTATTTCTCCCTTACCTGAATTTTTTTTCCTGTCCAGACTCCAGAGTTACTCCTCAATATTTAGAGCTGGTGCAGAAAAAGACATTTAGAACAAAGATGTAGGTAAAAACATAGGTAATCCTTTTTTAGAAAGTATTGTGTTGAAATGGCGTATTATATTATTATATTTAATATTATATTATACATTGCATTGTATTTAAAATATAAATATTAATATTAAATAAAATGCCTGGTACTCCAAGGTACTTGAAATAATTCAGTGGTATAACATAGTACAGGGGTTTTCAACGTCAAAGAGAGTGGGCCTCCCTTTTGCATTCGCTTACTGGATCCTTGGACTGAAAACATTCCAAGAGTTTACGGTTTAAAATGATCTGACCGAAAACAGAGGAGCGGAAACATGACGATGACTCTTGTCCAAAAACCTACTTCTTATAAATTAATTACATTTTACCACTCTGTGCGCCTCGCTTGACATTTTCTGGCACCACCCGCCTGGGTACATATACAAAAAAAGTACTTTGGTATTACTTTGAAGTTTTGTAAGTGAAAATATACTGAAGGAGAAATAAAGGGATAGAGAAAAAAAAGAAAGAAAAAAAGGTAGAGGTTATACAGGGGAGTATTTCTCCTTTACGACCGCCTGCAGGTGATGGGCGGAAGGCTTGATTGGGAGAAGGTGAATTGTGACTGAATGGGTCATGACAGGCACATCTTTCAGCCACAGATTTACTTACCATCTTACCTATGCAGGGCGGAAGACAATCCAGTGGAACCAATTAATATTTATATGGCAGACGATGGGATGTTTGATTAGTGGGGCATGCTGGACTTTCTGTTTGGAACTGTTTGGAAGTGAGCTAGAAGGGAAAAGAAATAACCTGACCGCTCATTCATTTTCCTTTTTTTTTTTTTTCTGAATTTGGAGAAAGATCATTTATACATGCTGCCTGGAGGCGAAAATACAACTGACAGCGATGAAATAAATCTATGTGCAACTCTTTACCTGTGCACAAAAAGCAACAATTGGGGATATTTTGACTTCTGACTGGAACCTTGTCATACAAAAATTGCTTAAATAGAAGAATAATTGCTGTGGGGTTAAAAAAAGAAAGAAAAATAAGCTTTAACCGTACACTTTTTAGCCTGATTTCCATTTTTCCACCTTGCATTAATTTTCTGTACACCTCTTCCTCCGAGTAATTTACTTTGCCATCTACTTCATTGTAAGTTAGCAGAGAGATTAGGATAATTCCTAAACATATTTTATAGCACAGGTGTTTCTAGGAAGGCATCCAAAGCCCAAACGAGATGCACAGCCTTCTCATCATTATGCGAGCCTCCACATTGATTATTTTTATTCACCTTTAGCCATGATTTCCACCCATATCTGACCCATTCCTTCTAAGGTTGATTACACATTCAAAGCATTTCGACCACACATAAGTGATGAGGAAATGATGCTGATGCTGTTTCAGATTCCAGAGCCCATTGCATTTGTTTTCAAAGCGAGAGCTACATTTAGTCAATAATGCCTTTTCCTCCGGCTTGCTGTTGATTTTTAGGGTTTTATGGTTGACCAACAAGACAAAGATAAAGGATGGATTTATTTCCAGAGGATATGCTGGTCTGCTAAATCTGTCGTTTTAACCCTTTATCAGGGTTGGGCAACAGTCCAAATTCATCCATCAAAACTGTCCAACAAGACCTTGTCAAGTCAACGTTCAACATTCTTGACAAACTTTTCTTGTATAGTTACTGAATTTCTTTTGAATTTCAGTTAATTCTATAACCTTTGTACATTCAGATTCGAATTGCAGTTCTGGATCTTGTTTGCTACATCGTTTCAAATTTAATTCAAATTCAGGATCTGAATTTAATTCCAAATGGTACACAACTGCCTAGAATCGGTTTTGGACCAGTTCTGATATGTATTCCTCAGCCAAATAGAATGTCATATAAAATAGTTCAGACAATGCTTGTGATACTTTGTTTCTGTTTACGCTAAATCTTGATACTTTAAATGATACAATTAAAGGCACACTATGTAATTTTTCGCCACTTGAGGTCGTTTATTCAAAACAAAGGCATAGCATGATGACGCCTTGATTTTGCGGAATCATGGGAGTTGTTGTCTTCACCTCTACAGCCGGTGGAGAATACAACGGGACTCAGGCAGAAATCATATTCATGGATGACCAGTAATGCATTAAAGATTTATTAATGTTACGGAAGCTGTTGGAGCAGAACAAGGCAGCTGGAGCGATTGCTAATGAGAGACAAGTGCGTCACACGGCTCGAAAGCAGTGGAGCTTTTATTATGTCTCACACCGCTTCCGCTTCTTCCGGTCATGCGTATGTTGAGTAACGCAGCGCTGTTTTATCATATTAGATACATTTTAATGTGTGTTGAAAGTTGTTATAATGCTACTCTGTGCGTTTGCTTCCACGGAAATCGAGGGTATGATGTCATTGATAGGCGACGCACGGACCGTGACCTGGTTAAAAATCTTGATTTAAAGGAGAACTCGGTAACTCTAACGAACTCTACTCACTTCTTCGCTGATTTTCCCTTTTGTTGTCGCATGTTTTCCCCACGAGCTCCCCCTAGAGCTGTGGGAGGGTGTATATTTCACAACACGGTCGTAAAAAACTCACTTGCGGCGGCCTCCTCCCCCTCTCTACCGCTGCTCATGTGCGTTTGTTTTGATCGGAGCAAGCCAACTGTATCGTGTGGAGCTATGTCTACCGAGGTGGGTAATCTGGTAATACATCATACATGCGTGTTTGTTTATGTCGAATTGCCGTAAAGCAATTTGTGTTTCGCGCTCGTTCTCATTCTCGTTCTCGCTTCTCACGAGACTTCCAATTTCTATCTTGCCGGGACGGTAGTCCCCAAGTTGCAAGGTTGGTTTTCCGCCTGGGAACGCTGGGGGGAGCGGGGAAAGTCACCAATATCACCAGAACAGGTTGTTTAACCATCCAAATGATTTCTAGACAGTTTTATTACGTTAAAAAAGTTACCAAGTTCTCCTTTAAACATTCTTAGAAACATTTGGAATAATGTAAGTACACAAATCAGCAAGATATACAACATTGTTCTAGTGGTTTTTGGATATTTTAATCCAAAAATCGTACGTATTATGCCTTTAATATAATGGGCTTCATTTCTTGTGCTATTTCTAATCTCACAGGTGACACAGTCACTATACCTAATGCATTTTTAGCAGAGTCAGTGGACATTTTATGCATTGGATAAAATCACACAAGTGATGCATAACTGAGATGGATTAGCTGGTAATCCAATGGTGTGTTTTTCTGCAGAGTTTTGGAATGTAAATGCACTGATTGAGACAACACCTCTCACTCTGTCATCTTTTTAAAACACTTTTGAAAAGGGAGATTAAGAAAAAAAAAATGTAGCTGCTGTTTGATGTTCCGCTCTCGTTATTGTTTTCTGCTGTGGTTTTTATCGCAACAACAGGAGCACAGGGCTAATAGTCAGCCCGCCACGGGGAATAACAAATCACACTCGTGTTTGAGTTGGTGTGTGGCTGCATAAAGACTCAGTATTTTAGCAGTTCCGGTGCTGTTAGAAGGGCCTTCATGCTTTAAAGATGCAGCAGTCTGGGCTGAGAGAGAGAGAGAGAGATAGAGAGAGATGTTCACTTGATGGGTTATTGGATGAAAGGCAAAGATTTTCCAGAGTAATTTGAGCTTTGATGTTAAAGTTTATGGAAACTACGTGGACATATTTAAGAGATTTAGGCAATTACTGTGGTTGGTAGTACAATAAATCAAGACATAATCATAATTAGAATGGGAACGCCACTTTTAAGATTGACTGTATTTTCATTTTCGGTCAAAATGCATTTTGAATGGGAGTGCTAGGGGCACTACAGTGATAGCATCAAAATCGCTATTTTTAAAACACTAAAAAGGCTCGACACAACATTAAACTGTGCTTGAAGTATCACCAGGGGCTCTAGACATGAACTTGAGCTTTGACAGCATTGTTTGTGTACACAAAGTTTACTAAAAGAAAGGTTTTGTACGACTCACTTTATCAGTTAGTGTTTCCGGTGGCTGGAATTTTGTCAGTCAAAAGTAGTCGATTTCCGGATGCAACGTAACATGAGGAGAGTAAAGATGGAAAGATCTGTACTCCCCTCATGTTACGTTGCATTCAGCGTTTCCATTCTAATTATGTTTTTACACGAATGTTTGAATCGTGTAGATTATCAAAAATAGCCTAGGTTAAAATTTGGCTAGAGTTACCCTTTAATGTGTGATTTATCTGTTTGTGCATGTATACAATCTGCAAAGTTACACAGCTCATAGCGTCCCACAAAGGAATGGAACGAAGTCCAGATATTACTTCCTCAAACATCCACGTCATAATGTGTAATATTAGCATAAAGCCTACCCAAAGGCATATGCAAAGAAATAAGATAAGGCTTCGGTGAATTGCGGAGATGCATTGTAGAAGCAAAACTCCTTTGTTTGGCCATCCAAAAATGGATGAAATTAGGAATCAGTGGTTACGATTAATTTAAAAGGCTGTTCCTGAGTAGTACAACCCAAAATTTAGCTTGTGTACAGCACATTTTATTGAGGACAGCTTTCTGAACCTGGGAGTGTACAACGCTGGTGGAACACACCTAAATAAATTAGAAATGTTTACATTTATGCATTTAGCACACACTTTTATCTAAAGTGACTTACAGTTGAGGAATACAACAAGCCATTCATCTTATAAAGGCATGCAACAAACATGAGAAGTGCTAGTAATACGAAGTTTCAGTCTTCGTTCAAGATAGTACAAGCTAGAACAGGGAGAGGATAATAAACAGTGAGAGCATAGATGAAGGAATAGTGAAAACATGGAGGAGATTTGTTGAGATCTTTTTTTAATTTTTTTAGCAGAATGCAATTAATGGCTCATGGAAGAGATTTGTGAAAATTGTGAGTGATTCGGCTGTCTCTGTTTTGTGCCCCTCTGCAATGGATCCACGATGCGCCGCTCACTTACCGACCGCAGGCTTCTGGAGGGGATGTAGACTCGTAAGAGAGCAGAGGTTGGGGTGCTGGGCCTGTGGCTGTTCTGTAGGCAAGCTCCAATGCCTTGAACTTTATGTGAGCCGCAACTGGAAGCCAGTGCAGAAAGATTAACAGAGGTGTGACCTGGGCTCTCCTTGGCTCATTGAAGATAAGACGTGCTGCTGCATTTTGAATCATTTGCAGAGGTTTGATTGCACATGTTGGAAGTCCAGCCAGAAGAGCATTACAATAGTCCAACCTAGAAATGACAAGGGCCTGGACGAGAAGCTGTGTTTCATTCTCTGTGAGGAAGGGTATGAGCTTCCTAATGTTGTGCAGTGCAAACCGGCGTGATCATGTTGTTTTTGCAATGTGATCTTTAAAGGTCAGCTGATCATCAAGGATTACCTCAAGATTCCTGGGCGAACTCGATGGGATTATCGTTGATGAACCTAGCTGGATGGAAAACTGGTGCTGTACTGATGGAGTGGCTGGGAAGATAAGCAGCTCTGTCTTAGCTTTATGATAATATACTGCATTTTGCATTTTGTGTTGCATTTTGTGATGTCACCTCAGGACTTAAAGTTGTTACAGTGAAGAAGACAAATTAAACCGTTATAACATCGTATCTGAAAGGTAAGACTCGAACTGAAGTTGATCAACCCTGAAGTTGATTCGAACTGATACAGTATACCGACAACATTATTAACTGTGTGATTAACATTTTTTAGAAGCCTTGGAAGCTAAATCTTGCAATTATGGTAAGCAGCGTTATATTTCTGACACGCTTGAGGTGTCATAACCAACGCATTCTCATCCTAGGGCGTCATATACTGACACTTTTGACATTTCGTCTACATCCAACGCACATGGCACCCTTTAGCGTCAATATGACACGCACAGAGCTTTGTTCGGTTATGGGTAGGTTTGGGTCTGGGGTAGGGTTAGGGTTAGACCGCTAGGAGGCGCCTTCTGGCCCATATCTATCTGCGTCTCATATTGACGCTAAAGGGTGCCATGTGCGTTGGATGTAGACGAAATGTCAAAATCGTCAGTATATGACGCCTTGGGATGAGATCGGGCTGTCATAACGCACTGGGTCACCAGGCCAATCAGAGCACTGTTTTTTTTGGAAGTTGCTTTGTAGAAATCAGTGCGTTTCAGACAGACTGGGAATAGAGGTACTTACAATAATGTACAGAATGTGAAAAAAAAATGCTTTTTTTTTTTTAGCATTAAAGCATGTTAACCTGTTACATTATACCCAATAAACAAAATAATGAGCTTTTAAAATAGCATCAGATGACCCCTTTAAATTTTTGCATGAACTCCCTAAACGCTCTTGGATTGTTCCGAGATGTTATCATGATGTTGGCTAAAAGTTCCAATGTTCGATCCAGTAGCATTCACTTTAGGTTTTACTAGTAGCTCTCAGTGTATGTTTACTGGAAAAAAGTACTTAAGGGATCCGTCAGAGAAATTCCAAAGGGACCCAGTTCATTACCCTGTGGCACTCCTTTAAATGGCTGTGTCTGGAAAGCTCTATCCAAGAAAGATCCTGGTGTTTGTGAGCAAGAAGACAGGGGCAGAGAGACAGACAGACGGGGTCTCCAAGGTTTGATGGGACTTCTAGCCACTGGAAAAGAGTAAGGGAATTCCACGGGGAGACTGTTGCCCTCCTATCTCAGAGAAGAGGTCAGGTAAAGTGAACCTCTTGTGTGTACGTGTTGGGGAAAACAGACAGAGAGAGTGTGTTACATAGTTAGGGCAGTGTGAAAGGACGGTCCAAGGGGATTGCTGATTAGACTGTAAGAGAGTCTGGAGTGTGTCTGGGTTTTTAGCGTCTCTATGCAGCCAAGTTTGAGCTCCAGTCCCTTGAGACCCATATTAGGCGGCGAGAGGAATATAAACCAACAACACTTAGCCTCTTCATGGACACTTTACTGTGATGTGTCACACACTCACATTGTATAGCATAGTTGGACAACTCTCAGATTATAAGAAGCGAATGTGATAGGGCGCGGTGGCAGAGTGGACAGCAAATATAGAGCACAGCAGTTGAAGACCTTCCTGAAGGTGAATTTGTTTTAGGGGTATATGCAAAAAAAAAATTCACTAAGCTGCAAAAAAAAGAAAAAAGAAAAAAAAAGAAAAAACACAATAGCAATAAAATAAACTTTACGGCTATATATGCTCTTCATATTTAACACTATTTGATTAACAGGTCTGTTGTTTGCTAGTTGATGGATACTCCTGGACTGCTTGCCAATTAGAGTCAATCATCTCTCAAACTGTTACATGCTCCCAGAAAGAAATGCATACATAAAAATAATTTTTTTTTTAATTTTTTTAATTTTTTTCCTCACTTTATTTATAAATTTCTCCACATATTACAAAATTCCAACCATTCCAAAACACAGTTGTACAACATATGTAGAGAAAAAGTGTAAAAAAAAAGAGGGTAAGATCAGAAGATAAGCAGGGGTCCAGGACAAACCTAATATAAAGGGAACAAATATTAGCCCCAAATAAGAATGTTCAAGGAAACCCATACATTATCAAATATGCAAAAATTAAAAATAAAACAATTATTAATCAAAAAATTCTCCTTCAATGTTGTTTCCCCTGGCATTTTTATTAAGGCATGTTCTGCCAAAACCTCCCACTCTATTGAATGTCCTTAACACTTGCGTCTCTGCCTTTTTTGTTATCCTCCATTCTCTCTGTCCTCCCACTCCCGTGTTCTTGCTGACCTCCGAAATCATTGCATCGTGGTGCCCACCTGTCCAGTTCAAACGTCATCCTTAAGGACAAGAATATGCACAGCACTGTTGGTTATATTGTGACCCTGGATCACAAAACCAGTCACAAGTCGCATGGGTATATTTGTGCCAATAGCCAACGATACATTGTATGGGTCAAAATTATAGATTTTTCTTTTATGCCAGAAATCATTAGGATATTAAGTAAAGATCATGTTCCATGAAGATATTTTGTACATTTCCAACCGTAAATATATAAAACATTTATTTTTGTGAGTGAATGCAGCACAATGGCGAACATAAATGGACAACTCTAAAGGCGATTTTCTTCAATGCACCCTCAGATATCGGCCAAATATTGTCCTATCCTAGCAAACCATACATCAATGGAAAGCTTGTTCATTCAGCTTTCAGGTAATGTATAAATCTCAATGTAAAGAAATTGACCCATGTGACTGTTTTTGTGGTCCAGGGTCACATATGGCAAAAATAAAGCTCTACATAGCCTGAGGGAAAAAGCTTTCACTTTGACTGTGAAGCTCTTTTCACTTCATATTTGTCTCTAAGCAAACTATACAACATATACTCAACTGTGAAAGCAGAACTTACCTGCAGACATGTTTTGTTGGGGTAAAAATCACTAGTGATCATTAGAATATCTTTATGTCTTCCAAGACATTTAATTTAAGGAATCATAGACTCTCCTGATGCATTGTGATGAGGTGAATGATGGCATATATGTTATGTGCATTCTAGATATGCTTATTTCTTTTAATACAAGACATTGATTAAAAAAGAATATGAAATATTTGTATGTGCTATATTTTTTAATGCTGATTAGAGTCATGCATCGTAATATGGAGTCTCTCAAGTGCTATTGGTGTGGCATGCATGAGTGAGTGTTAACACAATTGCCGACCATGTAAAGTGTTTCAAATCAGTCTCTAATGGGGTTTCATTTCAGTTAGTTTCCTATACTCTCCATGTAGACAGTAGACATCAAAATGTCTCACTGAATTTTGTAACAGAGTATGTAGTCTGTGCCAGGGACGGACTGGGGCTAAAAAACAGCCCTGGACTTTCTCCCAAATAGGCCCATCATCCGGCCATTCGCCTCTAGCCGTGTGCGACAGACACTAGCCAGGATGTCCTGATACTATGCCACAATACTGTAGCCTATCAGACAAGGTATTCACAGCAAGTAACATCTCAAAACCAATGATGATAATTGGGGTTGTGTTTATTAATGAAGCCTCAGCCTTCAAATAAAAACAAAAAATGTACAATGCCATAAAATACAAATAATGAAATGTTACTGGCTACAGTAACCCCAAATTACACAAACTTGTAATTATAAAACATATAGTTACTATATACCAGGGGTCTCCAACCTTTTTGTGTGCGAGGGCTACCTCAAGGGATAAAATAATCTAGAAGGAATTTTTATTTGTTATACTCCAATATTTATTATACATAACATGGTGAAGCTTTTTTACTTTTCACCATCATATGGGAAATAATAAAATATCTTGATATTCTGGTTCAGACAAAAATTATGAAAATTTATAGATTTTTTTGTTGATTTTCTATAAACCTATTGTATGTGTTATCAAAAACATTAGCCCAAACATTTAGTATAAATATAAATGAAAAAATAAATAAATAAACTGCCATAACTTCTAAACAAAAACATTACTGCATTACATTTAATACATTTATACATGACTATATTAATATAACAGCATTTTTAATATGAACACAGGCACATTTCTGCCAAAAAAGTTTGTTTTACTAAAGTTAATTCATAAGTTGTGGTGTGAAATGGTTTGTTCTTGGAACAATGTTTCCCCTGTTTTTTTTTTATTTTTTTGTCAATATGTTGAGAATATCAGCGCTGTTTCATCTGGCTTTTTACAAGCTTAAATCACATAGTCATCTGTGGGTTTATAATAGAGAGAGAATTCTGCGCTGAATTGAAATGCTTCTCAGTGGATCGCGCAGCTCTGTGTAATAATGTTCGCGTGATCGAGATCAGCCCGCACAGCTGTTTTGTCCGCGATCGCTGTTTTTTAGGCCGAGCTGATAATGCACTGCTCAGATCAAACAAGTTTTGTTCCGCTTTTTAAGCGTGTGCCATTTGATGTTTCTCATACGAAACGCGAATGACAGCGTATAATCAAAGAGAGTTGGGTAATTTTGGCAAAAATTCAAATTGAAACGTTTAGTTGAAAAGGTCGCAAAATTATACCATTTATTCGAAGTCTGGAACCCCGACGACAAGTTGGGGCTATTTATAAAATGTGTTTAGCAGGCAACTCACAGGCACCACGCTGGAGACCACTGCTATTCAAATATAATGTAAGCAAATTTAAAAGTGCAGCCTTATAAAACTAACGTTATGTCAGTGGAAATAGGCCGACTCTTCTTCCTCAGTTGTTGTTTTTTACACGTAGCATAAGTGATCATATTAGTGCCCCTGCTGTTGGCTGTTAATATTGCTTTATTAGACTTTTTTTTTTTTCTGCCGACGGCCCTTGGTTGGACGGCCGTTCTGGACTTTTCCAGAACGCACAGATTGTCAATCCGTCCCTGGTCTGTGCTCAATTTACACATTTTTCCTACTAATTTACATATTTGCCATCAGCCCTTAAAGGATTTTTTTTCTCTCAAACTTTCAGTTGATTTCATAAAGGGACCCATGTTCAGAAAACCCCTGGTCTAAAGAAGCCTTTGTTCCATTTGTTCCAAATTTATTCCATTTATTCATAAAAATCCACCTATTAGACTTGATTGATTGATTAGTCAGTTAGTGTCAGTGTATTGATTTCATAAAGTGATGAAAGGCAATTACAATTCTTTAGAGTTTCAATATTTTCCACATTCTTTAGTACCCTCTTGGACTCCTAATAGAGCTGAGAATCATCTGTATCTTGCCTGGTTTCATTACACTGACTTCTGCCCAGAACAGCAGCGGCTCCAGTCCTGACTATGATTTAGAGGTATTCAGCGTAATTATTCCCTTTGCTTTTTGGCTGCAAATTTATCTTTGTCTTGGCCTCGTACCTCACAGCCATCCAGCTGAGGATAAGCTGAGAACTGCAAAGAACCATTCAGCCCTTTTAAATGGATTTCAGGGCTGATGGGGGTGAATAGTTGGTTTGAGACTGATGGAATTAGCCATTGCTGGATTACAGAGAGGTTTGGTGGTGTGGGTTGGTGTGATAGATTGACTGAGTTATTGCCATGAGGCGCCAGATTGAACGAAAGCTTGCAGCTATAAAAGGAAGTGAGGGTAAGAGGCTGCAGTTGGAAGAAATAAGAAGGTTGAGAAGAAGGAGGGGAGAGGAACAGTTTATCTGCTCTGTGTGAGTGATCGAACAATGCACGGCTGGTTGGGAAGATGAAGGTGGCCTCAGTGCTAGGGAAAATGTTGCTGATATGGATGCAGGAAGTAATTTATTCTCCCCATCTTGAGCAAAGCTTACTTCATATCTATTGCCATTTCCAGCTGAAAGTAGATAAGGGTGACGAGTTTTCCAATTGACCAAAAGTAGAGGCACACACAAATTTCAGAGCTGGGCTTCACTGCTGGTGGCCAGACCCATTGATAGAAAAGATTTGAAGAGATTTGACATCATCTGCAGGTGGGTTGAGGCAATTCGACTCTGCAGAACACTGATCCATTCCTCCAAAACCAGTTTATGTGGTAAAATCTATTTGACTAAACAAAGCAGCCCTCAACTTTTTAATTTTTTTATTAAGCAAGGATGGATCAATTTGCATTAAAAGTGACAGTATAGACGTGTATAGTGTTACAAAATTGCTATTTCAAATAAATGCTGTTCTTTTGAACTTTTCTATTCAAAGAATCTAGTAAAAATATATCCACAAATATATCAAGCAGCACATTTTAACATTGGTAATGTATCTTGAGCACCAAATCGTGAAAAATGTATGAAAATTGGAAAATTCAGATGACTGCTGAAAATTCAGCTATGTCATCACAGGAAAATGACTTAGAAAACATTATTTAAATAGTAATATTACTTTACAATATAACTGTATTTTTTTATCAAATAAATGCAGCCTTGGTGACCCGAACCCTTAATGTGTATAAAGTGACTTTTTTAGAAATATAAATACATTTTGAGATATCATGTTCATGGCCCAGGAGCGTAACGAGGCACTGAGTGTCTATTTCGCGCTGAATTGCTGAGCGCTCAGCATTTTTTACCGGTCTTCGAGAGTTGAAGAATGTTCAACTTTGGGTAAAACAACGCTCATCACTGTCACCTTTTACCTAGGCGTCCAATCACCGTGGTGGAGGGGACAATTAACACACTGACCAACCACCACATTCTGTTTGTACAACGTCAACAAATGACAACAACAAGCAATAATAGCGGAACAAAATAATTTAAAACAAGAACCAGAGCAAATACTTTACATCGTATCGACATTTTTATAAAGAAACAATACAGAAACAAACTATCTGTGAAATGAGATACTGGTAACACTTTCATGGATATTCCGTATCATAGCAAGCAAAGCATCTGAACTGAAAAAATGCTGTGCTGCCGAAGCGTTCTCAAGCACCCACAGCTAGGCATTTTCAGTAGAGCGCCTGCCGGTTTCAGCTGGCTAAAAACTTTTTGGTGGACATGCGGCTTTACTCGCTGCACTTACTTTTTTACCCGAAAACTTTTATTTTTGCTGTGAAGCATAAGCGCCGGTTTCCTATAGAGTAAGGCTTTGAATGAACATTCACAGTGTGTAAAGAAGAAACTACCCACACTCATAGCACACACTCGTGGAGACTGTCAGCTGTCCCTTATCTCTCTCTTCCTCATCCTGTTTTTAAAATTCAGTAGGCGACTACTAGTGCCTGATACAACAGTATCCCATCTTTTAATTTGCTTAAAATCCAACACCTTGCTTTCCCAACCTCAGGGTACATCTCTGCTCAATTTCACACTTACAGTCCAGAAGAATGTCCTAATTCAATTTGAGCCTGTTTAAGAAAGCAGAGGCTTTCCGTCTCCGGGGTAAGTTTATCTCAGTAAGAGGCCAGGCATGTCAGATTTGAACAACGAGACACAGCCATTTCCCATTAGTAGCTTGAATGAAGTATGTAAATCAGTCTTGGGGGCTCGAAACCCATTAGGACAACCCAACAACTCACCTAGCAAGCACCCTGCAACCATTTTTTGCTCTTAGTTACTGCAAGGTCAGCTGTTCTCCGAGAGATCATGTTGCAGGACTCCTAATGCTTGTGTGTACTGTCTTTCAGCATTACCTTCAGGCAGATGACAGGATCCTTATAACTTCCCATGGTAATGAGAGCTTCACTCTCGGCAAACTGATGAACGGTTTGAGCCCTCAACAGCGTGAACAGAGAAGCCAAGGACGGTGCAGCTAATCCAAAGAGAGTCGCTATACATATATCTCTGTCTTATGTTGCTTAAATGAAACGCAACGGCATCTAAATGCAAAGTGATAAAATTGTTCAGGTTTTCATTGTTGGTCCTTTTGGCTAATCTTGTGTATGACATTCAAACATGAGGCTCACACTAGTACAGACAAAAGTCGGCCAATGTTATCCCACTGACATTTAGATGTTCATCTGATACCGCCCTTAAGACTTTGAAAGGGATTTAATTGGGCAGCAGTTGTGGAGTTTCAGTTGCTGAAATTATCCTCATGTTTAAATGCATGCCAAGTTAACAAAATCTGCTGAAAAGACTAGCATGGATTTCCACGCTAGTCCTGGTACCGGTTAATTGTGGTTAGTGTAGGTTTGGTTTTGGTATAGCTGGTGGGTCACGCTTGTTGTCCTCACCTCTGTCCTTACAGTTTTTACATTTACCTTACTAGCATATTTAAAAATGAAATACTTTAAAATCTTTTAGCTTGCAGCTTACATGCAATTTTTGTAATGCAAGAGGAGGCTAGGCTTGACCTGATTTTTTGACCAATGATTTTCCATGACTTTTCCAGTTGTTTGTGATTTTCTAAATATGGATTTTATAGACATCACTTTAATAAAGAAGAGTCATTGCTAGCCGATAAAATACTTTACTTTTCAGTGACCTTTTAAGATGTTAATTTTCATGATTTTTCAGGGCCTCAAAATCATAAATTCCTTGATATTTTTCCAGGATAGTTAGAACCTTAAAAACAACTGGTCATCCAACATGGTATTTCTAATGACTTTGGTGAACTGATATGTTTTGCTTGTTAAGCTAGTTAAAAAGTAGCAGCAGAATTCTCATTGGGTGCTTCTCAATACTCAAATTGATGCTTCCTCGTTTCCTCCCTCCTCTGTCCTCCAGCCCATGACCCGGAAACCGATCGAACTCAGCCGTCTTGAAGGACATCTCAATTCTTGAATTGCAGTACGAGGAGGTGAAGGAAACGAGAATGCACAAATTAGAAATGAGAAGCACCCATTGTCTATACAATCGACATTTCAAGTGAATGTCGTTATTACTTCCTACATTCCTGAATCAATTCCTGTAATGAACAGATGTTGTTTTAATGATAAAGCTCAGGTGATGATGATCAATAGTCTTTAGGGTAAGTGCATCATTAGCATTAAAACAGTAAGCATGTACAGTTGTAGACATCATACTATCACAATAAATAGTGCTATAGTATTACAAAGGATGAATGCTGTGCAAGAATTAGCTCCCGTTCAATTAATGGATTTGAATTGAATTGGACACATTGAATTGGAACGTGTAATATATTTGTTGTTACGTCAATCCATCCTTCCATTCAGATATCCAGCCTACAGTATAAAACTTATAAGACTTTTCTTGTTGAAAATTTGTTATTTGGATTTTGTCTTTTTTTATTTCCTTCTGCATCCTTTTTGCTACTTCGATTCAAATTCAACTTTGAGTTCAGTTCAGTTCAGATGGGTGCTCAACCCTGACTAATAGAGTTATAGCATTTATGGCACAGTGAATTGACCTCTGGACACTTCCACAGTGTTCTCGTAGTCCCAGTGCACTGGCTTGACACGGTGCTCGCATTGAAAAATAAATAATTCAAGCTTTAATAGTTGAATGTAAATAATATAATGATAGAAAAAAGAAAAAAAAAATTATCGAGCCTCAGCCTGCTTGGCTTTCTGTGCACTACTTAGTCCTCTGACATGATGAAGGTCACAGCTTTGACTGTTTTCTTTCCTCAGTGCATTTCGCTGGCACCCTCAATTTCTGACCTTTGGCTCCTACCTCATTCGCTGCAGAGGTCAGGCTTTGAAATTCTTTAGTGGGCAGCTACATACGGATCCACTCACATGAATGTGACATGCTATTGTCAGGGTTAACCACCACCCTTGTGCAGCTGAAAGCACCTAGAGACCCCAAGCCTGCAATGACATTTCCTCACAGAGCCGGTGCCAGCCTGCATGTCATTTTCTTTTGATGCCACCCCTTCCTCCATTGTGTGGGTGTCTACATGGAAGAGACAGCTTGGCAGGGAGATGGAGACGTGCACATAAAGAGAGGACCACAGGCGTTTGTGCACACCTCTGTTGCCTGACTGCCTGGAGGGGTACACTGGTCTCAGCAGACACCGGGTTTGTTTGCGCCCGTTTATCAGCAAGGTGCAGTCAGTATGTGCCCCGTTTAGCTTCTGCAGATGGCGCAGTGCCTGTGTTTCTGTGGGCGGGAGCCCATCGCTGTCAGTTTGGGGAGCCCAAGGAGGCCCTCCTTCCGTCTGTTCTTCATCACAGGCGTCCGTTGTTCTCCATTCATTCTCTGCTGGCCGTTTCTGTCTTGAAGTGTGCAGTGTGCAGCAGTCAATTCACAGCTCCTACAGTCAGGGTTGTACTAGCCTGGATGCCAGCCGAACTTAGCCCCGCCCACAAAAATTTTAGGGTTGGGAAGTTCGGTCTGGACTCGATCCGTTTAGGAGCTATTATGCCCGAACAAAAATTGTTCGGACCAATCAAATTGTCAGGGCGGGCTTTATACGATGATGGACAGATGAGCAACGTAATCATCTGCGTCACCAACGAGCGCTTGGGTTGAATTCGTTATGACTGCCGCTGGAGAATTGAGATTTCACGAGTTCACACTTACAAATAAGTCAGATAGAATAAATGCATATTTGGCGTGCTGTCCGAGGAGAGGCTCCGGGCTCGGTATTCGGCCCGAACCCAAAGTACTCCCCCCCCCCATTCCAGGCTGTGGAAGAACAAGCCGAGAGTGAGTGGAGGGATGCTGAAAACTGTCAAGGAATGTTAGGTGAGTTGACAGAGTGAATATATGTTTCCTCTCATGCTGATAGGGTAGACATGGTGTTTGATGACAAGTTGATTGGATTGATTAGCCTATGTGAACGTGCTCCTGCTGAACTTTGTCTATGAAACATGATGTGTTGATTCCGCCATCGCGTTTGTTATAGAAGATATCGACAGCGCATTAATTTTAAAAGAGGAACAGAGAACCGCGATCAAGGCATTTGTCGATCGGAAACATGAATGAAAACTTACTCCGTTGCTCTGATTGGTTGTAGGTCTATCCAATTGAGTGCAGAGGCATTTTCCTTCCTGATTCGGTTGAAACACGCCCCATAATCAAAGCTCAATGGAGCAGTATCAGACTCATATTCTGACTAGAATCTGAGTATGAAGACGTCAGGCTAGGGTTGTGCACCATTCAGAATAGAATTGAAATTGCTGTGTAAGTCTAGAATTTGAATTAAGGCAGCCAACAGGATTTGGAATTTACTGATTTTTAACCTAATTTAATTACATTAATATTTAAAGAAAGTCAAATCAGTGTAATTGACAAATCTTGCTTTTCTAGTAAAAAAAAAAAAAAGAGCTGAATGAAATTATTGGCATCTACAATCTGCTTTAGTTGACAGATGTTATATTATTAACTCAAGCTGAACTTGAAATAATGTATTAAACAGTATGCATAAATACAATTCATTTTAATGTAAAAATAAAATAAAAACAACAAACATTTTTTTCTAACAAGAAAATCTTGATAGTTTGATATATATATATATATTTTTTTTTATTACAGTTCAGTAAATTCCTCTTCCTGTCATTCCAATTCAACTTCCTGTGGGATGTGTAAGTTCCAAGAATGCCCTGTTCTTCATTTCTGAATTGTTCAAAACCCGGCTTACAGTTGATGTGGTGTTTCATCCAGAACTGTTCTCAGTGGACTATTTTAGAGAAACAAAGACAATAAGTGAAGGTCGCAATCCGCAAAACTGCTACCACTATGGTCAGGCGAACACCACAGCGAGCCGGTTATAGAGACATTAACCCCAAACTATAAGCTGTGAACCTTCTCAAGACTCGATTTTGGTCATCCTGTAGAAGCATGTTAACTTTCTCTGGATAGGTTTGGCTTTCACTTTTTTGTTATGTGTTCAGGGTGAGATAAAACACTGGGAACGAGTCAAAGCAGCTCACATTTCCATGCTGGCTCAGCTGTATGCTTTCTCTCAGGTGAGTGAAAAGCAAATGCCTGTGGGAAAGTTTTTACCTCCCATCCATGAATATTTACAGCACTTCAGGATGCAGAGGTGAGGCATTCATCATTAAATTCAAGGTTAGAAATTTCGCATAAGATGCGCTCTGACGTGTTTTGTTTTAGTAATGCTTCTGCTTGAGCTCAATTACCTACGTAAATTAATTTTTGCATGGATTAGCTTTCCACGTCAAACGACAGCTCATCACACCTTGCTTATTATACGGCATGGAAATGGGAGATATGGGGCACTACGGAGGTGATGAATATTGTGTGTCAGTGGGTGCGTGATGGATTTTTCACTTTCATTCCTCTCATATGCAGAGGCGGAACACTTTGCGGATTGAGAGGGAGTTTAGCTTTAACCACAGGTTTAAATGAAGGCCCGTTTTCATAGATCAGCCACACATTTAAATGCATGAAAGAGTAGAAGAGGGGTCATAGATCACAATATGACTTGGAGAGTGCCGGCAGCCCCAGGCGCTGTGACAACCTGATCCTCATTCACGATCGCACCAATTCATGCTATTAGCTTTAAAAATCAGCGGTTTGGTGTAAAACGCATACAAAAACTACCTTGTGTATTAAAAGAATAGTTACTTTTTTAAAATAATTTACATTTTCATTCCAAACCTGTATGACGTTGCCTGTATGACCTGTAGAAGTAACTTAAATTTTGTTGCTCAAAGCTATGGTTTGAGAAAACTTGGAATATAATACCATTTGAAGTACTTTTGTGATCATTTTATGATGCTTTTTGGAGCTTGACAACAACTTGAGGTGAGTAAATAATTCAATAAATTCTGAGTCAGCAATTTCTTCAACAAGGACTATGTTCACTCATCATACATTCCCAGAGCCCATTTTGTTTGGATGTATACACATTTCTTCCTGGAGAAAATTCACCAGTGTTCACCATGTGTAAAACAGGCATGGATCAGTCTTGAAAAAGCTGCAACTAGTTTTGTGCAGCCATGCTGATGGTGTGAGATGCAGCAGCAGGCTGTGAAATTGAGAGGATGGTCTGTCAAAGGTGTGGGAATAGCGATGGGCTGGAGTTTGGGTGCTGCGGGTTGAAGGATTGAAACTGTGGAAAATGTGATTAAATCCCTCTGCTTTTCGTCTGTGGTCTTTATCTTTCCCTCTACCCCAGGCACACCAGGCTGCATACTGAGTGACACATTGATTACTGCTTTTAAATCACCTATATAGGGGCGTGTAAAGCTGGAAATATGTTTTGGTGTAAGTCTTTAGGGAAATGCATGGTACATACATATAGAGCAGGCAAATGGTTAGATAGTATGGCTATATGGAAGAGTGAACTGGAATAATAATAATAAAAAAAAAGAAAAGATTGAGAACAATGTAGAAGAAGAAGCAAAATAAATGCATGCATCTGTTTAATGCAGTGTAAGTGTGATGTTTCGTTTTGGGAGGAAATGAACTGTTATGGCCAAAATCTAGCCTGAAGATAGACGCCTGAATGTAGTTATGGGCGTGCATGCCATTTTTATAATGGAAGGTCTGATTCAAAGTCCAGGAAGTCATGCACATTAGTTGTGTTCTAAATGTACATTTCTGTCAGTTACCATGGCAGAAAACCAATGAATGGCCAGTGCTGTTTTCCCATGATGCCTGAGGGCAGTAATTTCAGTGATGCTGATGTCAGACGTTCATAACTCTGTTTTGAATCATGCAGAAAGAGATGTCCTTTTGAAAAAAACAATTTCTTGGACATGTCACACAGACAACTGGACAACTTCTACTGTGAGGCAAAATATTCATGTTAACAAGCACAGGCAAATAGGCATAAACACATTTCCCCACTCTGCACATTGTTTGAAAGTGCATGGATTCTATGCATTGTATGCAAGTATGTGAAACTAATCTGGGTGTTTTTTTATGCATGTATGTATGTCTGTCTGTATGTATGATATTGCTATATTACTTTGTAGATTATATTTTAATTCCTTAACACTTCATAGATTATTTCATTTAGGTTTGCAACCAAATTTTTAGGTGGTGACTTTGTCAATTTCATATTTTGTGTTGAATACCCACAGCCTCCACACCATTCCCCCATAATTCTATATTCGTAAAATATATGTAGGATTTACTACAGAATTTTGCTCCTGCTTCCGGAGACTCTATTGTAAGCACATCTGTCAATCATGACGTTACACCACGTTTTTATGGCATCAAATAACTAACTAAAATCAAACGTATTGAAAAAATTAACACTTGAACAGATGTGTGTGTGTTAAGAACTGTCTAAAATGACAGAAACAATCTTTTTAGTTTGGCTTGCACCCCATTTGTTCACATAGAGAGGGTGGGGTTTATGACCTATACTGCATCCAGCCACCTGGGGGCGATCAAAATGCTTTGGCTTCACCTTTCAGGTAGCCTAGAAATCTAGACGCACCCTAGCGGCAGCAAAATTTATTTTGCAGCCAGTGTAGTCTAGCAACTCTCCGTTGACTTTTGAGCTGGAAAAACCAAACTCTAGTCAGGCCAATCACATCGTGTATAGAGTAGGCGGGGCGGGCTTAACATAATGACGATAGAGTTGCGACGGTTCCCTGCTACTTGAAAACAAAGAATGGCTGCTGCTGCTGGCGAACAGCGGTCTTTCGAATCGGCTTTGGCCGCGACTCTGGAGGACTTGGAGTTAAAGGTGAACTAAGTAACTTTTTTATCTTAACCGAACAGCTTCGGAGTCATTGGAATGGTTATATGACTGTTCTCGGGTTGAATGGTGGTCTTCTCGCACCCCTCGAGCGCCTGTGAGACGAAAAACCACCCTTGCAACTTTGGGCCGGCGAGCCCAAATGCACATGACCAGCGGGAGAAGATGGGACGAGCCAACGAGTTTTGACGACAGTGTTGTCAAATATCTATTCCGAAGCTGTAGGGGGAGCTCTATAGAGAAACCCGCGAGCAAAAAGCGAGAAAACAGCGAAGAAATCGGCAAAGCTGCATAATGCAGCTTTAAGCTTTTCTTTGAGAAAAGAACAAAGAACGGCACTTAAGTCATTCTTAAAAAAGGAAGATGTGTTTGTAGTTTTGCCGACCAGATACGGCAAAAGTTTAATCTATCAACTAGCTCCGCTGGTGGGCAAACGCTCTGGTTGGTTGTTGCACTATCCTATTGCGTGCAGAGGGAATTTCAAAGACAACCGTTTATCCCGCCCCTCGGATTGAGCCGTGCCAATGGTGAGTTGCCAGACCTAACATCTTGATGTAGGTCTGGCTTGCCAGGACTTGTGCGGCACACTTTTGTGCACACATACAGATAGCACGCGAACACCTAATTGCGTTCTTTTTCACTCCTATTTGTGCTTGAACGGACACATACACGCAAATTATGTCAAAATACACATGTCGGCGAGTGTCCTCATAAACAGTCACGTATGGCTCACGTGAACGTAAACATTTGGTAAAGAAAATGGATGCGTATCAGTATATAGAGAATGTGAAGCTGACATAATGCTGTGTAGAGTTCTGGGTAACTGTCTTGTTCAGACGCCATATCAGGAGGATTGCATTGTCTTTCTGTTAGTGAATTTAATGCCGTTTTTTTTCCTTTTTTTTTCCGTGATTGTCAGAAAATAGGTCATTCATGCTGCATCGAAAATTGCCATAGTAATGATGAATGATGATGTGAGTTACTATGGCAATTTTCGATGCAGCATAAATGACCTACAATGGTAACAGTTTTGACAATCAGGACAGAAAAAAAAAAAAAAAACACTAAGCGAACACTGTGTGAAAACACTAAGCGAACAAGGTTGAGGGGGTTACGAGAGGACGCCGGATTGCAAATCTATTAATAATGTTACTGAATAAACCTACTGCCTATCATTCAATAAAATAATCAATAAAATAATCACATTGGTGAGGGTTTTTGAAAGATTTGTATTTTGTTTGGTTTAACATTACATTTGTGAGTATGACTCACAGTTTGTTTGCTTGTTTTAGCAGAACTTGCAAATCTGTTCATAAGCGATTTTGAAATAAATGCAGGAAAAAAAAAAATTTGTGTCGGTGTCTGTATGGTGAATGTGACCCGCAATCTTTGATTTCCCTCCGTGGCCATGGGAAAATGAAATTTACAATGACAAAAATAAAACTTCCAACAAAGAAATGGATCGACTTTCAGACTGTTGAGCTAATTTTTATTTGGACATTTCTATTGTGCGAGCGCCCACTACGTGACACTGTTTTCATGGCAACCAGCTACATTGTGAACATAATTCTGCAAACCTACTGTGAAAACATCAACTTATCTTGCAATGCTATAAAATTCTATTCCTAGCTTCTATTCCCTGCAAATACTACGAAGAGTGTGAATATTTAATTTAAAGGCAACAACAAAACAAAAGGTGCCGGTATCTGTATTAATTACAGTATCTGTAGTAGAGGGCGATCCTCTTAAGATGGAGGCGCTGTCCTAGCATGCAACGCGGCATGACGTAGCCTCACATCCTTACATTCGGTCTTAAAGTGACAGCAGCCTAATATACCGGTTGCTGTCTGTGTCATTAATGTTAATCAAACAACAATATACAAAGAGAAAAACACTTTTGTGGCTTTAACAAAGATTAATTATAAAACATGTAGATCAGGAGCGCTTCCCGGATTCACTTATCTTGGTAGAGGTGCTCTTTGGAAGAGGTAGAGTAGATTTTAAACAAAAGAAAAACTCCAAGGCACTCTCCTGGAATATTAAAAAATGCCTTTATTTTATGGCATAGTCAAAAGAGACTTTTAAAATGACTCCAACGCGTTTCAGCACACTGGCCTTCGTCAGGGAATCAAACAGCTGTAAAGGGTTACAAGTGTCTTTATAGTGGAAAAACCCCAATAATCAACTCCTCCCACTAGAAACAAAACTACCCAAAAACTACAAACATGGATGTCTGATACAACATGTCACCATAATAGCATTTAGAAAAAAAGAAAAAAACATTGGTGAAAGTAAATAATGTCAAACCTACAAAAGGCTTTACAGAAAAACCGTTAAATCTAGCTCATCATTTAAACCCGGATATTTGGTGGCCTGTAATTTAAAAATCCAGAAAGCCTCCCTTTGATTGAGTTGGCGCTGTCTATCACCTTTTCTTATCGACATGGGGATATGATCAATTCCATATGGTGACATGTTGTATCAGACATCCATGTTTGTAGTTTTTTGGTAGTTTTGTTTCTAGTGGGAGGAGTTGATTATTGGGGTTTTTCCACTATAAAGACACTTGTAACCCTTTACAGCTGTTTGATTCCCTGACGAAGGCCAGTGTGCTGAAACGCGTTGGAGTCATTTTAAAAGTCTCTTTTGACTATGCCATAAAATAAAGGCATTTTTTAATATTCCAGGAGAGTGCCTTGGAGTTTTTCTTTTGTTTAAAAGATTAATTATATTTAGTTATTTACAGTGAAGACTATGTAATGTTATTTTAAATTTGATCATTACATTTCTATACCTGAATACTGTTAAGGCCTATTTATACTTCTGCGTCGAACTGCCGCCGTAGCTACGTCGTAGGCTGTGTGTAGCGCGCGTACCCTACGGCGTACCCTGACGTGCACCTCTCCAAAAATGTAACAACGCGTCAATTCTACGCTGACACAAGCGCTGTGATTGGTCTGCCAGAACCCCTCCCTCGGGGTTTCACATGCTCCCTAGGTGCGCGTCAACGCGGACAACGACACGGAAGTATAAATTAAAACCAGCACGTTGCCTACGGCGTATAGGCTCCGGCGTAGGTCCGACGCAGAAGTATAATGAGGCCTTTAAATTTACCTGAAAAACAAAAAGCGCTCTTTTATTTCATTTGAATCTTTGTTCTTTTGTATTTATCTATGCTTGTAATTTGTTTATTTTCTATGCAGATTCACTCCCCTACAAAATCACCCCAATCATTTTACAATTATTAATTCTTTCCAAATAGAATTTTTTTATATTTTTTTATATATAGCAACATATAACGCAGAAAAACAAAATATCAGTTTTTCCAATATTTTTCCCTACAGCAGACGTACTTAAAGGCAAGGTAGGCAGGATTTTTCTAAAAAACTTTTTCCCAAATTTGTTTAAACTGTCTTTATATACCAATACATAATTAAAATGTAAGTACTCTGAAAAAGAGAGTATACAAATCGAGTGTCTGTAGTCCTCTCAGGGCTGCAATAAACACAGCTACTAATTCCATTCACTCCCACCCCCTCCCTTCTGGGCTCCTTCCAAAGCCACGCCCCCAAAACACATGAACGCGCGATGCCGACCGCTCAGCTGGAGGAGGACGCGTTTGCCAGCGCCGAGCGGAAAGGAGCGCAGTCCATGTAGTGACATCATGTCAGAATCACATGTAATAAAATACCTAACTTTATCATTATGAATATAAACAACTAACATGGCTGTTAGTACTCACTATCAAGCTAGCATATCAAAATGTTAAAAGCTGGTAAAGCATATCAAAGCTGGTAAAGTTTAAAATAAATTGAGTTTGATTCGGTAACGAGCTAGTAACATAAGGCAAAGCTAAAAACAGGTTGCATTGATACACGTTCAGTGTACCCATCACCATTACCATTAGTTACACTGTGATGAAGGTGAATTTCGTGTAAGATTCATAACATATTCAGTGTTTTGTATGTAAGAGCTTCCACGATGAAAGCACCGTTGGCTCTGATGAGGACTAACGTTACACTCCGGAGACAAGTAGCCTACCTTTCTACCTTACTAGTTCCTTTTTTCGCTGACTGTATATTAGGGCTGAACGATATATCGTTATCGTATCTATATCTCGATATGAACTTTCAAGATATTACTATCGAAAAAAGCAACGATATAGACGATATAGATTTCCCCTCTCCGCGCTCGCCCTGCATACAACTCTGGCAGTCACAACAAACATCAGTTTTACGAGTGCCCTTGAATGCACCGCTAAAGCCAGCGCGCACACACTATCAGGGACGTGGGAACTATATTGTGAGAGGGGGGGCGGCGTTTCCATGGTGACGCGTCATTGCTTGTCACGTGACACACCGCAACAGCGCTGAATGAATGATGATCTGCTTTTATGTAATTTTTCCTTTTTTATTCAGAATATTCACAAATGTGTTAGCTATGGCATGAAATATCTGATATTCTGATTGTCAAATACATGCAAGTGGAAGTATATTGTTGTTTAAACACCTTTATAACGATCGCGTTAGTTGAGCTGTATGCGCGATGGGCGCCGCCGTGTTAGTTTGTGCCGCAGACGCAGTTCAGAGAATCGGATCTGTTGGATTTACAACCTCTATGTTTACAACACGTGAATTCATCCACTTCTCCCGAAATACTTAAAAGTAAGTGGCTGGTGAACTGGGAATAGAATAGAGTAAATATTGAAGTTACTTACACAATGTGTATCTGATATGAATAAAACGTGTCGAATTATAATGGAAAGGATTATTATTACCTCTTCCATAGACATCAGTGTGTATTTTACAAACTCTAAATGTATTGTTTTTTTAGTACTTACGTAGTCATATCGTATTGTATCGATATCGAGATATCTGGCATGAAAATCGAGATATGAAATTTTGTCCATATCGTTCAGCCCTACTGTATATGCAGGTACTGGGAATTTTGACTGCTCTTTCTCTGCCATAATTGTGATTCTTCCTAGCTTCCGTGCCTCTCTCCATGCCTCTTCCCCTCCTCGAGTCAAACGGGTGCGTGCATGTGGGCAGCTCCTGTAGCAGCAGGGGTGGTAGCCATGGTAGCGAGGGAGAGTGACAGTCGCCCAGCCAATCATTTCATTCGTTCCGAATGGAAATAAGTATTTGTGTTTATTGCAGCCCTGAGAGGACTACAGACACTCGATTTTTATACTCTCTTTTTCAGAGTACTTAGATTTTAATTATGTATTGGTATATAAAGACAGTTTAAACAAATTTGGGGAAAAGTTTTTTAGAAAAATCCAGCCTACCCTGCCTTTAATCACTCTACACTTTCTTAGATTCCTTTCCCACATGTAATTAATTAGCAAATTTCTTTTAATTATTATGTTTGGCAAGTCTCTGTTCGTAGTGCAGATATAAATAGTGCAATATCCCTCTGCTTATTTAACACCTTTCCAAACTAAGCATTTCAGTCTTGATACTAGTATAATCGCCACCTCTGGCATCTTTGCATCTCTCTGGCTGTCAGAGTTGGGAATGGTTGCTTTTTTGGACACTTCATGTCTGCCACAGATAAGAACACTATGATTTCTTGTTTTGCTGTTTGTGCCAGTCGGAATGTGTTCCTGTTGGAAATGCGCTATAATGTTTGCTTAGGCGTAATGGCAGCTGTTTCACCTGTCAGTGTTCCTGGCGTTATGCTTTTTACATGTCCTAATGATGTCTTTGCATGATGGCAGTGCAGGTAGAGAGGACCAGCAGCATTTCAGATGTGTGTCTCGTCGTGGTCTCATTTCTGAGTTGTTGCTCATACTCAGGTGTGGCTGTGGATGGCTGAAACTGTACAAGGAGATGTTGCATCATCATCTTGCAAACCCTACCAATGCATATCTCTCTCTCTCTCTCTCTCTCTCTCTCTCTCTCTCTCTCACTCTAAAGCCCTTTAAGATCCGTCTCTGGTGAGCCATTTACATGTGGTCAGCTGTGACAGTTTGCTGTTGTTGCTCTGTTAAAATGGAGAATTTTGTTTTTGCCCCAAGTTGAATTTGAATCTTAGCCCATTTATGATGTTTTGTGAGTTCAGATATTTTAGTGCCAAACTTTTAATGTGCTTCTCATAATTCGTGTCACCACATATTAATATCAAGAATACTGGAGAAGGTTTGTGGAGAATAAATTATTAGCTTCTATTACTTCAGAATTTAGTGTCACATGATCCTTCAGAAATCATTCTAATATGCTGATTTGGTGCTCAAATAGTTTTTTTTTTTAACAGTTGGGATGCCTAATATTACAAAACAATTTTTTTGTATTATTCTTTGAAGAGAAAAACAAGCATATTTTTTTAACAATGCAAAAGAAAAGTATTTTCTGTCACTTTTTAATCAATTTATTGCATCCTTGCTGAGTAAAATTATTTCTTCACAACAAATCTTATTAACTCCAAACATTTAAACGGTAGTGTAAATTGTAATATAATAAGTGCAAAGTAATACATTTAAGTTTAAAACCTTTAAAATGTTTAAGAGCAATAGTTGTCTACTTGGAATCACATCGTCTGAAACTGATTTTAATACCAGATGCAAACTTATGATTTTGTTGCCAAAAGAAAACTTTCTTTCAACACAGTCAGACACCATTCCACCAGCACAATTTATCCCTTTAGAGTCAGCTCATCCCGCAGATGTATTGTCGTACAAGACTTTTATAGTTGTATTTGCTACACTGATATGATGCATTGAAAAGCTGATGCTTTAGATTTGTCAAAATGCTTTAGGCCTCTTGCTTTATCCGTTCTCCCTTGGATATTGTCTTGAAATTGGTTCGCCTCAGAATTCACAATAGTAAGGTTGTTTTGAAGTCCTTTTATTCTGAACAGGCAAAGGAGCAGCAAGAGAAAGAATGAGAAACTGTAAGCAATTCTCAAGCCTACGGGTTAGATTGCTGCCTTAAAATAAACACTCACCGTAACCTCCCCTCGATTCTCACACGTTATCAAACATTCTAATTCATATTGACGGATTTGAAATGGAATATTCTTTCACCTGGTGCACTATCTCTTTGCCTTACTCTTTAGCAGAAACAGAGTTATCTTCAAACATATATCATTGCTTTGTGACCGCTAGTTGTATCGCCCAGAGCACCTCGTCACCATGCCTCTCAATAATTAATTTAAAAGAAAATTAAGGCATAATCTAGAGTGCCTTTCTTCTGTTTTCTGACAAGATAATCCCCATTTACAGCCGTGCTTGTGTGGCAGAGGTTGAGTGCTGCGAGACTGCTTTCGCATTATTGCGTTTATCTCCTCATGGCCTTGTCTATTTAATGAGTCTCTCTGCCTGACAACGTCAAATGTGCTACCACTTCACTCTGAGATGCCTCTTTTCTCCATAAGCTCCTCTAAGTAGACGTTTCAGCTGTAATTTAATGGACCCTTCTTGATGTTAAGTGAAGGTTATTTTAAGTGTTTAATTACTGGTCTTTGATCACTTAAGTGGATGAATGATGGTAATATCAGCTCTTTAAAACTGCTCCAGTTCATGCGTAATGACCTTCATTCAGAGAGGCCAGATGAAGTGTGAACAACAGGAAGTTACAAATTACATATGGAGTGTCACAGTTAATGTGTTTATTAGGGGTGGTCACACCAGAATCACACACACCACACTCAGAAATGCACATGAATAGGCTTAAATTACTTTTGGGTTGATTCTTGTGGTCTGATTGGTTAAAGTTGGTAAAAGGCATCAAGTTGTGTCCATAATCAGACTTCTAGAGTATGTACTGTATTCAACAAATAACTTACTTCTTGACTTTTGATGAATTATTATTATTTATTTTTTTAGGTGTGCAATCAGACATTCCCAGACATATTTTGTCCGTCATCTCTGCATCTTTATTTTCCTTCAATCTACAATTACAATCTACAGTTACAATCATGGTTAGGTTTAGCCTTAAAGGATTGGATTTACTTCATTTCATTTTGGCAATTCCTCAGCTCCTGTGGCCTCACGGGAAAGAAAATAGTCCATAAAATATACACTTCAGATTATTCAGATTATTCACTTTCAACTTTTTCATCCTAAATTTTTACTGTTCTTTTCTGAAAATTTCGCACGTTAAAAAATAAATACGACCTCACATTGTGTCAATCATGTTTACACACTGTCTCCGAAACTTTCATCCGTTATAAAAAATGGGATCGAGTTCGATTTTCTCGAGTTTTTCGCATCTGTAGCAAGAATTTTGAGAGGCAAATTTCGGACTCAATGTGCAAGAACATTTACAATTTATTGAATACTCAGTTTGATGAGGGTGTAACTTACACACAGGGTGCTTTCTTATGTTCGAAAACAGCACACATGTTGGAATTATTAATAATTTTATTTTACCAATGCAATGCATGTTGTGTAAAACTATGTGAGATGAACGTCTGGTGCATTTGTACCTACACCAACAGTAATGAAGTAACAGATGCTTTCCTTCTTTTCCCAACACGTAAAAATGTCCAAATTGCATATCCCTAGTTTTCAGGCATACTTGGGATGATGGACGGTCGATATGGCTTCATTTGTTATGCGTATACGCTGCCTTTTCACTGTTTACAGCAGTCCACACAAGGTTAACAGATCACTCAAGACGGCTCATTCATAAAGCATGTGTTTTGCATTTGTGGAATCGAAGGAAGGGTGAGTGGAGAAAAATGAAAGCGTTCGCAGATCCATCACATTGTTATATGAAGTCTTGCCCGACTTTTTCCACAGAATTCCACTGCACGGACACCCTAAGGTAGGGTTCTGCCTGCCAGCGTGAAGGGCACAGGTGGTCACTGGTCACACTGGGTATCAATCATGCAGCAGGACATGGTGCCAGTGTAAAGCTTTGATAAAGAGTGTCGTTTGAGCTGAAACCCCGTCAAGGACTTATTAAAGGCCTGCCTTGCTGTGATTAACGATCCGGTCCATTCTGCCAAGACCAGTCTCTCCAGGAGGAGTGGAAGGTGATGATGTGGAAGGAAAGAGTGCAGGTTCACCCTCACTCTCTGAGGAAGAATGTGAGAACACAAATAAGTTCACTACTAGTACAAATGACTTGTAATTATCCTGCTCGCACACCGCCTCACAAGCATATTCTCATGGGTATGTGTTAATCTATTTTTATTTTTAATATACTTATCAGTGTTGGGGAACAACAAAGTAAAAGTTTTTTTAGCCGTTATTGAATTTGTACAACAAATAGCGTTTTAACATGATTAAACTCCACAACGCTGTTTTTGTAATATAGCCTTGTGCACGCAGGTTTATAGTTTATAGCGTGGCATACTGATGTAACACTGTCACCAAAAAGGTCTCTCTTTCTCTAGTCATTTTAGTGAATCCGTTTGCAGTAAATGCACTGGTTCAGTAAAACAATTCACTGATTCATTTGCGGTCCTCCGCAGAAGTCTATACATGCCGTTTACACCACCTTTCTTGTAGCAATACATACAAAACAATATTTATAGTTAGTTAAATACTGCTCTTGGTCATAATGTTTTATTTAGCTATATCAATTATTAATGCTTTTTTTTGTTCTTGTTGATTGTTTTTCATGTTGAGCTGCATTTTATGTTATGCAAATATAGTAATTTTTTATTAAATTTGTATATATAAATTGGAGGTCAAAGTGTTTTTCAGGTGGGGAAGTATTGTATATTATTAAAATATGTAGAAATATATAGTATATTATTAATTTATACAAAAAATAATGTACACGTCACACAAATAAAATGGAGTTTCTTTTAGTGCTGATTTAATATATATATATATATATATATAGTAATTCCTTTCCCCTTTTTTTTCCCTCTCTGAGTCATAGGAGGCGGAATAGATCCATACATAATGCGCTTAGTTCCACAAGTCATTGGTCCACAGTCAATACATCTTTCACATATCAGAGCTGTTTTTGATGGTTTCTCTTGTATGCGGTGAATTATTAAATTTTCTTCTCGAGCCTTTTCAGCACAATAGTCAGGCCAGGCAGAGAGAGGAACGGCTCTGAAGGGAACTGCACGTGTCCTCCCATGAATGCAGAGAGTCTCTTTGTCGGGCATCGCATACTCTCCATGCATTCTCATACGCTGAGTGTTGTCAGCTGAGCGGCAAGCGCACGCAAAATACACACGTTTGCCATTGTGTACAGCTGTGCGCACTTCACTATGTAAATGTTTCATGCAGGAGCAGCGCCGTATGTCAGCTTCTGTGCTGGTATTTAGTAAGCCTGAGTGCCTAAAGCCCTCTGGGTTTACCATTTTCAAACATCCATGCGTATTTCCTGCAATTTCTACCTTTTCTCTGAGATTGACAGTTGAGAAAAATCCATAATACAGAGGAGCTGTTTGCCCCCTGGTGAAGTTTTGACAAAGGCTATAGAGAAAAGGTTGAAAACTAGCCCTGTTCTCTACTGTAGTTATTGAAACTCATATCAAAACTGAAGTGAGCAGTCTGGGTCTTTTTTTGACTTCCTGCATGACTGTGCAGTTTTAATTCCTTCATCATCTGTTTTCCACTCAGCATGCACTGCATTTTTAACTAGTGTTCCAAGGATTTTTTCCGCCCTGTGTTATTAGGATTGATTGAGCATGTTTTTTAATTATTGATGAGGCTGTTCATATTGCTCAAACGCTAACTGCGATCTATGGCGATGCAAATGTTGTTGCAATGCTAGAGACTCCCATCACTGCGAAAATGTCTGTATGAATGTGAAACAGGAGGCTCTGTTAATGAGCCCTTATTGTGATCTGCTCCATCCTGAGTCTATCCTGAAGCTTCTTTCAGACAGAGAACACAGAGCGGTGAACTTGTGTGCTACTTTGTTTTGTATTTTGGGATTTATTACAGTTCCCTCACAAGAACACCCACCTCTCCCTGTAGGAAAGAGAAATAACAAATGAGATCCCTTTTATATCTCAATTGTTTCTCCTAGACAGCAAAGCAACTAGATGGAAAGCAAATGGAGAATTTTAAAGTTTTAAAGCTAAGGGTTTATTCACCCAAAGATTTGAATTATGCCATCATTTATTCACCCTAATGTTGTTCTAAACCTAAATGACTTTTCTTCTTATAAGCCGGCATGAAAGTGAGTAAATAATGACACAACGTTCATTTTTGAGTGAGCAGCTATCACTTTAAGTCTCCCGTTTCTTTGATTTATCTCCTGAAAAGATTCTACAGAGATTTAGAAGATATTTCAACATGTGCACAAAACAAATTATTTATTGATATAAATGTCATTGCTCTGTATTCTGTATGTCAACAGTTGTCTCATTTGTATCTTTTCTCCAAAGGAATTTTAGGAGGCACACCTGAGACAAGTTGATGCATAACATAACTGTGATCTCAATTACATGTAAGTCTCTTGAGCTTAGAAACTGCAACCTAAGAGGAAGAAACTTCTCCTCTGGGTCCAGAGAGACACTCGGGAGACTTCATGCATTGGCATGTCTTTAGTGTGGTTGAGAGTTGCTCCATTGAGACTGTGCCCACATGCTAAACCTGATAAACAGCATGTTTGTCTATATATAGTGGAGGTGTCCTAGATTGGAAGCTCAAAAACCTGCATGTGGTCTCTATATATCATGGAACTGTTAGATCTGTTTGGTCTGGGAGAGGCTGTGTTTGTGGAAGTCATCTGATGGATTATTGTAATTAAGTCTATGTTGTTTACCAGCATCCTCCTGCTGTCTTTCAATGCCTTTTCTCATATATTTTCCTTCACTATTTCTCTGTCTCTTTCATTGTAGTGCTTATAGGCTCAGATTAATCCCAGCATGCCTGCATAGAACATCATCAAAACATCATCACATAATGAAACACAGAAGATGTAGAAATGCATTTAGATTATGCTGAATGAGATGTATACGAGGAAAGGACAAACTTGCTTTCCTGATATAATTAGTACAGCGCATATACCATTTTTCCTGCTTTCAGCTTGTCTGGTTGTCCACATTAGCGTGGTTGTCTTGAAACAGCCTACATGAATTATTCAATCAACCAGCTGATTGCCTCAATTAGATATCATATTGCCTCTTAATCAGTGTTTTGTTAAGAAATGCACAATTTCCCCGCTTGTATGCGTAATTTTCAGAAGAGTCACTTTCTCTCCCCATAGGGGTGGAGACAGTTAAAATGGACAAATATTACAAATTTGTGCAGTTATATTAAATTAAGCTTCTGTGCGAGAGAGCAAGCGAATTCAAGGACACCCATGCATTAAATTCAATTGAGAACGCTGGCAAAAATTGAAACAAATCTATTTATATCAATATCTGCACATATAATCTTTCTGTCTGTCTGTCTGTCTGTCTGTCTGTCTGTCTGCCTATTGGACAACAGTACAGACCAGCGTTTAAAGTAATTTCAAGTTCTTTTTGATTTCGATGTGACTGTAAGTGATGATATCTGAGTGGGTGAGTTGTTAAGAGGTACTGTCACCCACTGAAACATTATCTACTGGTGTCTTGAGAGTTTTAATTTATCATATATTTTATCATATATTTTAGTTTGCATTCAGTACCACATTATTTTTCTCATTAAATTTTCTCTCGCTCCTTCTACCTCAAAGAGAACACCCCTGAAATCATTCTCTTGACATAATAAAGATGACCTCTCAACAACACGTTTGTTATCAGACTAAAAGCAGTGGGTGATATTTTCAGACAGCCCAGCACAATTGGGAGCTCTCAGATCTGAAAGAAATTAATGAGTCTTCAACTTTCATTCAAAGCCGTGGCAGGTAACTCTGTGGGGGGAGCGGGGCTTTTTTTTTTCTTTTTTTCTGTTAGACGTTCTAGCTTTCCACAGAAAGTGTGGCGTTTGAAATTATATTGCAGACAGTCAACATCTTTCTCGCTCGTTTGCATCCACCACATGTCAGGTTAAACTTGCACTTTTTCTGAGCTTCAAAAGCAGCCACTCAGTGTTAGGTTAGAAATAAATCAAAATGGTTCTGGCTGTCCTGGCTCACTTGGAGCTCCAGGCGAGGTTAGACGTATACGAGACTCAATATAGTGTTAGATGTATATGATACTCAACCAGAATATATTATTTTGCCACCGCATATTAATCTCATGATGCGCTTTTTGTTTGGCATGAAGGGGGTTCCAGTTCCACACAAATGTCCTTCTTTTAAGTAAGAGCAACTGAAATTGAGAGCCAGCGTTCATCACATACATTTTGTTATACAAAAAATAACAACTTTGATATTTGATAGCTATTTATTTTTTTATATAAAAAAAGTTATCTGTGTTTTAGAGCAACATGAGGGTGGGTAGATGAGAAAAAAGAATTTTCAGCTAAAACAACAGATCTGCAGAGGGTGTCACTTAAACTCATCAAATGCAGATTTGAATTGTTGCTCTCTCTGTGTTTTATGTGACTTCTGTATCTTCATTTTCATTTAATTAAATCTAAAAAGCTCTTGGTTCTAGAATCGAAAATCTGTTTCATCACCTGACTTTAAAACTGATTTCTAGACCAGTCAGAGTTGACCGATTTCACAGAATAGTGCATATGATGGGTACTGACTCTGATTTTTTACCCTCAGACTGTAATTCCATCTAGCCAGAGTATATCAAATGGGTTTGAAATCGAGCAGTATGTAAATCTCCACAACTCAAACACAAAGTAGAGCTTTAGCTAGATAGGTAAAGCTTAAATTTAACATAATTTAATAAATAATAAAAATTTGTTAGCTTGCTGCAAGTGACTATAGGTTAGAGGTAACGGTGAATATCAACAGCACAAGTTTGTTGTTTTTGTATAGACTTGATAGTTGTTTAGCGTGTGTCAATTGGTATGTGATGCCTTGGTTGTTGTTGTTTTTTAGTTTTTTTTTTCACTGATATTAATTGATAGGCCTAGCAGTCATCATCATCAGCCATGAAGTTTGTTCATCTGTGGAAAACCTATTAATTTTTCTCTTGGAGCAGTGTATTAAGCACCTAATGTTCTCTTGTAAATTACCTGACAAACTCAAGTGACACCAGCCACCCTTGCTATTTTTCCAAAATGACAATTTCTTGTCAAGATGTATTGTTTTGAATTTACTTGGAGAACTCAATTAACATGGGTTTAATTCTGTTTATTTGGCATATTGGAAACAAATAGTGATTTTTCTTAGCTCCTGACTCCATGCCAGTCAGCTACCCTTCAAGGGAAGAAAATTATCATGCTGGCAGTTACCAATGGAGACTTTAATAATGAATATGACATCTCTCTGTCTGTCTGTTGGTCTCTATGTTTTCAAGTTTTTAATTTCAGCATGCTCCCATCTGTGTTTCTTGACTGCTATGTGAAAACCTGCTTTTAATTAGCTGAAGAAATGAAGGAAAGGTTTATGGGTTCACGTAGTGGGTGGAGACAACATGCCATATTCGGTGACAGTGCCTGACAGGTGTGCGTGTCTATGCATTTGTATTTGTTTACCTGTGCGGTTTGGCCTACATGTCTATACGTTTCAAACAACTTGCCCTGCAAGCATTTAAAAACCCAGGACATCCTCCATTTTGGTAAGGGGCCATGTTTTGAAGAGGTTATTGCTTGCACTCCAAAACGGATTGAGGCCTATTTATAATTTACAATTCATTTTGCACTCTCCTTTCTGACCCAGCGTTCCATTTAACCCGCTTTGTTTGCTTTGCCAGACCCAGGTGAGAGACCTTGAATCAAGGGCACTAAACACCCAGGGAGACCTTCATCCATGTCCTTTTAGAAGAGTTCTGCAAATCCCTTCAAAAAGCTAAACTTCAGCAAAAGCAAGTGTTCTGACAAGTGTTTCCGAGAAGAGCTGGACTCATGAAAGCAAACCAGTGGACATAGTTGACCAGTCACAAGTTGCACGGGTATATTTGTGGCAATAGCCAACAATACATTGTAGGGGTCAAAATTATTGTTTTTTCTTTTACGCCAAAAATCATTAGGATATTAAGTAAAGATGTTCCATGAAGATATTTTGTCAATTTCCTACCGTAAATATATAAAACATTTATTTTTGTGAGTGAATTCAGCACAATCGCAAACATAAATGGACAACTTTAAAGGCGATTTTCTCAATGTTTTGATTTTTTTGGCACCCTCAGATTCCAGATGTTCAAATAGTTGTATCTCGGCCAAATATTGTCCTATCCTAACAAACCATACATCAATGGAAAGCTTATTCAGCTTTCATATGATGTATAAATCTCAATTTCAAAATTGTGACCCATGTGACTGGTTTTGTGGTCCACGGTCACATACATATATATATATATATATATATATATATATATATATATATATATATATATATATAGGTTAGAATCATTAAGATTTATTTAATGCATTTACTAAAAAAAATTATGTGATGTTGTGCAATATAGAATATAGTGAAATACAGTTGTTGCTGTTTAACAATTTTATGGAAACAGTGATACAAAACATTTCAGAACTTCTGGAAGCAGGAGTATTACATTACATTTTTAAATATATTCAAATATAATTTTTATTTTAATATTTTACAATATTAATATTTTTACTGCATTTTTGATTAAATAAATCCTTGGTGAGCAAAAGAGATTCCTTTAAAAAATAAAGTATTATTCCATTTATATAATTTTATAATGTGTATATAGTTGTAAACAGCATTGTGTCTTCTTTTACCAGTTGTTATCAGATCATTTGTTGGGGTTTATTAGCAGGTGTAAACAGGGCATTGGTGCACTGGGGGTATTCCAGAAAGCAGGTGATGTGACATACCCGGGTATGTTTGAATGTACAGTGCTATGCATAAGTTTAGACACCCATACAAAAGTTGACTAAAAAGAGGAATAAAAAATCATCTTTTGGAAACTAATGCCTTCATTTAAAAAAATTGGAAAAATCCAACCTTTAAGGACACCAATTTTCTTTGTGAATGAATAATGCATCGTAAATAAATAAATGTTCTTCCTTAAAATACAGGGTGCATAAGTTTGGACACCCCTATGTTAAATTCCCATAGAGGCAGGCATATTTTTATTTTTAAAGGCCAGTTACTTCATGGATCCAGGATACTATGCATCCTGATAAAGTTCCCTTGGTCTTTGGAATTAAAATAGCCCCACATCATCACATAGCCTTCACCATACCTAGAGATTGGCATGGTTTTATTTCAGTTAGCCTAATAGCTAGTTTGATTTGCATTGAGAGATGATCTTATGGAAAGTACCCCATGCCAATCTCTAGGTATGGTGAAGGCTATGTGATGATGTGGGGCTATTTTAATTCCAAAGGCCAAGGGAACTTTATCAGGATGCATAGTATCCTAAAAAAAAAAAATAAAAAAAAAACTTAAAAATAAAAATCTGCCTGCCTCTATGGGAATTTAACATAGGGGTGTCCAAACTTATGCACCCTGTATTTTAAGGAAGAACATTTATTTATTTACGATACATTATTCATTCACAAAGAAAATTGGTGTCCTTAAAGGTTGGATTTTTCCTATTTTTTTTTAATTAAGGCATTAAGTTCAATTTCCAAAAGATGATTTTTTATTCCTCTTAGTCAACTTTAGCATGGGTGTCTAAACTTATGCATAGCACTGTAAGTAAGCATTACTTACGTAGGTAAAAACGAAGGTAACTTTCAGGGTATATAAGTAGCCATAGAAGCTTACTCTCTGAACATAACCTGCTGCGGTGCAACAGGACATTTTCTATGCTATAATGTATTTATATGATAAAAAGCATATATGACACCTTACCTTTCAAGCAAAATGACTTAACAAAAAATTAACTTTATACAGCCATGTTATCTTTGAAAGCACAGACTGTTATTTACCACTAAATAGGTGGTGATATGCTCTAAATAACCATTAAACAAAGGAAGAAGAAAGTAGTAACGTAAGGCACACTTTTTCTGAATGTTTGTTTCCATGGTGACATGTCAATTTGTCGCTCTGTTGAGAATGTCTTGTGTGTTAACAGTGAAAATACTCTGGGTTGGCTGAACTTACTCCCAGACATGTTTTTGGAATCAGTGTACCTCGAGTAAGCAAGGTTTGGGTTAATCAACCGAGAGTTCAGGGTATGTTTGACAGTACGATAATCTTGCTTTCTGGAATACCCCCCTGGTTTCCAGATCCATGACTTTCTGTTTGGTATTTGCTCTGCTGGATGTGCGCATGTGACTGTGAATATGGTGGGGCAGATCGGACTCCGCCGCTCTGATGGGTCTTTTATTCCAGTCTGTTGCCTACAGTGCCTGACATGGCACAATCGCAGCAGTGCCACACTGTGATGTACGGGTGTAATGGGCACGAGTCGCTGTGGTTTGGTATAGAGTCAGCTGTGAAGAAGTTATCCGTGCCATCTGTCCTTTATGCCTTCTGCCCCCCATCTGTGTTGAGTCCCTCTTGTCAAATTCTCTGCATTATGCTTTCATGTCCTCCCTTATATGCTATGCTTTTTTGGTCCTGTCCCTGACAGATTTCAAGGCACCTTCACATGCTCAGACTTTGTCAAAGACTTCAATGGATTTCCATTCAAGATTTTTTTGCTGAGGCTAGATACTATGCCACTTTTTGGTCCATTTTCTTTCAAGGTCAGTTTTATGAGGCTATCGTATTTGCTTACCCTAATGTTTTTTTCAAACCTTAATTATTATAATTAATTAATACTATCCTGTTCTCTGGTTTAAGTCTAATGAGAACTAACAGTAAATGAGAACTGGGACCGTCTAGCTCAAATAAAAATGATAAAAGTCTTAATACAGATCTTCTTAAACCATACAACAGCTTTGAGTGAATAACAGACCAAAATGTTTGAAATTATTTTTTTTAGCAATGTCCATTTCATGGTCAAATTGATCTTTTCAGTTAATCACATGACAGTCTAATTTACAAAACAATCTGTTCATAAATTGAATTGATCTTGTTCTTGAGTTCTCAAGCAGCAGTTTACAGCTCAATGGAGGGGAATATTATCAGGGCATATCTCTTTTTTTCCCTCACACAAAGGCACTGTATGATTTCAGAAGAGTTGAAATACAGTGGACAGATCTTATGAACAACTTCAATGGCTCACGGGGCTGAGTAAATGATGACAGAATTGCTAAATCTTAAATATCAGCCCCTCCTGTCTTTCTTCAGAGGAAAAATGCATTTATGATCTGTAAACTCTGAATCACCCTCTTAAAAGTTTCGACAACATGTTTACACGAGTTTATAAAAGCAACACATTAGCTTTGAAATCTCGCCTTGAACATGCTGTAAAAGGTTTTAGATGTACAGAAATAAACTGATTGAAGCTTGTTGAGACTTGGAATGGATTGAATATCAAAAAAATCTTCAGCAGCACTGCAGAGGGAAGCGAAAAACTGGATAGTATTGCTGCTTAGATCCAATTGCCAGATTCTCTGTTTAGGTTTTCTGCAACCATTTGGGACTCCTGTGATAGACGCTCTTAATGCAATACGGATGTTTAAACATCTTCACTAAATGAAAAGACAAATTTAAATTAGGCAGCCATGAGTACTTCAACTGTGTGTGATTAAGTGTACGTCTGCCAGAGCAGATAACCACACCACTGCAGGGTCCTTCGCAGAAGTTTAGAAGTCCTTGTCACAGCTTCTGCTTTCCGTTCCCTCCATCTTCTAGCATTTTTAATGAGTTTGCCCACCCTGATCTCCCACCGTGCCTCCCCACACACCTTGTATTTCGTTTTTCCCTCCCTCCCGTGCTTGTCCTGCTGCAGATGGGATTCATCTCTGGTTTCCTGGCTGCCGTTTGGTAAACAAAGCATTCAGCAGTGGAGAGTGATTCAATTAAGGTTAATTGAAAAGCTCAGTCCGTCTGGGGCTCCGAAACGCTCTTGTCTCCCTTCGGCCTGCCAGCCTGGTGTAAAACACTGTTAGAACTCCTCCTCTTATACTACAACTCTGCCTCCTCCTCTGCTTTTTCCATAGCCGCTTCGGTTTTGCCCACCCGTCCCTGGATCTTATCTCAGTGGCCAAGCTGGTCCCTAGGGAACTAGCCAACAACGGCCTTATTAAAAAGGGATGTTCTCTTCAAAATTCCTCATGACATCTTCTCCAGCTGTATGCTTTGTGTGGGGTGATGTGGTGGCTGTTTTTCTATGGCTGGTAGATTCAGGGCTTAGCCAAGACCTGCGTGAATCCATATGGAGATGTCCTTTCAGTGAATATTAGAATGCAATATTTTTAAGTTTATAATAAATGTTAAGATATTTAATCGCTCTAAGACTAAAAAGTTTCCAATAGCCTCAGTCTGAACCTTAGACATGCCCAAAAGTTTACTTAAAAAACCTAGGGGTTTTTAACCACTAGTTTGTCCCGTTGTGCGTTGTTTACCAGTACCATTTTTTTTTCGTTTGCAGGCTGTTGAAATTAGTGATTCTGAGTTGCTGTATTTGTCAAAGATCTGCAAATCCCATGGCATTGTGAGTTTTGCAAAAACTGCACATGCTCAGGCTCTTGTCTTAAAGTTTTTCAAATTGCTGTTCATCCTGGAAATAACTAAAAATAACACTTTTTTGCTTTTTTACAGCTTAAAATATTTGGATATTATTTCTGGAGAGCACAACTCTGACCAAAAAGTCGACAAATAGGCTCCTGCGTTCTTCTATGTTGCTCGCAGAACGCAAGTCTCAGCAATAATTGAGTTTCGCTTTGCTGCTGAGTAAACTACAATATGTAGCAAGTTTTATGTGCAACATTACATTTGATTTATAGAGTAAATTACGGCTCTGAATGATTTTATTAGTAACAAAAACCACCAGGTGTGAAAAACATTCACCTTGGAATTACACTTATAGTAACCTGGAACGTTTATTGATTTACAGTATGTAGGCATTAATTCTGGTTAAACCATTATTTTACTCTTTCTAAAGAGTTGAAACAAGTAACAGAAGCCAATATGCATCTAATATGTGAAATAAGACATTGCAAAGAGCATTGAGTACAAATTCACATACATAATATGTTTCAGCTTTTTGCTTGGATAGGTCAGGGTTGTGTAGTGTAATGAAGGGTCAAAACATTGTCATTAGATCTGACATTTTGGGGAGCATTTTATGATCATTGCAGTTGTTTGTTGTTGTGCTCGCCTTTCCTGCGGTAAAGCTTGTATAGCACGCTCATTAAGTTAACAAGCATTATGCTTGACTCTGAATTGCTGAGCAGGTGAGATGCTCTTTTTTTAGTGCAGCATTATTCCAGATGAAGCATTTTGGTAAACAAACATCAATTGACTTGTGGATGATGTTGCAATCATAGACCCTTCTATACATGCTCATAAATGGCTAAGTGCATTTGCAAAAAAAATAACATGTCTCTATTCTTCCAGTCTGGTAAGAATCAGCATAACTTTTGGGTCCCACTATTTGTCTGACTAATGGATATCAACTCACAGAAAAGTGGCTTTGTTCTGTTTCGTTTGACTCAAAAGGTTGTCTTGCACCACCAAGATGTCTATTATTTCTGACATCAGCCATGTTTAGGAAGGATTTACAAAGCCAAGCTTGAAATGGGGATGGACAAAGGCCGACTCCTTTGAACTGTATTGAAAGCCAGTCGCATGGTGGTGCATATGGAGGAAGATTCACCTTGTCTTCAAGCAGCTGCAGCTTCATTAAGACCTTGGCGGTGAGGCAGGGAGTCCCATCTGCCACAGCTGATGGTGTTGGCGTTAGCGCCTGGACCGTGCAAGTTTGAGCTTGGCATGTCTAACTCACCCAGCATAGCCACTACATGAGAGATCCGACTGCGAGCAAGTGTTGGACATTACCTAGCTGCTTCCCGTGGGCCCTTCTGTCCCTCAGAGGTGGGATGCCTGCCCCAACTTCATTGTGCTGCATTGGTAAGACATGTTGGGATGAAATGATTTGTAATTATTGCACTGTTTCCACTATACATTACATCATTAAGGTTTAGAGCTATGATTGAGGTCTGAAAGGGACGGATGCTTGTTGCCCTCCAGTCAAATTTTTATGTTCTGTATGCCTACATCTTTTTTTGGTGATTTGTTTAAGCAGTAGCTGTCAGGCATGGCTCATTAGGCTTGAGAATTTGTAACTGGAAAGCCTGTGCTTTCCAATGAGACAAATTTCTGTGCGTTTAACTTTGCTGGGAGCTTGTTGAGGCTCTTTTTAAATTATGAAATGTTGTCAGCATATTTGAGCAGTTCAAGTGTTTGCTTCAGTGACGTAAGCCAAAACTATATTTGGCTGTGTTCAGTATTAGTTCACCCTACATTTGAATGCTCAGGCTTTTGCATGAGTAATTTAGATTTAGATTCTTGATTTGTTTACACTGCAGGTCTTGATGCCCAATACCGATTTGTTATCCATATTGAAAAATTTGATATCCAATTTTTTTTTGACGACCAGCTTACATCTTCTTTTAAAAGGGACCCACATTGCATATCTGCATTTATACTATACACTTGGCGAAACGACCCAAGGTAGACGCACTGACCTGGAAAAGCTTTGGCCAAAAAGGGAGTAAAAAAGCTGTGATTTGCAATGGTTGCATGATATTACAAGCTTTTGCTTTCCGTATCATCTTTAAAGATCAGTTTCGACCAGATTGGTCTCTTAAAGTGACTGCTTCTTCTCCCTTCTTCTTCTCCTCCTCCTTCTTGCATTTTAGCAACCAAATATTCAAGATTAGGTGGACCAAGTGTAAAAGTTTAAGAACTGATTTACTATTTTTCTGATTATTGGTGCAGAATATGTTGCCTTTAATGTACAGCCCCATATTCTAGTGAAGTATGCGTGAACTATGATGATAAATGCTATAATGTTGTACTTTGGTTGTATTTAATGGAATTTAGCATTTAGAATGTAAATAAATCTATATAAAATTTCTTTTGTATATACACTTACCCTAGCCATATAAATGGAAATGATGAAGAGACTCCATTAAGGCAATGACCCATTCAAAAAATGATCACGTATTATGCTTGTTTAACTGAAAACATGACACATTTCCAATTAACTATTAAGTATTCACTTATTTTAAAAAGAGTATTGACTTATACATTTATTTAGGTCACTGCTTAAAATGGATGTCACTTTGATAGACATTGTATGTCGTATCTGCCACAATATTAAAGATGCTTGTGAAATTAGCAAAGCAGACAGTTCTGAAAGCCTTGGTTAACTGGTGTCAGTGCTGAATGTGATGGTGGTGAATAATGTTCATTTAGTACAGAGGAGATTTCTTGATGCTGTTGCCTTCAGAAACTGATTTTAAGGTGGAATGAATTAGTCTGAGGGTGTGTTTTAGTTGTGGTGTGTGAAATGGTTTTAAAAGGTTACATTTGCTTGAACAGAGTTGACATTTTGAACACTAGTATTTTTTTTTTTTTCTAATTATATAATAAGCTTAATAATTTGAGTGAACATTTTAATTGAAAAATAAAATACGTATAGAACATTTGAAAGCTCTCATGCTTCATTTTTTTTCTTTTTTCTTTTTTTCTCTGAAGAACGGTTTAAAGAGAATATTAATGTTTTCAGCAAGTTGTGAAGTGGCAGGTGAAATTCCCTCTCCAGTTCATGGCTGTGGAAGGATCAAAAACTGAACAGTGTAGAAAAAAAAAGCTAGAAATTTCCCCCCATTGTTACTTTAAGAATTTCCTGTCCGATTGTTGCAAGACATGGAACGAATTGTAGGGTTCTATAGCATGGCTGACACTATCATTTGACAAAAAGCACCACCAAAAACGAGAGAGTGAAATCTTCCAAGTAAGTGCCTTTCCAATAAATGGGCCCATTTTAGAGCTAGAGGAGTGATGGGAAAGATGGGAGAGATGGGAACTAATGAAAAAAAAAGCAGAATGACAGAGGCTGACAGAAGCCACCTGAAATGTTTATCTCACAGAAGCTGTTGTCTAGCATTGGTGGATTCTGAATCTATGTTTGTGTGTGTTTGGAGGATTGAGGTATTACCTTTAACACACTGGTGTATATTCCTCCTCTTCCCCTGAGGAGAATAGGAGGCAGATGTTTTATTGATCAGGTCTGCATTCATGCTGTTCTTCTTTGTTTCTACCTTCTGCCTCATGCTCGTGTCATTTTCTTGAATGGCATTGATTTTCATATTTGTGATTGTGATCCCACTATGCTACTTTATCGTTATGGAAATATAATATATGTAAGATAATATTTATCTGTTTGCATGCACAGGTTTTTCTCTTTCCAAATAAATTCAACCCGACTGCAAATTCTGAGTGGAGTGTTTATATCTGAATATATACATATTCTGCTAAAAGTATTCAGAACAAAATTCTAAATGCCACAACTTTTGCTCATCCTAAACAATATTTCTATTCTTTTAACCTGATCTTTAAACCGGCCTTCATGTTTATTGCTGTTGCGCAAACTGAATCAAATTATAAAAGTAGTTCACGTGTTCTTTTGTTGAATATATTATATCAGCATTAAAACAATCAGATAGAAATTGAATACAGATCAAGCCCAATTGTGTAATATATATATATATATATTTTTTTTTTCTGATTGAGTTATCGGTCAGATTACTAACAGATTACTTGGCTGCATGTTGGCAGTGATAAAGCACAAATGTGGTGGTTTCTTTTGCACTGTATAATGTGTTAATGGTGTTTATCTAACATTTTCCATGTGTTACTTGGTTTGACAAACGCAGCTCACACATATGAATGACAGCATATACCTCACAAAACCTAACAACTGTTTTACTTCACTTTTATCACATGTTCAACTAGTTTTCTCAGCCATTTGTCATCTACATTATAACAAAAATAAAATTTTCTTCTTTTATCTAGACAGGATTTTGATGGATTTTGATCTGTTTGCATGAATGACTCTGTTACCTGAAGTGTGATTGCATATTAGGAACAGAATATATTCTAAGTTTACTATGTAGTTCTGTGTGCTCTGCACAATTTCAATAATAGTGAAGTGAACAATAATGGTTTTGACAGGAATAAAATGACAGTTTTGAGTCAACACTCAGTGATGGAGTGTCACAATTTTTTCAAATGAAGAGCGTTTGCACAGTTTCATCCTTTTGATTTATGACATAAATTTAATTTATTTATATTTTTGACAACGTGCTTTTTCTGTCTTTCTCTTTCTCAGCTTTAGTCCTTGTCTTCACACCAAACACTTTTTTCATCTAGAACATAATATCTGGTGGTGTAAAAGATGCTTTACGTTGTCACAATGCTTGTTGTTTACATGAACTCCATGTTTTGCAATATGCATGAGGCAGAATTACTTCAAATGAAAGTGGAAAGCAACACACATTTTATATCTCGACATCTATCGAAATGTGAATGTTTGCTTCACGCTTCTTTTGTGACTAGGAGTAGACGCGCATGAGATACAAGGCTGTGTCATCTGAAATATGACTTTATCCTGTCAGAATGAATCTGCCCCCTTGTAACATTATGTCCATTATTTTGAGATGCATCTTTGGATGTCTTCTGATACTTGGATGAGGAAATAGAAACGTTTTTGAAAGACTATTAGGGTAGAAGATGATTAGATACACCTTTCCTTTTTGATCTGACAGGGTTGTGTTTTTCAAGTGGAAGTTGATGGAAAGCAAGATAAAATAAGATTGTAGGCTTGGAACAGAAATGCATTGTAGTCAATCATGGTACTTGTGACAAATTGAAGTAGTAAGCCATTTCTGAAATACAGACAGAGCTCGGTTTGTAGATAGCTTTGCATTTCTCTTTTAAAATATGCTGCTTCTTAGAGTTATTACCAGTGTCATACGTTCTAGGGTTGCAGAGTTATTTGTGGCCTATGCATATGGTTTTTTGGCCTGGCATTAATTTACGGACTGACAGGATGTAAACAAACCACAGGTTTCCCACACAACAGCTGTTCTTAAGGGTCTCATGCAACATTTCAGATGTTTGTTCCAATATATCTAGCTCTTACAGATGTCAGTTTTTCTCAGATTTTGTCTCAGATCTTATGATGAGACAATGTGTCATTTTTACTCTTTTACTGGTGTGAAACCATGCACTCCAGACATGCAATCCAATCTACCGCTTTTCCATTGCTCGCTGTCCTAGAGAAATTGCAAAACAAAATGCAACTCCACTTCTCATATGCATCCGCAATTCTTTTTTTCTCCCTGCATCAAAGTCATATTAAGGTGGAGACATTCTAGACAATCACAGAAATAATAGCAGATATAAGGAGAAAGTTAATTTGAGCACTGGCCAGCGACAATGATCGCTTTCTCAAATCTTTGTGTAATAAAAAATAACAACTCAATGTGTTATTGAAGTTGGACTTTTCTAATCTTTATTATTTCTCACTTCTCAGTTTTCACTTGAAAATAAGCAAATAGTACAGAACAATCCAACCATTTTTTTCATAACAAAGGGATGCTCATGAGTTTGAGTGTGTCTGATTAAACGCCCGGAGGCCGGTGCGTCCCTGAGCTGACAGTCCTCGGCCTTGCTTTAGTGCGTGTGCGTATTTATCACCATCTTAAGTGCTCTCATGAACCGTCTCCACCACTATAACTCTGTCTAATGGAAAACAAAGGCACAGCCAAGGGAGTTCAGACACTGCATCTCTCCTCTGGCACTAATGCACTATCAAAGGTTGCTGTACGCACACCTCTGCTGGTCATAGCTCACACACCTGCCCACGACAGTACAGCTTGCTGCTGTACGATAGAAGTTGATGAAGAGCATGCAAGGGGATGCATAGATCTGACTGCCAACATCTAAACACAAAGATGAGAGCGAGAGAGTGGAGGAGAAGGTTTAGTACCGAAGTCTATCTTGGGGAATGCAATTTATTCATTCGTAATTAATTGATTTATTGCATGCATGCTTGACTTAGTCATATCCTGAAAGCAAAGCAACAGCTTGTAAAGATGTTGTTTTATTTTATATGTAGAGGAGTTCTGATTGACTTCTATTGGGTTTATACTTAATGATTTTTTTTTGCTCCACACCCCTAAGCCTAACTCACAGAGAAACTGTTTTACATGTTAAGATTTTTATTAAACCATTTTAGTATGTTTATTAAGACATTTTATTCATTTGGTGGGGATTTGGTGACCCTTGGACAAAACCTGCCTCAAACACAAATGCTCTCACACCAAGGAAGTGATTTATTTTCTTTTTGTTTGTTTGTTGCATCTGAAACTGAAGAATTGAATGCAATAATCTTCTTGCATCATTAGATATGATTTATCTCATGGAGCATCCTTCAGTTTTTTATTAGCCACTTTAATTAGGCAGAAAACTTTATTGTAGCATGAACTGAAAATTAATTTTAGCTGGCTCATTATTTCTTTTAATAAATTGAACTTTTAATCTATTGTACAGAACTCAGTCGTGTTCAAAGTGTTTGTTGCTGAAGATAATTTAAGTACAATATAAGCATACAATATTGTGACGACGTGGTGTTAGATAATAGTTTTGTATGAGTCATATACAAGTATTTATTTCTTTAGATTATTTATCCTTTTTTATCATTTTTTTATTAGATTTTTTATCATCATAAAATGAAAGTAGGAAATATAATATTGATTAATAAAAGATATATTGTCAGGGAAGTCTATAGAAATTTGTCTTAATTGCTGCAGTTGCAACTGTGTAACTTTTATATGAGCAAAGCTTTATTTAAAAACCTAAATAATCGAGACAGATAAAATGTGTCTGCTAACCTTCACTTCTGCCTACAAAAGATGTCAAGATGATGTATTGTTGAAAAGCTATTCCTCTTTTATACCGATACTTTCTATGCTGTGATGCTTTAAACAGATTCTGTTTTGCTTTGTTGCTTTCACCTCCTACAGACAAATAGCTGATAAATCATCAATGTACAAGCTATCAGGTTCCTGTCAGTGGATATTCATTACTTCTTTTGCTCTTTTTATGGTTTTGATCAACTTTTTATTCCTGAATATTATCATGAACAAAATATTTCCGCACACAGAAAATGAAACATTTAATTATGTTGTCAAGCACGGTAAAGAACAAAACTATGTGGACCCCCAAATGGCACATTCATATGTGTTTGTTGCAAAACCATTGGCATTAATAGGGAGATGGTCCACTCTTCCACTCTTTTGGGAAGGCTTTGTTCCAGATGTTGGAACAAGGTTGCAATATTTTGATCCCATTGAACATGGGCATCAGCAAGGTCAGATACTGATATAGGAGCTCGATGGTGTTTTAAGCCCCCAATGGCTCCTTCCAGGCAGCTAACCCTAACCTCAACCTTAAACCTACCCATCCCCTCGCTGCCTGGAAAGCGCCGTTGGGGGCTAAAAACACCAAACACTGATGTATGATGCTTGCAGCTGCTGTTCCAATTCATCCTAAGTTGTTCAATAGGGTTCAATTTTGTGCTTTGTGCAGGGCAGCCTGGTTGTTCCATACTAGACTCTGTAAACCATTTCATTATTGTCCTCCCTTTGTGTACACGGGTATTGTCATGCTGAAATAGAAAATGATCCTTCCCAAACTGTTAATGGTCTCAAATCTGGTCAGGCCAGTCTGTTTTAATTATTTTAGATGGGTTTAGGGCGTTTAAGGATGGGAGATCAGCTGACTAACATGTTTCAGCTTCCTTCTCCTTCTACTTTTTCTCATTTTGATCATAGCTCTGTCAAATAGGATGCTCGTTCAGGGTCAGACCATGTAAAGCTCAACGTTAAATAGATGTGTAGCAAGTTGTTCAAAAATAACTTATGTCATCCATCATGTTTTATTCTCAGAAATTGGCTTCCAGAGATAAGGTCACATATGCAACCCTTGCTGTGCAACTAAAAGTGCACCCAGAGATTCTCTGTTCTTCACAATTACCTTTACAGTACGGCTCTCTTCTCCAGAGAGCAGTAAGAAGAGGAAATAAAATCTCACACTGTTTCCTTTTGCACCAGCAGGGATTTAGACGATAAGGCTATTAACCCTCTGATGGTCTTTATTTATGTCTACACTCTGGGTTTTTGGGGTCTCTAGAGACCCCAGACAATAACATTTAATTTTGTAACAAGATAATAGTTTTTTTTTTTACAAATGTAATTTTATTCTGTTTGTTAATGTTTTTACTCAACATTTGTGCAGTTTTTGGAGAATTTATGATATTTTTTAAATTTCTATAAATAAATAAATAAATAAATATTTAAATAGCCTTTTTACAAAAAAACAGCATTTGATGTAAAATTCACTTTATAAAAGACCCAGATTTCTAACTTTCATTCATGGGGATAACATGGATAATTTTAAATGGTTTAATGTAAAATTTTTGCCCATTTTTTGGAAAATGCAGTTTTAAAATAAAAAATAATAATTTTAACCACTAGATGGCTATAGAGCTCCAGTATATGCTATTTGCTATTAGACTACCTGAAAGATATCTTTTTACAAGTTGGATTCAGTTGGATTCATATCTAAATATTATAAAATCACAATTATAACAAAAATAAAATATTTTTGTCAAAGTTTCGCATTTTTTTGTACCAAAAAAACCCAGTTTTTCAATAATGTTACAATATGATTAGAACCAAACCTGAACAAAATGTTACAAAGAGAAATGTTGGAGTCTTAAGATTGTATCATTTATTTCAATCATTTATTTTTAATCTAATTCTAGATTCTAGACACACACAATTGTGTGTGTGTGTGTGTGTGTGTCTGAGAGATAAAGAGAGAGAGAGAGTGTGTGAGTACACATTGTCGATGTGCCAGTGTCACCACACCACTTTATATTTGTAGTGGTTCTGCATTTTGGATGATTTTATTTGACAAATTATACCCTTACAAATGTTCCTGTGTGTATGCGTGTGTGTGTGTGTGTGTGTGTGTGTGTGTGTGTGTGTGTGTGTGTGTGTGTGTGTGTGTGTGTGTGTGTGTGTGTGTGTTTACATTTTCAATGTGTCAGTGTCACCAATTTATTTTTGTGGTGGTACTGCATTTTGGATAATTTTATTTGACAAATTATAGCCTTACAAATGTTCCTGTGTGTGGGTGTGTGTGTGTGTGTGTGTGTGTGTGTGTGTGTGTGTGTGTGTGTGTGTGTGTGTGTGTGTGTGTGTGTGTGTGAGAGAGAGAGAGTGTGTGAGTACACATTGTCGGTGTCAGTGTCACCACTTTATATTTGTGTTGGATCTGCATTTTGGATGATTTTATTTGACAAATTTTAGCCGTGTGTGTGTGTGTGTGTGTGTGTGTGTGTGTGTGTGTGTGTGTGTGTGTGTTGGGATATGTGGTTTACACGGACAACACGCCGGACATTTCACCTGGGCTCCCCGGACCTAAGGGTAATACGGGGACTATGCCAAGGTCCTCATAAATCAAAGAGTGTAACTGCATTTGTTAGTGTCTGAACAACATAAATTCTCTTTTTCTTTGAAAGTCCTTATTTACCACTTGACCTGATTTTGAGTGTATGCCAGTGTATAGAACAGCGACCCCACAGCTGGGTTATATATTGCAGTTTCATACACATTTCTGATACACACGGTGCATTTTGGCGGGCCGTCTTGTGATTGGCTGGTTTGCGCACGTGGGCGGTAACAAACAGAAGTCGACGGGAAGCTCCGCCCACAGCACATGGCCCAGCTGTCGCTAATTAAATACCTAATGGACCACACCTCGGAAGTGTCAGCTCGACGTCGTTGGGTTTACTGGATTAAATACATACAGGTAATAATTATATTTATACATATAGTTGCATTTTTGCATGAAGTGTTTCCTATTTGCAAGAAATTGTAACTTGTAACTTACAATTACTGTAAAATGCTATATATTTACCACAATATTAGCTGAGCTAGCTTGAGTGGCTATCAACATGTCCTGCTCATTAAGCCTCGGGCTATAGAGGTGGAGGACAGCAGGTAGAGATGAGGACAGAAGTAACATTGCGAGCAGGTCAAATTTGGTAGTTTTGTTTTTAAAATGAAAGCTAGCTAGGTTAAGTTGAGCTGTGGCTACCGCATGGCTTAATGAGCAGGGCGAAGCTAGTTAAAGCCTTAACTTTTACTACAGACATTGTGTTTGTTTTATAGAATTAAATATTTTCTTAGTAGCCCAACATTATTGTGTTTAAATATGAAGTTGCAGTGACACAGGAAGGCTGTGATATCATTAATATGAGTACTTTCAGGCCATTAAATAAATGTAATGTGTTTATGATGTTCTGTTAGTGTACTAAACCTGTAAGATAAATTAATTGGTACCATAGTAACCAACCACAATGATCAATATACAAAACATGAGGGGCAACAGACCTGACAGGTATCATGTGCTGTGTGTAGAGTGTTATTTAAAAAAAAAAAAAAAAAAAAAAAAAACAGGGTTTTTATCTTCTTGACTTTATTTAACTAACTTTGTGAAATTGTTAGTTCTCATATAAGAAATGCTTTAACCATAGAACATTTCACATACCAAAATACTGTACATTTTCCATCAAGCTTTCAGGTGGAACATGATTTTTATAGCTTTTGTTAGCACCACCTAACCAGCACACCATAGATGATACTGACCATTACAGAATGTAAGAACAAAAACAATGAAGTCATCAAATGCTGTGTTCATCAGAGTGTAGTTTTCATAATCCACGGTCTACAATATATATATATATATATTTTTTATACAGGGCCTTGATGATGAAATGTCTCCAAAGATGTGTTGTACCACAAATCCCCCTTCCACAACTGATGATACTGAAGAGGTATGTCCTCACAAAAGATAGATTTTTATTAATATCTTGCACTTGATTGTTAATATCAGAAAAGTTGTCAGTGAGTTTTAAAGCAAGGTTTTCCTGTGTCTTTCTGTCAACACTAGAATGGTTTATTTTTTTTTATTCAGATGTCAAATGTCCTCTCTAGTGTCACGCTCCCAGGACTTTCTCTTTATTGTCCTTTGTCTCTGTTTGATCTTCTACAGCTGACCACTGAGAGCAAGTGCACCCATACAGCCGTCAGCCACCCGAATCAGACTAGTCCAGAGCTCGGCCCACTCACCAAGGTTGGAGAGGTAAATTAAATTTGATGTACAACTTATTTGTGGCAAAATGTTAAATATGCCAACCTATTTCAATATATATGTGTGTGTGTGTGTGTGTAGTCACCTGAGTAGAACATGCTTTATGTGGACAGTCGCCTGAGTAGAACATGCTTTATGTGGACAATGGAATGGAAGGACAGTCAGTATAATATCTGAGTGTATGTGTGTGTGTGTGTGTGTGTGTGTAGTCACCTGAGTAGAACATGCTTTATGTGGACAGGCGCCTGAGTAGAACATGCTTTATGTGGACAATGGAATGGAAGGACATTGTCTAAACATGCTTTTTCAAGCTTCAGTCAGTATAATATCTGAGTGTATGTGTATCTAACACTGAACCCCACCCAAACATGACTTGGGAGGTCCATACAGTTTAGAGGGTCCCGTCCCCAGAGGCATCACTTTGGTTTTTAAGAACACTTGGACTGCCTGCATTGGATCTGTATGTTGGTTTAATGTGAATGTTAAGTTGTTTAATTACATGTAATGGAAAGGCACCCATTCAACAGCACTGACGAAAATTCATGACAAGATGTCATTTAAAAGAATCATAGCAAATCTAAGAACTATAAAAGGACTAGCACCTCACTCCATGTAAAAGCTTAGTCAATTATTCTAGAAGTGCAATCATTCTACGGAGTTGGCTGACAATAGATAAACAACAAAGTAATCAAATGCTGTATTCATCAGTGTAGTTTTCATAGTCTACAGACTGTAGTCATGTGGCCTGTTCAGCGACTAAAGAACCGTTTCAGAGACTACATGTTTTCCACAAAACACTCACTGAAATACAGCCATGATATCTTTTCACTGAATGCTACACAGGGAACATCTTGTCTTCAAGATATTTATTATAATTGATCTTTTTTTGTTGTTTATTCCTTTTTACAGGGCCTTGATGATGAAATGTCTCCAAAGATGTGTTGTACCACAAATCCCCCATCCACAACTGATGATACTGAAGAGGTATGTCCTCACAAAAGATAGATTTTTATTAATGTCTTGCACTTGATTGTTAACATCAAAGAAGTTGTCAGTGAGTTTTAAAGCAAGGTTTTCCTGTGTCTTTCTGTCAACACTAGAATGGTTTCTTTTTTTATTCAGATGTCAAATGTCCTCTCTAGTGTCACGCTCCCAGGACTTTCTCTTTATTGTCCTTTGTCTCTGTTTGATCTTCTACAGCTGACCACTGAGAGCAAGTGCACCCATACAGCCGTCAGCCACCCGAATCAGACTAGTCCAGAGCTCGGCCCACTCACCAAGGTTGGAGAGGTAAATTAAATCTCATGTACAACTTATTTGTGGCAAAATGTTAAATCTGCCAACCTATTTCAATATATATGTGTGTGTGTGTGTGTGTAGTCACCTGAGTAGAACATGCTTTATGTGGACAATGGAATGGAAGGACATTGTCTAAACATGCTTTTTCAAGCTTCAGTCAGTATAATATCTGAGTGTATGTGTATCTAACACTGAACCCCACCCAAACATGACTTGGGAGGTCCATACAGTTTAGAGGGTCCCGTCCCCAGAGGCGTCACTTTGGTTTTTAAGACTGCCTGCATTGGATCTGTATGTTGGTTTAATGTGAATGCTAAGTTGTTTGGTTACATGTAATGGATAGGCACCCTATTAGTTATACTGGGCTACATGAAGTCAGCTCCTGGCACTGAGGCTAACCACAAATTCTCCATCTACAATTAAAAAATATGAAGAAGGTATATCTTCATATAGGATATGCTTTAAATAAGCTGCATTCAAACATTCAAAGGAAAAAACAAAAACTCAGATAATATCTACAAGGGCTAATTTCTGTACAAACCTTCAATTTCAATCTCATCCAGTGACTTCCCCTGCATGCTGGAAAGGTTTCCTTTCTCCATTGACAAAAGGAGTTTGGAAATCTTAGCCAGTTGTGTTGTGGGAACTGGTAATCTGTAGAAGTCGCGGTGAACACAAATGTGTTCATCAGTGTAGTTTTCATAGTCCACGGTCTACAATATTTTTTGTTTGTTTTTTCCTTTATACAGGGCCTTGATGATGAAATGTCTCCAAAGATGTGTTGTACCACAAATCCCCCTTCCACAACTGATGATACTGAAGAGGTATGTCCTCACAAAAGATAGATTTTTATTAATGTCTTGCACTTGATTGTTAATATCAAAGAAGTTGTCAGTAGCCGCGTTTCCACTGTCGGGCCAGGGCCGGGCCGTGCTAGTGCGTGCCAGGGCCAGTCGCGTTTCCACTGTCGGGCCAGGGCCGGGCCGTGCTAGTGCGTGCCAGGGCCAGTCGCGTTTCCACTGTCACTTCCGGGGCTTGATCGGGGCTTACTCGGGGCCAACGGCCAGGATTTCTGGCCCGTCGAATACCTTGGGCCAAAGCGGGCCAGCTCGGGCTAGAGGAGTGGTTACCAACAGAGGAGGAGTTTACCGTTGGGAGACGGCAGCGCCGGATGAATTCTGTCAGCATTTAAGACTTAAAAAAAAAATAATTTAAATCGCGTTCATGTTTGAATGCCTTCTGTTTGTGATGCAAAAGACTATGCACGCTAGCCGTTACCATAGTAAACATAGTAAACGCTTGAAGATACACATAGTAAAAAAAAAACATAGCGAATGCTTGAAGAAATCAGACCAATCTTAAAGGCTATCACAGTCATGTTTTTATTTGATCTGTCAGTAGCCTACGTCTCGTCTCTTTAAACCGGACTATCAAAAAATAAAGTAACTTTTTTTTTCGGGAGCTTCCTCTGTTTCTCTGACTGAAAATATCTGTATGGGAGTCGAGAGAGTGCTAAAGCTCCTCAGGTCGTATGGCATATATTTGTAGAAATTATAATTTTTTCTAAATGTGATGGATTATGTCCTGTAACTAAGTTACCAGATAAAGAAACAGACGCGACTGAAAAAGTAAGTGTGCATGTCCTCTTTCTTTTGTGAAATAGACCTAACGGTAATTTATTTCTGAGTGACTAATGTGCAATTTTCACATAAATTAATTCATTATGATCAATGTATCACTTTTTATTGTAAACCTGTGGTAAAACATCGATGCTTGGGTTTTAAATATTCAAGTAGCTGCTAAACAAACAAACAAAAAAAAAGCTAGCAAACGGCCGCTTTTATCGTGTTTGTTTTCAACGCTGTTTCCAGTGATTTCTGATTAGTTTTCTGATAAAACTTCCATTTGTTGGTGAAATGATGGGTTAGTGTGACGTTGTCCCAGAGAGGCGTGTTACGGGCGTGTTTTAGTGAAGCGCTGTGGAGCTTCTGGCCCGACAGTGGAAACGCATGCCCGGTGCTATTGGCCCGAGGCTATTAGCCCGGCACGGCCCGTTTAAAGCCCTGGCCCGGCCCTGGCCCGACAGTGGAAACGCGGCTAGTGAGTTTTAAAGCAAGGTTTTCCTGTGTCTTTCTGTCAACACTAGAATGGTTTCTTTTTTTATTCAGATGTCAAATGTCCTCTCTAGTGTCACGCTCCCAGGACTTTCTCTTTATTGTCCTTTGTCTCTGTTTGATCTTCTACAGCTGACCACTGAGAGCAAGTGCACCCATACAGCCGTCAGCCACCCGAATCAGACTAGTCCAGAGCTCGGCCCACTCACCAAGGTTGGAGAGGTAAATTAAATTTGATGTACAACTTATTTGTGGCAAAATGTTAAATATGCCAACCTATTTCAATATATATGTGTGTGTGTGTGTGTGTAGTCACCTGAGTAGAACATGCTTTATGTGGACAGTCGCCTGAGTAGAACATGCTTTATGTGGACAGTCGCCTGAGTAGAACATGCTTTATGTGGACAATGGAATGGAAGGACAGTCAGTATAATATCTGAGTGTATGTGTGTGTGTGTGTGTGTGTGTGTGTGTAGTCGCCTGAGTAGAACATGCTTTATGTGGACAGGCGCCTGAGTAGAACATGCTTTATGTGGACAATGGAATGGAAGGACAGTCAGTATAATATCTGAGTGTATGTGTATCTAACACTGAACCCCACCCAAATATGACTTGGGAGGTCCATACAGTTTAGAGGGTCCCGTCCCCAGAGGCATCACTTTGGTTTTTAAGAACACTTGGACTGCCTGCATTGGATCTGTATGTTGGTTAAATGTGAATTCTAAGATGTTTGGTTACATGTAATGGATAGGCACCCTATTAGTTATACTGGGCTACAAGAAGTCAGCTCCTGGCACTGAGGCTAACTACATATTCCCCATCTACAATTTAAAAATATGAAGAAGGTATATCTTCATATAGGATATGCTTTAAATAAGCTGCATATAAATAAGATACGCTATAAATAACAAAATGCAATAAAAGGGTAATCATATGTATGAGGTAAATTAAATGTCACATTGGTATTGGATTTAAAATGATTGGATATCGACATGTAAATATGAAATATCTTTCTGTCCAAACTATGTGGCTTAAATATAAAATATCTTTGTCCAAACTATGTGGCATAAATAAATACTACAATTAAATTTTTCGCCAACAGTGTCAAAAACACCGCCTTGTGTGCGCAACAGTATCCTCCTTGGACAAGTGTGTTCGTTGTGTGGGACCCGTATCTTCCTTCAAGTGGCTTGGCTATCGATGCACAGGTTAGATATTTAGTGAATTAGTATAGAGTATATATGTGTTGTGCTCTAACCACTTAAATAGACCTGCAGTGTTAACATTATTTTACTCAAATGTGTTCCAGTTTGTTCAGGGGTCTGGCATAAATCCTGCCTCAAGCAAATTAAAAGAGATGACTTTAACAGCACAGCACAGGTGAGTATCTACTAAGTGAGTGTTGAACTTGAACTGTCTATAACAGTGGTTCTCAATTCCAGTCCTCGTGACCCACTGCTCTGCACATTTTGTAGGTCTCTCTTATCTGACACACTCAGTTCAGTTCATGGAGTCTCTCCTAACGAGCTGATGATCTGGTTCAGGTGTGTTAAATAAGGGGGACATACAAAATGTGCAGAGCAGTGGGTCATGAGGACTGGAATTGAGAACTACTGGTCCATAAGATTCAATCACCATGTCAAATAATTTGCTTTCTCACCAATTCAGGCGCAGCAGTCTCCTAAGGCTTCTGAGGATGAACTGCTGTCAGATCAGGACAAAATTCCACATCCAGAATTGGACCAAATATCATCTGATGATGCTGAGGACATGTCTGACAAGGAATACATACCTGATTTGGAGTCAGAATATGCTTTGTCACTACTTGCCAGTAGAAGAACTGAATGTGGCATTTGTGCCATAAATGTCTTCCTGTTTGCAAGACCAACTTCAATGAGCCACTACAGAGGACATGATTGTTTGCATGTTCATGCAAGCCAGTGTGGAGCAAAGCACCCTGAGTACCTTAGGTCAACGCAACTCAGGAAACATGTTGCCACACTCTCACAAGTCCTTAATTTAAAACACAATGAACTTGATCAGGTTGCAGGTTTCCTGGGTCACGACATCCGTGTTCACCGCGACTTCTACAGATTACCAGTTCCCACAACACAACTGGCTAAGATTTCCAAACTCCTTTTGTCAATGGAGAAAGGAAACCTTTCCAGCATGCAGGGGAAGTCACTGGATGAGATTGAAATTGAAGGTTTGTACAGAAATTAGCCCTTGTAGATATTATCTGAGTTTTTGTTTTTTCCTTTGAATGTTAATTTATAATCATCTAGACTTGGCGTAGTCAGCATCCCTTTCCAAGAAAAAAAAAACACCTTTCATGTCCAAGTATGAGTCGAGGACTACTATTCAGAAATATAAACTTAAGTCTACAGTATGGCTGGACAGTAATTCAAAATTATGTTTGTGTAGGTGCAGTCGAATTACTTTAAATATTAACCTAATATCAGATTGTGTAATCATTTATCTTATGTGCTCATGGACCACATTAAACATAAACGCAGGTATAATAGCTCAAAACTACTCAAGTAAAAATAGTTACTTTGCAAAAAGTGGCAAGTACAAAACCAAGTACTATCTTTTCCTTATTTGATGTGGCTATTTCAACCACAGATTTTTATGTCCAGCTATTTATGAGAGTTTTACCAGAGCTGTAAACTATTTGAGTAAATGTAATTAGTAACAGTACAACTACAAAGTAGCCAAAAAGTTATGCAATTACAAATTACATTTTGCATGGCACCTAACTTTTTCTGCAGCAGTTTGTTTTTGCTATAAAGAAGTGATATTTCCATCTAAGTGGCATTGACTGAACTATATCTTGTGCGTTTTGCCCTTACTCACCCAAACTTGTCAACAAGTCTACTTTACATGAATGCGAGTGCATTAGTAGGTGCTAAATCGCAGACGTTTGATTTAGATGAAGTCAGGACTGCAGCCAGTGATGAGTCCAAAACCAGCACATCCAGTGCAAGTAGACTTTGACTATTTAATTTGACTTAACATAATTTTTTTTTATCCACATTATTGACAAGGCCTTTTTGAAGGATATTGGTTTACGTGTGGCCTTTTTGTGCACTTGAGCTTAACTGAGACTTGAGAGTTTGTAGACGTTTAAATAGATAGTTCACCCAAAAATGACAATTGTCATAATTTACTCACCCTCAGGTTGTTCCAAACTTGTCTTTGTTCTGCTGTACTAGTCAATGGCTGGCAAGATCTGCTTGGTTAAAAATATATAAAATATCTATCTATGTGTACAGCAGAACAAAGAAATACAGGTTTGGAACAACTTGAGGTTGACTACATGAAGACAGAATTTTCATTTTTGGGTGAACAATCCCTTTAAGAGGCTGTTGTGTCGACCCTGATTTATTAGACTATTGAGGTGTTCAGTTTTATTTAGATTTTAGAAAATAAACATGAATTCTCATTTTACAAATCAATTGTTTCTTATTTTCACCTGCCTGTCTCAGGTGTCAAGGACTAGTGCATCTTTGAGCCTAGATTTAGTAGAAGTAAAATACTAAAGTATTGTTAATCACTTTTACTCGTATTGGTAACTTGTAATAGAGTAATTTATGCTGCAAGGTATCTGTCTTTTTACTCAAGTATGGTTTTCAAGTACTCTTTACACCTCTGAGTTTTACTAATGCCATTTTCCAGATGAGATTGCGTTAAGTGATGCTGAAGACAGTGGGAGCGAATCTGATGACAGCAACACAGATCTCACCGCATCAGAGCTTGGAACTGTGGAGCCTATGGTTTCTGACTCTACAACCACAGAGCAAGACCATGACATGGGAGACTTTGGTATGTTAACTCAATTCATAGTCACTGCTGATAAAATGTATATTTTCCTGTGACAAAAGTAACTTGTTAAATTGTTTTCAACAGGATCAGTGTCATTTGTGTCGTCCACAGTAAGTGAGAGTGTACCTCCCTCTGAAGGTAAGATTCAGATTCAAGAGGTTTATTGTCTATGCACAGAAGAAACACAGTGGTTTATACCCTACAATGAAATTCTTATTTTGCCCAACTCCCTTAAAGGGATACTTCACCATTTTTTCATATTAAACTGTTATTCCCTTAACTAAGATGAGTTGATGCATACCTCTCTCATCTCAGTGCGTGCACTCAATCGCTCTGGCGCGCGGCGACAGTTTGATAGCACTTAGCTTAGCCCAGATCATTCATTAGGGACCAAACAGAAATGAAGCTAGAAGCGACCAAACACCTCCACGTTTTCCCTATTTAAATACAGTTACACGACCAAGTATGGTGACACAAAATAAAACGTGGTGCTTTTCTAAGCGGGTAAAAAGGATAACTATAGTGTATGGCGGAATAGCACTGGGAGCACTTCGACTAGGTGTAAAAAGCAGAGCCGGACAGTAACGGAGTACATTTACTTGAGTACAGTACTTAAGTACAATTTTGAGGGATCTGTACTTTACTCGAGTATCATTTTTGGGGAGTACTCATGACTTTACTCAAGTACATTTGAGAGGCAAATATTGTACTCTTTACTCTGCTTCATTTCTATCCATAACCGTGAGTACCCGTTACTTCTAAAAAAGAAAAAGAAAAATCTCGGAAACCCTCAATTTGTTGTTTCCCTCTCAAACGTGATTGGATTGTGCAGGCGCCACTGATTGGGACAGCCTATCAGCAATCACCTTCAGCTTTCCGCCAAAGGTCAACTCCATGGTCAGATTTAGATAAGAGACGAAACCATGGATGAAACAATGGATGAAGACGCAGCAGGTCCGTCCCGGGAATGTGCCAACCCGTGGCCCCACCTCGCCAGACTATTTCAATTTTCTGAACAAGTTAATGATAGTTTTCGCTTCAAGTGTTTGCTGTGTTTACCAATGTAAGCACTGTGGCAGTAGTAATGCAATATTTAGAAAATGTACTCTTGTACTCTTGATACTCAAGTACTTTTAAAAACAAGTACTTCAGTACTTTTACTTAAGTAGACATCTGACTGTAGTACTTTTACTTGTACTTGAGTAAAATTTAGCAAGGGGTATCTGCACTTTTACTCAAGTAATGAAGCTGTGTACTCTGTCCGCCTCTGGTAAAAAGTCACGTTGGTTCTAATGACAGAAGTGAGAGGGAGAGGATTTTTCAAGCGTGACTTTTTACTGCGCCAAGTCGAAGTGCTCTTGAGTCCCAAGTGCTATTCCGCCATACATTATAGTTATCCTTTTTACCTGCTTAGAAAAGTGCCATGTTTTATTTTGTCACCATACTTGGTCATGTAACTACTCGTGTAACTGTATTTAAATAGGGAAAACGTGGAGGTGTTTGGTCGCTTCTAGCTTCATTTCTGTTTGGTCCCTAATGAATGAACTGGGCTAAGCTAAGTGCTATAAGTGTCGCCGCGCGCCAGAGCGATTAAGTGCACGTACTGAGACGAGAGAGGTATGCATCAACTCGTCTTAGTTAAGGGAATAACATAGTTTAATATGAAAAAACGGTGAAGTATCCCTTTAACATTATTATGCACGTCTTTGTGATGTATTCAACTATCAAAATGCAAGAGTAATCTTAAAGAAAGAGATATAAATGAATAGCCCTAAATTTAACTGTACTGCATTTGTACAAAACATCTTGTCTGCAAGGGAGCATATACACTTACTTTATTATCAGGAAATGTATACTGAATTTGAGGTAAAAGTAAAGTTACCTCCTCCTCTTCACATGTTCTCTTGATTGCCCATGAGTATGTTCTATTAATTCTCTTTTTAGCAAGTTGGTTAAAAGACTAAAAATGAATTGGTCTTGATGACTGAGTCACAACATGCCACAAAATCTGGAAGATTAAGAGGTTAAAAGTAGTATTAAGCTGATTGTTACGTACAGTTTCAATATCAAGACTAAACTTTCAGACCAAGTTCCAACACTATTTAGTTAATCTTATGAAATCAGATTTAAACTGAGAATCAGACCTTAAACCCCATAGTCTTTGTTTCATTTAAAATACGGTGTGTTGAAGTATAATGCCAAAATTACTTAAGACATGTTACTAATTATAGTATTACTTACTGCAATTAATTCAAATAGCAAAAGGTTTGGCCACATAAATAGATGAACAGCAGACATTCTAATAATACTCCATATTGTCCACACTCTAATGTGGGCTAGTAAAGTTGGTGAAATCACATCGAGTGAGACACCAACTGATACCCAAAGTGAATTAAGAAAAGTAAACTGCAATTTCTTGTCAACTGTGGCATTAACTGACCTCATGTTTTGATGGCTTAAACTGGACAACACATTTAGTGATCTATTCATTTTTGTTTGCCTATCTTCCAGGGAAGTATGCTGATGAGGAACATGGATCCAGAAGAGTGGCAAAGAAAGTGTGGTCTAAGGCTGAGGTCGCTGCAGTAATGCGACACTTCAAAGGTCATATAAGCAGGGGAAAACTGGCCACCAAAACTGAATGCAGTCACTGCAAACTGGTGGAAGACCCCGTGTTGGCACAAAGAACAGTGCAAAATATAAGGGACTTTGTTCGAAATAGAGGAATAGCTGCAAAGAGGCAGTCAGAAAAAGAAAAGATTTAAATACACTGACAATTGTGGTGGTGTTTCTATGTTTGTGTTAAAGGAACACGCCGACCTTTTGGGACTTTAGCTTATTCGCCGTATCCCCCAGAGTTAGACAAGTCCACACACACCCTTCTCATCTCTGTGCATGCCGTAACTCTGTCTGACACACCCACCGCTAGCCTAGCTTAGCACAAACACTGGAGGTAAACGGCTCCAGCTAGCATACTGCTCCCAATAAGTGACAATAACGCCAACATTCTCCTATTTACATTTTGTGATGTGTATAGTCACAGTGTGTATGAATAACAAGGTCACATGATACACAGCCATCTTCTAACCGTATACATACTGGGAACTATATTCTCATAGAATTAACTAGAAGACGAAGCACTGCTGGCTGGAGTGATTAGCACAACCCTCTGAGCGAACTCTCTGCTCCTCACCACGGGCTTCTCAGGTCCTGCGAGCAAATCCCTCCGCAGTAGCAGTGCTTCGCCTTCTGAGAATATAGTTCCCAGTATGTGTATGGTTAGAAGATGGCTGTGTCTCATGTGACCTTGTTATTTGTACACGCTGTGACTATACACATCACAACATGTAAATAGGAGAATGTTGGCGTTATTGTCACTTATTGGGAGCAGTATGCTAGCTGGAGCCGTTTACCTCCAGTGTTTGTGCTAAGCTAGGCTAGCGGTGGGTGCGTCAGACAGAGTTACGGCATGCATGGAGATGAGAAGGGTGTGTGTGGACTCGTCTAACTCTGGGGGATACGGCGAATAAGATAAAGTCCCAAAAGTCCAAAGTTCCTTTAATGTTTTAAATAGAGGCCGTCACAAAAGCAAACTGTAAAACAGCTTTTATTTTATTTTATATATTTTTTTATTTTTTGTTATGAGCAACCATGGGTCTTTTGAAGTTGGGTAAGAATGACTTATTTGACCTTTTTTGCTCCATTCTCATTGTCATGGCACTGGTGTTGTGTGACAATCTATTGTTTAGCTCTTACAGGCTGTTATCTGGCTGTTAGTCAGTGTCACCAACTAACAATGGTGATGTTAGAGTTGTGCAATAAAATAATAATTCAAGTCCCATTAATGCTTGGTGGTGTCAGGTTAATGTGTATTTATGTTAATGTGTATTTATGTTAATGAGCAAGTGACGTCATTGTCCCTTTAAAGTCCCAATAATGTTTGTTTTGGTCCTTATAAGTCACATATTCTTCAAAAAGAGAACTGTCTCTATAAACCACAATAGTTTTAGGGTGGTGTGTATCACGCTCTGAAGGGTGTATCTGAAGTCTAAAGTGTCCTGAATTTTTTTCAAATTTTTTTGAGTGTTTTAATCTAACTCTCATAGCTCTAGGACCTCAGGAAAGGGTAGTCCATCTAAACCACCACCGGGCCTGTTTGGAGAAAAAGTCTGGCTAATCCACATAAACCAGTATGTGTGTGTGTGTGTGTGTGTGTGTGTGTGTGAGAGAGAGAGAGTGTGAGTACACATTGTCGGTGTCAGTGTCACCACTTTATATTTGTGTTGGATCTGCATTTTGGATGATTTTATTTGACAAATTATAGCCTTACAAATGTGTGTGTGTGTGTGTGTGTGTGTGTGTGTGTGTGTGTGTGTGTGTGTTTACATTTTCAATGTGTCAGTGTCACCAATTTATTTTTGTGGTGGTACTGCATTTTGGATAATTTTATTTGACAAATTATAGCCTTACAAATGTTCGTGTGTGTGTGTGTGTGTGTGTGTGTGTGTGTGTGTGTGTGTGTGTGTGTGTGTGTGTGTGTGTGTGTGTGTGAGAGAGAGAGAGAGAGTGTGTGAGTACACATTGTCGGTGTCAGTGTCACCACTTTATATTTGTGTTGGATCTGCATTTTGGATGATTTTATTTGACAAATTATAGCCTTACAAATGTGTGTGTGTGTGTGTGCTTGCGTGTGTGTGTGTGTGTGTGTGTGTGTGTGTGTGTGTGTGTGTGTGTGTGTGTGTGTGTACATTTTCAATGTGTCAGTGTCACCAATTTATTTTTGTGGTGGTACTGCATTTTGGATGATTTTATTTTACAAATGATAAGAGAACAGTTTTTATAGTCTCAAAAATGTATTCCTCTATATGTGTGTGTGTGTGTGTGTGTGTGTACACGCGTGTTGTGAGCAATATAATTTAGCATTGTGGATGTTTTTTGCATTGGTGGAAGTGTGCCACTTTATTTGTGCCATTTCTGTCGATGTATTCTGCGTTGTTTCTGATTTTGATGATGAATTTTGTCTATTTTGATTGCGGGGTCTCCAGAGACCCCGAAGACCACGAGTGTCACAATTTTTGTCACGCTAACATAAAAACAGATATCATTCCACTTTATTTTTTTTTTTGTAGATCTAGACAGTGTTAAGAGCCGTAGAAGGTTTCATACCATTTGGACAAAGGGAACATTTTTTTTAATTTGAGTAAAAGTCATTTGGGGTCCCAAAATACCCCATAAACCATCAGAGGGTTAAAGGAGAGAGAGTGGGGCGAAAAGTCATTACTCAAAGTGTCCCTCTTTTAAAAGTTTTGTCTATGCGCAGGTGCTCGGTTTTCGGCGGCTGTATGGGACCGACTGAACAAGTCTGCGGACAGTTCATCACAACTGAAAGCATTTACATGGTGACATTTGTATTCAACTCGAGTGGAAATGTCTTCTCAGGCACGCACACACACATAGACGACTGCTCGGCACACTTCCGCTGTGCATCTGTGTATGCGTATGTGATGAATTATTTCATGGCATAGTGACCTCGTAGTTAGTATGTATGATAGCACCTACAGCGCCTGATATTTCAGTCTCACAACACAACAGCAGATAAATAAATGGCAGTAAATAATGCTGATTTTTTTTCTCCCTCTGGGTTATTTGGGTTTCATCAAACAAATCTGAAAGACATGAACACGTGAGATGAGATTGGATTCTCTAAATCAATGACAGTGTAGTAGTGTTTTGGAGTGTGAAGTGCTTGGTGTGATGTTAAAGTTATAGTGTTAGGCATCACAACATATTGAGCAGAGGGGGTTCTCAAGGTTAGATGAAGAGGACAGGACAGGCCACATTTTCAAGAGGGATCAATATTTTGTACATTCTACGCTCTTTCCCACCAGCGCCTCCTTCGCAAATCCCCTGGGGTGGTGACAGAGGTTTTCGGAACAGCAAGAAAGGTAGAAGAAATAGATTCTTCTATTCCCTGCAGGCTGCATTTGTGCCGGCGCTGTGAGGAAATGTGTAAAACAGCATTGATTGGTGAATTGACTCATTCCTTACTTGTGTTATAATCTGAAGAGATTGAGAGGAAACTAGCAACTGCAGCGTGGTGGTGATAGTGGGTTCTGATAGATATCTCCTTTCATTCACATATTTTGTTCGTCATCAATACAGCGTCAGTGATTTTTTTCCAGATTTATTACTCCATATTGCATCTATATGTTCCAGGCAACAGACCAGGAGGACATTAACCCCATGTCCTCCATGCCAGCAGGGGGCGACTGCACCACTGAGTGATCCTGGTGTGGAGAGGTGACCTTAAGCATGCTGCCTTCAAATGCACATAGGAAACTTGTACCTCCAATTCATTATTGCTTTGACATGCATTCAAGTAGGAAACATAACACGAAAATAGCCTAAACAAAGAACAAAATTATATTGTGAACAATAATCCCAAATGAATCAGCTACATTAAAATTATGAAACATATTCCTCTCTATCACTTATTTATATATGGTATCACAACTAATTGTTTTTGTTACATAAAGCAAAAGTTGAATGGTTAACTCTACACCATATGCTGACTTTTTTAAAGATCTTGTCTAAAGGTTCAATAAACTGTTCCATAAAACAGTCAGTATTTTTCCGTCATAATCATTAAAGGGGTCCTAATATGCTTTTCCAACTTTAATTACTGTTGCTGTTTGAGCATAAAAAGGATCTGTAAGGTTACAAAGCTCAAAGTCCACTCCAAAGGGAGATATTTTATTTAACATAATCCACTTTTCAAGAACTACAATGATCGGCTCGTTTGGACTACAACACACTTTTTCCGAAACTTATGAAGTGATAATGTTTCTCATTTAAATAATTGCCCACCCACGGAATATGCATAAAAGTTGGCTTGGCCTGGTTAAGCTGCGTTAGAGAAGATGAAGTGTTGTTGAGGTTTTTTCCACCCCAGAAAAAAGTTTGTCCCAAGGCTGACGAACTTAGAGTGGTTCAAATTTATGTTTAACACTGTTTCTGAATATTATAACCTCAACGTTTGTCTCTGCGCTCCACATTTTACGGAGAAAACGCTGAAAGACGTCCTGAACGACGTAGCCATTCCCATTTTGTCAGGACAATCTGTTGTTTGTGGATCACAACTTGTAAGCATGTCTTATTAGTTGTTGTTGTGTTTTCTATTAACAGTTCCAATTATACATTTTATGTAGTTGCTATGCAAGCTATAATGTAAACGAAGTATTTAATTAGTGTTTACTGTAGCTTTTGTAAGCTCTTGCTTTTGTAAGATGGTTCACCACCCCTTAGGAAAATTACCCATGATTTTGTGATTGATTACTGTTTGTATTACCATAGTTTTCTGACAAATACTATGATTAGATTGTGGTTAACATTGTATCTATAATGTATAAGTAAATTACAAAAAACATACCACTCTGCGTGAAACGTCCTGTAAAATACGTTCTTGCAAAGTCCGTGCTTGAAATCCGTCCTGCACGATCCTCTTGTTCGTTAACATTGTCAGGGTCTGAATCAGGCTAGAAATGGTTTGAAATTGACACCATCATTAATATTTACATCTGAGTAGAGCTTGCGGTTATGAAGGGGTGTGACCTTTCCCAAACACGCGGTAAGCGCTGCCACTTACAACACACTGGGCCAGCTAACCAATCACAGCACATTTCGGAAGGAGGACCTTCATCGAAAACGACGCGTCCAACCAGACTGGGGAGAAAAGTAGCTGTAATAATGTAAAATATGTGAAAATAATGTTTTTCGATTTTAGTACACCCCAAAAACAAACTCAAGACTTCATAAAAGGGCATAATAGGACCCCTTTAAATTCCTGTGCAGATGCATGTTGTAATATTATGTTTATGTTGTGTATATTTAAATGCTTTACCTGTATTCCTGGACCCCTGCTTCAGGTTTTGTCGTGCACATATTCGGCTCTGACCATAATCAAGGCCTTGATTGCCTGAATGGCTGTAATTAAGAGAAGTGGAGGGAGACAGAGTGGAAGGGCTAAGTATTGACATGCTCTTGTTTTCAGTGCTCTTGCAATGAACTGACTTAGGGAAGTATGAAGGTCACCATCAGCAGACCGGGTGGAAATCGGTGTTGCTCCCGCAATCAGCCCTTTCTCTTGTAACGTGTGCTCGTTCTAATTACTGTCTTCATTCAGAAGGCTGCACTCCTCTAATTACATTTCCCTTTTAGCCCATACTGGGGAGCCCTGTAATTAAGAAATCCCCTCCCCTTGCTAGTGAAAACCCTGGGGCTTCTGTGATTCTTTTTTGCCCCCCCTTCAGTCAATCTAGCTGTAGAGGAAGGACACTCTTGAGGGTGCCCGGAAACATGCGTCTTCCAGCATTGCAAGTTCAGCATGTGCCTTTTGGCTCAAACTAGCTTGTTTATATCTAAATAAACTTTTTGATAGTGCTATCCAAGCATTTCATGTGCCAGAAAATATCTTCAGAAGGAATAGATTTTGTACTCACTCAACATATAACTCACCCTAAGGCCCGAAACATGCTCTCTGCGTGAATGTGAACACAAATGCTTCTAGCTACGCAAGCTCAATTACAGGCATCTTTGCGTTCCAAATGCCTTTGCATTTTTAGCGTTGCTACAAGGTAAATTAGCATTAACTGTTTCTACAGTCACTTTTCTCTTTCAGGCCGACTTCTGCCAGTTGAGAATCCGTTTAAAAAGAATTTTGTTTAGCATGTTAGTTAAAGTTTGTTAAAGTTGCTGTCTTTGTCTGTGTTTTTGACTAATCTAGTATAACATATCAGCTTTAGGTTCTGTAAACAGGTCTTAAGAAAACTAACCAATGAAAAGCCCTGCTTATGAGTCATTTTGTACATTTGAGTTTGGTGCAGGGCAGGATTTTGGTAACACTTTACAATAAGGTTCTATTAGTTAACACTATGTTTTAACTGACATTAACTAACAATGAGCAATACATTTGTTACAGTATTTATTCATCTTTGTTAATGTTAGCTGATAAAAATACAACTGCTCATTGTTAGTTCATGCTAGCTCATGTCCATTAAATAATATTAACAATATTTTGCTGGACCCCTTTTGATTTTAATAATGTATTAGTAATAATGTATTAGTAAGTGTTGAAGTTAAGTAGTTAAATATTAACTAAGATTAATACATCCTTTAGAAGTGTTTTTTTATTGTTAGTCCATGTTAACTAGTGTAGGTAACTACGGTTAAACTTATTGTAAAACTTTATACTGTTGAAGTTAGCAAAATGGCTCAAAAGCACTTTTAAACTGATGACAGGCTAGCTACTAGTTTGCTGCTTGTACTAATGAATCAGACATTTGAACAGAACTGTATTTCCCTTGCGTAGTTTGTTAATGTCCCAGTAATGCTAGACCGCACATTGTTACTTAGAGTTTTTGGCCTTAGTCATATCTGAGTTTCCAATAAGCCTCTCTTATCTCTGACTGAAGAAAGCTTGTGTGGACCATCATTTTACTACTCTTGATCTCTTCTGTTATCTCAATGTGCCTGCGTCTGCACTTGAGTCCTGACGTGCAGAGCCCTTATGCACAGCATGCCAAGGCCGGATGACCTCTGCCGGAGATTGCTGCCCGGTTCATTAATCTCCCAAGGGCCCTGTCCTCTCAGCAAGCTGAAACTCTATCATTTCTGTGCTAATTTTGCCTATTTATGCTTTTATGAAAATGCTGCACTATTGAAAATACTAGCTTAGACCAGCATGAGTTTGTTCGGGTCGGTTTGTGTTGGTTTCGAGTTCAGTGGATTGTCACGGCTGGTGGGTGTTACGTTTTATGTTACTTTTGAAAGAAACTTATGTCACCAAGGCTGCATTTTTTTTAATCAAAAATACAGTATGTAAATATTGTGAAATATTAACATTTAAATTGACTCTTTTACATTTTAATATAGTTAAAAAAAAAAAATTCCGTGATGGCAAAATTACTCCAGTCTTAGTGTCACATGATCCTTCAGAAATAATTTTAAAATGCTGAATTGGTGCTCAAGAAACATTCCTGATTATTATCGATGTTGAAAACAATTGTGCTGCTTTAGGTTTTTGTGGAATCTGTGATACTGTCACCATCACTGTCATCGTCACTGTCATTGTAATCATCACTGTCACTGTCATCTTCACTGTCTTCATCATTGTCTGCACTACAGTTCCCAGCATCCTCCTTGGCCCACACCTGCACCTCTTCTACCATTACCCGCACCTGCCAGTCATCACTGTCTTCAGCTGTTGTCCTTGCATGCTGTCTCACCTAATGGTTGTATTCTGAGTTACTTTGAAGAAAGAAGAAAGAATCTTTGTTACTTTTCTATATTCATCGTCTTCATTGGATCTTTACTGTGACAGATACACTTTTTTTCAGGATTCTTTGATGACTAAAACATTCAAAAGAACAGCATATATTTTTGTAAAAGTTAAAGAGTCTTTACTAAAAGTTTTCTTTTACTTTCAATCAATTGAATGAATCCTTGCTGAATAAAATTATTAATTCCTTAAAAAACAACACCTTTTGACCAGTATTGTATATCGTTTTGGACATCTCTTGTTTCACAAGTTGGTGAAGCTGCCTGACCAAGGTATTTTTTTTGTTACAAAATAAGAAGCCTTGTGGGAACACCATCCAAAACACAATACGCTAATGACTTGGTATTTGGATTTTCAGCAGAAAGAAGACAGATGTGACATTGAAACTTTTATTTTATTGTATTGTTCATTTAGCAAAATTAAATAGAAGTTTTAAGCACAAATTTATCAGAATAATCTCTGGTATGTATTTTATAGATAAATGCATGTGTATTACTACAGTCATGTGTATTGGGTGAATTATGATATGAGGCAGGACTGCAGAATATAGAATAGTTCAATCTGTTTTATTCCTAGTGTACTTTACTCACATGCACACACTTAGCATATGGTATAACTGCTCAAATGCTATGGATGCCACATGGTTCACTCAATATTCCAGAACCGCGCCAAACTGATCAACACTGTTCTTAGCAAGACCGCAAAGTTGAATGCTCTTACTTTCTCCTCCTAAGAAGACAAATAGCATGGGTAGAAATTGAGGGCATTATCTAACCAGACAATCTCCATACACACCTGTGATAATAGAGAGGAGCTACTGTTCAGCTGCTTTGTCAATTAAACATGCTGTGCATATCTGCTGCTCACAGTTTGATTGAAGAAGCATCTCTGGAAGCACAGTAATTACATGAACCTCACAGGGTGCCCGGTGAATCATTCTTTTGTTACAGAATTCAATATTTATGTGAAAAGACATATAGATTGTGTATCAACAAGGTTTGATTGAACCCGTAAATGTACAGTGGCACCAGAAAATACAATAAAATTGGACACCTAAGTTCAACTAGTATTTAAAAATACTTTGGGTTTAAATATTTGTGTGTGTGTTTCTTTTTTTTTTTTTATAAATTCTTTTTTATATAGATATTATATCTAGGAGCAGCCAGAGCTTGCACTTTGGCCCGATGCCATTACAACAATTTTCTTTCTGACTTATAATCACTTGAATCAGCTGATTTTATTGTGCAAAGCAGTTATAGTCCTTTTTGAATTGCTATTTGCTTTCGATAAGGTCAAAAAGCAGGGGTCCAATTACCCCCTTTACCAGCCAAGAGTAGTTTGCATCCGCCCTCCAAAGAAAAATAATTTTTCTGACATGACTAAAAGATTCCGACATTTCACAGACCCCAGTTCAGATTCCAACGTGTTCGACACAGACGGTGCTTAACACTTGACTCAACACCCCGGTCCAGGGTCTGTTGTTACAAGCCCTATCGTTAAACACCGGAGCTGCCGTTCATTTGGGTTTGATTAAGAATGGCTTCCGCAGCTGTGTCCCCGCATCTCTGCCGGGCTCGTCTCTGGAGTACGCCGGCGTGCGCCGAGCGAGCCGGACGTCTCTATTAAATCCTGTTTGTGCATGCATGGTTTTATTATTCTGATTTAATACAACAATGCCACCAATATCCATTCTGCTTCCTTCACTTCTTATTTATGCCAGTTTCCGCCTGTCTCCATCTCGCCGCTGAGGTTGGTGGGACAATGGATATTAAATCAGATTTATTGTGAGGGTATAGAATAGTGTCTGACCTGCTGCTCTGCCATCTCTTCTCCCTCGGCCTGGCGCCCCCCCCTCGCCGTGCGCCAGAGGCGACAATGCAGCCCTTTGCACAATTGATGGCTCTTCAATTTGCTCTTGGGAATTGGTTACATTCCGTCTTGGAATGACACCAGGACAGAAATGAAATTAGGGACAGTCAGCTAAACGTTGCGTTAGAATAATGGTGGCTGCCCTGCCGAGCTGTTTCCTATAAACATACACACACTAACTGAAAGTTTCGAGAGAGAAAAAAAACAGTATAAACACCTTTACAACTTCTGATTATTGTGCAGTTTGTGATTTCAGGAGTGTGTTTGTGAGAATGTGATATCGACCTGATTTGCTGTAATGGGTTGTGTGGGGAGAACATGTGCAATCTTTCATTCTGATAGATTTCTGTATCCAACATGTACTCAACATGATTAAATCAGGCAGGGGACATTAACATGCATTTCTTTAAATATTTAGCTCATGTGAGTTTAAACATACTGCGGTTGAGCTTGAGTCTTAAAGGGATACTTCAGGATTTAGCATTTAGCTTTGTATTAGTAGAAAACCTGTAGTATTTTCGAATTACCGTGCTTTCTACCCTCATATCCCCCTGAGACTAGAGATTTATGTATTTTTTGCGTCATCGGAGGATTTTTTGGCCAGAGGCTAAAGACTACAGCCAGTAGTAGGGGCTGTCCCGCATGTTTTCAACGCGCCCATAGGGGGTGGGATCTCACTCACAGAATGTACACAGTGTCAGTCGTCTTTCTTTGGAAGCTAAGCTAGCAGGCTCTTGTTCTGTGGAGAAAGCTGAGTAGTAGGGGTTACCATCCTCTTTTTCCCGGACATGTCTGGCCGTCGAGATCGTCCAAAATGTCCGGGATTTGGCTTTTGCTTTCTGCAGTCGCCATTCATTGTTTACATGCACTGTTGCACACCTTTGTTTCAATCTAACTGAATTCATTCCGATTGGTGAATCTGAATGTAGTGTTTACATGAACGCTAAACAAGTGATCGGTTGATGTGCGTTTTAACATTGCTAAGAAAATTCCCGCTCCTCCGTGAGAGATATGAGACCGGTCAGACGGTGCGTCTTTGACTGCAGCGCGACCTGCTCATCGGTAATCACGCCACCGGCCTCTCATCGTTCTCCCGTGCCCCTCTGTCTCATCCTGCTCGCCACAGTAAACATAATGATTGGTGACTGTAGAACGCAAAAGCCGAATCCCGGACATTTTGGGCGATCTCGAAATCCCGGGGAGACTCACTAGTAGCAAAGCCTTGTTGTTTAACTGCTGCGCTCTCTTACCGGTAGGCGTGGCTTGGGAGTGGCCTCCTAGGGCAGCGAAGCAAGTGCATTCTGGGAGTTGTTGTCTTTCATCCACATAAGCCAAAAATACATTTTCTGACTTTTCTCAGTCTAGAAAGCTCCAAATTCAAAAATAATTTCACATTTCTTCTACATAAATGACCCATTTTAAATACACATTCATCTTTCCAGAGGTGAAGTATCCCTTTAATAGCTAATGCTAATGAGCTTCCTTGATCTGTCATAGCATCATGTTTTTTTCTCATAAAGATGAGGAAATCATAACAGATGCATCATTTTGATTTACTTTTTTTCATTGGATGCCTAAATAATTTCTTTTACAGTCTCATGCTTATACAGCATGCCTACAAATCACCCACACCACACTGACCATCTGATGCACATTGCACACACAAATGGAAAGCACCGCTTTGATATGGCAACTTGTTTGGCTGGCTTTGTGAAACTTTTGGAAGAAAGACAAAACTGTGTTTTAGTCCATTTGGAAACTGAGTCTTTTTAAAAGGTAATGGCTTTTGAGGAATAACTACAGTAAGTCAAATTATCAAATCTTTGAAAAATACTTTAGTTTTGTTTTAGGCATTAATTTGACATCCTTGAGCAAAACTCAAAACATTGAGTTATGTTTTTGAAATAGCCTAATTATTCCCCCCCCCCCCCCCCCCCCCCCCCCCCCCCCCCCCGGTGTGTTTGTGAAGACCACTCCACCGTTATATGATTGTTTTTGTTTTGTTTTTGCATTCTGGTCTATAACTGTGGTAAATCTATTTCAGATAAAAACAAAATCATTCCTCCAAATCACACTATATGTACACCACTAGGGGTGTCAAAATTAATCGTTTCTACGATGCATCGCGATGCAGACGAGGACGATTCGGTATCGGTTCAGTAATAGACCATAACGATTATAATGTACGGACTTTTCTGACGTCATTTGTCGCGTACGTGCATTGTGGCGGAAGCATACAATGGCAGAGGGAGGCGAGACGCGAGTGCGAGAATATTAAAAATGCTCCAACTACTTTAAAAGCCGACATCTGGGCACGTTTCGGCTTTTAGGAACAACCTGGTAAGCACGACCTGCAGAAGACACGCGCTGTACTGTGCGCTCATGTCACACACAAATAGAATATGCAGGAGGTAGGCTAATACCAATAACTTCATAAACCACGTTAGCCGTTTTCACCCCAAGCTGTTAACGCCTGGCAGAGTCAGAGAGATGCGCGGATGAGCTCCAACGCCGAATCCGCAGCCAAAAATAAACAGTCCACCCGCCCCAATAATATTCTCTGATTTAAGTATCCGCACCCGATGGTCAAATTACAATTATTCTGTGTTGTTACGCGTGATTATAAATGGATGATCCATTCGTCACCTTCAACAGCGGACTCGGCGACGGTTGATGCGCGCATCTTTAATGGTAACATAATAGCCTACACTGATTAATGAGCGCTGCTTTTAAATGAACATTTTTGTAAAACAAAATTTATTTGACAGATTTTCCTTTTCTTAATGGCATAAACAAGCTTTACTCCCTTGAAACTTTAACTGGAATGTCACTGTTTCTGTCACTGCGACTTCCCAAGCACACACACACGTGCGCACATCACTTTTGAAGAGAAATTTAAAATTGAGGATGCGGTGCATCGCGATGCATTGTGATATCGAATTGAACTGAATCGATGACATGATAATCGTAATCGAACCGAACCGTGAGACCAGTGTAGGTTCACACCCCTATACACCACCATTCAAAAGTAGAGAAATGTATGTTTATTCAGCAAGTGAGTGACTGTAAAGACTTTTACATTGTTACAAGAAATTCTCTTTCAAATAAATTTCTTACTTAGAAATTGTAAAAAATGAATACTTCCTATTCATCAAAGAATCCTGAAAAAAAAATTTGTTTCCACAAACATATTAAGCAGTACAACCATTTTCAACATTGATAATTATGTTTCTTGAGCAGCAAATCCGCATATTAGAATCATTTCTGAATGTTCAGGTGACACTGAAGACTAGGGTAATGTTGCTGAAATCTCACAGGAATTAATTACATTTTAAATCATATTTCAATAGAAAACTGTTTTAAATTGTAACAATATTTCACAATATTAGAGTCTATTTTTACTGTGTGTTTGATTAAATTAATTCAGCCTTGAGACTTCTTTCAAAACCATTTAAAAAAAATCATAACTCCAGACGTACTTGAAAATAAAAGAATCAAAGTTTCATGACTTTTTTTTTTTTTCTATTTGAATATGCACAAACTAATAGTCTGTTAAGTTTTATATATTATTTAGAAAGGTACCATTTGCCTTTGCACAGTCTGTACTTAGTGGTTTGAGGCACAACATTAGAGACCATGAAAAGCAGGCTGACTCTTTCTTTCTGCCTGTTTAACATTCTGGCAGCATGTGTGGGTAGGAAAGGCTGTCCCAGAGTGGTACCGTGAGGAGTCTCCTCTTGTGATGTGTGTCAGGCTCCGTCCACATGGTGTTTTGGGGGGATGGAAAAATGAGATTTCAAAAGAGTTATTTGTATCCCTCACTCTGTGCCTGCAATTGCATTTCTCATGGGACTAAAACAAACTTACGGATCTTGTATCGTAGCTTGTTCTGCTGCAGGCCAGGGCTGCCAGTTAATCGAAAGTGAATGTGAAAGAAGATATGACAGCGATTTATGACTGTGAGAAGTGAACAGTTTGTATTTGATTGATATTGATTCAGAGTCTAAATAAAGCTAGTTTATCTTAACAGTAATTGTTGGTCTTTGGCCTTGAGCTCTTGAGCTCCACTGTTTATGTGTGTGTACTGTGTAGGTTACTTTAATAATCTGACAAAGCATTTCTTTTGGGATGTCCGGGATGTCCTCAAGTCTTTTTATTGTAAACATACAAAAATATTTATTTTAGGCGTAGGAATAGGCTTTGGGTTATGGTCAGTCAATGGTAATAGACTTTATAACACAATAGCATTATATTGTAGGCAGGCCAGGGATCACATGGTGCACTTTTTATAAGGACTTAACTGCAATGTTTTGCGTAAAAGGTCAAATTACACACTTTGGTTATTTCTAGCAGTGGTTTGCATGTACAGAGCAACCTCAAACTAGAGTAATGTTTTGAATTATATGCTCCAAAAGAATATTATCATGTTTTTGCTTAAAGGTATTGCGGAGGATTTTTTACTTCCGGGTGGATCACCTATACTATTGGTCCTCCTAATTGTCAATCATTCTGGTGAATCAATCAAACTCATTCAAAAAGTGGAGAGGGCGGGTCTTATCTAAAATTCGGAAAGATCCTCCACTATACCTTTAAGGTGTTGGGTAGTGAACATTGATTAAACCACACTGACATAGATTCAGGCAAGAGCCTAACTATAAAATCACCATATTTTCACTGAAATGTTGAACTATGCTCTTAGAACAACGGTATTTTTGATAAATGTCTGATCAGGGCAAGTTTTGTTGTCATGTTGTCATTCCACACAATTTATTCTTAAGAATTTCTGTTGGTCAAAACAACTGTTTTAATAAGCTATTTAATGGCTTGTTTCCCCAAAACATTTAAGGTTTGTCTCTTTAGAGAAACTGACTTTAAAAGGATCTCTTTATCTTCGGGACACAAAAGAAAAGAAGATACTTTGAAGAATGTTGGGAGCCAATCAGTACTAGTTACTTTTGACTTCAATTGGAAAAACAAACATTCTCAAAATATCTACTGTGTTTCACATAAGTTTTGGAATGACATGAGTGTGAGGACATGATGACAACATTTTTAAATCACATTATTTTAGTGAAATGTTGTAGGTAAAAAGGTCCATTGTCCATTAATGTAGTTCACATAGAAGTCAAGTGACCAAATTAACCCAAATGCAAAATCATTTGTCCTTACGTGAAATTCTGCGTGGAATCCTATTGAAATTAGGGTTGCAAAGGGGCGGAACATTTCTGGTAAATTTCCGGAAAGCTTCTGGTAAATTTCCATGGGGAATTTTGGAAATATTCCATATTAGAAACTTTCCATGGGAATAATGGGAATTATGGGAATTAATGGGAATTTAGGGGAACTAACTGGGAATTAATTGTAATGTAATCATTGTATCATATCCAAGCATAAATATAAACAGAAGTCATAAGAAAACATCCATGCAAAATGTTTTCAACAGATATTTCAACAGATTTATCATTATGTAAGTAGAACAGAACAAGTTTGAATTATTTTGAAAAACAGCCACATGAGGTAGCTAGCATCTGCCTTATGTGGTAAATAAAGTTATGCTAGCTTATTTAGCATTTAACTTATCAGCTTGCTATCTGCTAGATGAATACATTTGTATGTGATATTTGCAATTTAAACATTTAATAATATTTCCCCATAATATCATCAAAACTTACTTCACTTTGTTTAGTCCACAGGCTCAAATGTGTGCCTTCAATAGTCTTGTGCTTTGGGCTTCTGTACATGTGATGGAGGCATGCACAGTGCCAGTAGGGGGTGTGGTCTCAATAGCCATGCAGTAAGCAGTGTGCTATGTGCATGTGATTGAGGAATGGCATGGATATTCAAGTGTATTTGAATGGCATCTGTTTGTTTTAGTCAAGATTATGCTCAAATATACTTTCCTCAACTATATTTAAGTTCCCTATGAAGAGCCAACCCTCAACTTTGAAAATTCCCAGTTTATTCCCGTTTATTTCCATAAATTCCTGTTAATTCCCTTACATTCCCATTAATTCCCATGGAAAGTTTCCATCTTTGAAAATTCACAGAATTTTGCAACCCTAATTGAAATTGGCTGCACTTCACCCACAAACCTTTGAGGCCGGTTCACAGCAAGAACTATAACAATAACTATATGATATTGTTCTGTTTATTATAAGCACTCGCTGCAGTTATTTTGTCTTCCGCTTTAAATGCTCAAATTCTTTAAAGAAGGTTGGATTCTGTCAATGTTTTTATCATTCATTAGCTGTAGAAAAAAATCATTGTGAAAGTGATTCCACGCAACAATATCTCGTTATATTATATTATTCTCGTTAGTTGTGATGTGGACTCCAATTCTTTTACATTTAGAACGATTTTTAAAACTATATCTTTGCCGTTATCATTGTAGTTATCATCATTGGTGCATGGGCATTCACTATGAAAAATATTCAAAGTGAAAATAGCTCCATTTCCTCCCTACATGCTAAGCACGTGTGTGGTGTGCAAGTACTTATTAGCCCTCACTTTTGCTATTCATTGTTTAGTTCACTGAACATTTGTACCTCTTTGTCTTGCATAGCTCATCTGCAGCATTTATCTAAATGTCTCTATGAACTAAATCCATTATTTTGTGGCTCGCATTCAGTTCGTTTTTGTATTTTTTCACTGTAAAGAGTAGTGCATTTAGTTTCTTTGTACTTATTTTCCATGGTTCATCATGTTCCATTAAAGAGAAAATTGTTCTGCTTAATGCACCAAGCTCGGGTACCTATGGTTTGTGGTGTCCAGTAAATGGAGGAAGATTAGAGGCTTCTTTCATAGATGAGTTCAGCATATCTCTATGGAGTTTTACAGTATGATGTGTAAGTGGTTTCTGTTGTGTTATGAGCCGGTGTATTTGTGGTTTGGCTGCATTGCACAGCTTGAGACTATTGTCTTGAGGTGGAGAGATGGTTTAGAAGTAGGTGAAGACATGGTGAAGGGTGCACAGGGACAAATGCATTTCTCTCTTTCAGCACTGCATGAGCCTGCACGTTTCAGCAGCTTGAATGAGTAAATATCTAGATAAATCCATCATTTCAATGCCCCACACCCAGAAACCTTCATCTGATGCTCATGGATCATTAAATCTGATTCCTCCGAGTTCCTCTGAGGCTCGCAGGCATTCCTGTCGAGATGCAATAACAATCTAACCTAGCAAAGTCAGATCTGGTCAACTTAATGTACCATCAAGAAACAAAGCCCGTTTTACTGCTTTTGGACAGGCTGGTGTTGTAGTCGGGATGTGGTATTTTTCTGTGCAGTGTCAAATGATGTCTTCTGTCTTATCTGTTGAGAGGGAACATGTTGTTTTCTCAGTGTTTCTAGTAGCCATGGAATGAGATTACATTCCATCCAATCCATCTTCATGATTCCACAGGACCCTTATACCTTAATATTATATTACACCTTATTTTCTGACCTTTTAAACAGGTCTGCCTCAACAAATTATGTGATAATATCTACGGTCCTCTTTCTTCTCATTCTCAAATCACTCTAATTCCACTATATATTTTTCAATTTCAGATCACCTTGATTTGAGCTTGCAAAAGTATTCAGTATTTTTTTTTTTTATGTCAATGACGTGACACTTTTTTTGTTGTTCTATTCATTTATTTAAAAATGCAATTTAAACATAAAATGACAAGTTTTTCCAGAGCCCTGATGTCACGTCCTCCCTGGTTTTCCCTGGCCCTGTCACGTACTACATTTCCCAGCATCCCCCTGGATCCACACCTGCACTCACTTCCCTCATCACCGCAGCTGAACCCCATCTCCTCATTACCTCATCACCAGCCTTTATATTCAGCTCCCTCACATGCACTTTCTGCTGGGTATTAATGTGTCTTGATGTTATGTTCTGAGTCTAGTTTGGTTATCTGTCACTGGTTTCAAAACTCTTCGGTGAGTGTTTCCATGTTTCCTCACTCGGGGTGATTCCAGTGTCGTTGAGAGTTTACTGTCAGCACAAACGGGGTGGATCCCCGTATTGACGGAGTATCAAGAGTTTGTGAGGTTAAACACTGGTTCCAAAGGTCATCGGTGAGAGATTCCATGTTTCCTCTCTCGAGATGATTCCAGTGTCTACGGTGATCTAGTGTCTGCCGAGTCTGCATCTATGTTCCATGCATCTGTGAGTCTTCATTCAAGTTCAGTGTATCTACGAGTCTACATCTAAGTCTCAAGGATCTACAGAGACTGAGACTATCATCTATGAGGACTATTATCTATGGAGACTGTCATCTATGGAATCCATTATCTCCTGAGTTTGAGTATTCAGAGACATTTCTTGAGTTCGAGCATTCAAAGACACTATCTGAGTTCCAGTATTCAAAGATGCTTCCTGAGTTCAAGTATTCCAAGAGACTCTAAGTTGATTGCCTTTTGAGTTTGACCTTCAGTTGCCTCCAGGGATTCTTGGGGTTGCACACGTGTATAAATAAAGTTTGAGTTTAAATTGTATTCTGGTCTCCTGTCCTGGTATAGCGTGACACCTGAATGATGTTTTAAACTAGACCCCCCCCCCCCCCCCCCTCCTTTTAAACTTCAGGAAAGGTTTTAAATATTTCCACATGGTTGTTGCACAAAGGATTTGACGCATGAATACATAACTTGTCTTGTAAAGCTTTACTTTTTCTTTGTCCCGTTACATTATAAGATAAATCAAACTCAAAGCTACTTTACATTTACTCTAGTTCCAAAAAAATTGGAACCAACCATTCCTCCTTCGTTATACTACTTCAAAATTGTTATGCATACGTAATGCGTAGTAACCTAGTCACGTGATACAATACAAATACACATTTATCAAAAAACATAATTACTCTTAATATAAGGAAAATATTACAAAATGAATTTCAATATGGTTCTAACAATGTCTCTTTTCATTATTTTTTTCCACAAATTCCATATTTATTTAATTCCGACTGCTAGTATTTACTCTGTTTAACATCATGAATTCTTGCATTATGGGCCGTGAACATGTTATGCTCGTGATGGAGTGGTATCAGAGTGATCTTGAAATGTGAGAGAAAAAAACAGGCTATTAATTTAGGGTGACCATATTCCAGGACATGTCCGGCCGGGATTTCGAGATCGCCCAAAATATCCGGGATACGGCTTTTGCTTTCTCGTCGCCATTCATTTTGTTTACATGCACACCTTTTGATTCAGTAGGACTGAATTAATTCCGATTGGTGAATCTGAATGTAGTGTTTACATGAACGCTAAACAAGTGATCGTTGATGTGCGTTTTAGCATTGCTAAGAAAATTCCTGAGTTTTCGTCTCGGTCGGGATCCGTGTGAAGCAGAATGACCTGCAAAGCTGGCACGTACGTGTCAGTGTCAAATAATGTAAACATAATGAATGGTGACTGTAGAAAGCAAAAGCCGAATCCCGGGCATTTTGGGCGATCTCGAAATCCTGGCCAGACATGTCCTGGTTAAACAGGACGTATGGTCACCCTATATTAATTGCAATAATTAGCTATTGACTCCTTCTATAATCATAAATCCAGCTTTAGGCAAGCTATATTGCCTACACATTGTTGCGGATGTCTTTTCTTTATTATTCTCAAAATAATTCACAATGTGCTTCCTGCTTCGTTCTGCTGTGTGTTATTCATGGGTGTTTTATCTTATCCAGTGGATTTTCCTAGATATTGGTTTTAAAGGTCTTGTTTCGAAAACCTCAATGTTAAAGTGGCTCAGAAAGTGTAAGCGTAACTTCATTCAATAAAGTGTCGACTGCTGCAATAGCACGGCTGCCACTCTGAAGGAAAGTTGATTCTGGCATTGCTTTGTGTTCTCATAGCATAATACTCTCAACCAAATAGCTTAAAATGTTTTTTGCCGTTCCGAGCGTGCAAGAAATTGAGTTATTTGTCAGAATTGTGAGACTGAATTGTAACACGCTCGTGACAGACAGGTAATCAAGCCTTACGTGATACGAGAGAGACCGCACAATGGCCGAGATAGGAGTCCTGACACCTTTTGAAGCTGCCTAGAAATTTTAAGCTGCCAGGCTGATCTCAATAACCCATTCCTGGATGACGATGTATTGAAATTTTCTCCATTTCCTCTGCAGTAATATCATCTTTTTCTTTTGTTATGTTTAAATATAACCCTAGACGAGACTGACTCCCTCTCCACATCTGCTTGTTTTAACGCTGTTTTTCTTGCATTATCTCAGAACTTCTACCCGTCTATCTGTCACTCTTCTCTGCACGGGACATGCAGTAATTGTCACTCTTCCTTGTCAGTTATCTTGTACTCTGACAAGTGAAAGTGGAAATATTGTAAAATTATCTTCCAAGTTTTTTTTGTGCCTTCACTTACTTGGCAGACTCTTCCTGTTTTACATTTCAGACTCTATTTTACATTTAAAAGAGCTAAATGAGAGACACTCATGTTAGTAATGATTATCTGGGATTTGAAAAGGAGAGGAAGTGACATGCCTGCGGCATGAACTGATTGTTGGAGATAAAGTTTCTCAGTTTTCTCAGTAAAAAATATATACATCATACGATTTAATACAATTTTATACAATATAGTTAATAACAAACAGGCAGTGAAATAGATTAGGTTATGACTTTTACTGGCTGCATTTAATTTCAATGAGGTCAATAGACAGAATAATATCACTTTGTTTATTTTTAACATTGACAAATTATGAATTTTGCTATTCATATTTGATAATTGTATTAATGCATTTTGTTTATTTTATGTGCAGGTGTTTTCCCATTGATTGATAATGGATTTCTTTCTGCATTGAGCGAGTATGTAATGTGTTCATTTCGTATTATGAGATATATAGTAATAAATTCAGAGGGCAGTGGAGCAGAAAAGCTTTTGAATGGTTGGTAATAATGAAACAGTATTGCGGTTGTTCTGTTCTGTTCTACAGTCTAAGCTATTCTGCAATGTTTTGACTTCACAGTTATCACCATTAAACATGAATGGAACAGGGAGGTTTCTAATGCATTAACAAAGAGATGCATTAGCAGAAGGCACTGTTAGACAGTTAAAGTTTTATACATTATTAACATCAGGGTTAGTAAGTTTAAACGTGTAGTGCATGATGTACAGAAAGATTGTTTGAAGGTTTGAAACCATAAATAATGGTGTTATTGATTATTAGAGGTCTATTTTATGTTAGTTGATCAAATTTTAAAGAAGACGTTATGTTTTCAAGTAAAAAAAAAGAAAAAAAAAAGCCTTGACAGACAGAAACTTAGAAAGATGGATGTTTTTATTTAGAATTTTGTTTTATTGTTAGTAATTTTGTAATGTGCTTGTTCATTATTATATTTACAATAATACATTTTTATTTCAGCTTTATTTTACTTAATGCATTTTTTTTTTTTTCATGGATTGTTAAAACAGATATGCTTTTAACATAAAGCCTTGCCATCTACAGAAGAGCAAAGCTCAGGGGATGTTGCGAGAGGTAAATTATAATCATTACCCTTAGTTTTTCTTTTTCCTCATGCTTTCAAAACTACTCTAGTGTGGTAACCTTTAAATTCCTTTTTACTTTCTTTGGGGGTTGAACAAAAGACCAGCTGTCGATTATTTTGGGAGAAGACAGCATCAGGAGTAAATATTGATTCAGACAAAATGGATTTTTCTGCTTCCCCCTTTGGAGATGATAAAAAAAGAAAACAGAAGGAATCTTTCACAGCCCGTTCAGTGGCCTTTTAACGTGCCTATGAAATGCTATTAAAGAGTTTGATTCTGATGGAGAAAAAAACACAAGCGCACGGCCTCTGTTGTCATTAATCACGACAGCAGTAGGAGATTTAACAGTTGGAGAACAGCAGACGAAAAATGAAAGGGCCTAGATCAAACATGCAGATGTATCAAATGATCTGAAAAGACACTTCATTTGCATATCTCTTTTGTACCGCTGGTTGTGTTCCTTTGAGCTTGGCTTAAGCATCTCATTGGCATTGTTGACAGGGAGGAATTTTAGGCTCCCTCAGAACACGTCATTAATTGGAAGGTTTAGAACACAAAAGGAAAGAGATTCAGAAGATGAAACCAAAGATTGTTACCAGAGAGGGAAAGAGATTTAAAGTCCAAATATCAGGAGACAAGTAAGTGCTGTTCACAAGCTAAGATGAGAAGTCAAAACGTTTGACTCCTCGGTAAATTCCTGTGAATCACTCGATGCTCTAGCCAGGGGCCGAACGCTACAACATTTTCCAGAAAGCATAGATCGCTACGGCCTCCCAGGAAGGGGATAGAGCAAATACCATGTCAGCAGCAATGTATTGGGCCTGTAGAAAGAAGTAGAAAAAGTAGACGTCCGGTTCGATATCTTTGCAGCTCCCCCATGAATATCGCCCAGTTGTTTACTCTACGCTCTCAAAATGTCTGAAGGAATCTTTCTTTTCCGCTCTCAGTCCACTATTGAATCTCGGTGAAAGGAAGGAGAAGGGCTGCTTCATGAGTTGAAGGGCTTATTGGCAACTTTGCCCTTTAAACTGATGGATGTTGTGACCGTGGCTGGATTTGACGGCTAGACTTGAGCAGATACTCGGAAAAAGGACACAATCGCTCACGTCAACCGTATCTTGCATTCAGACGCCTCTGTGGAAGGGCTCAGTTCTATGGGAAGGTTGTTTGGGAGTATGTGAGTTATTGCTAGCTTTGCTGGCTAATCTTGTCCATTCCTCTCCGCCACGGCCGTTGTGAAGGAGATGAAAACAGAAACTTGACTTTGGGACTCTTTTGTAGTTACTCTCATATCCCCATATTGGATGGCCCTTTGACCCTTAATACACATCCTGGTGTGTTGCAATGCCATATGAGTTGATGGCACAATTGTTGTGAGTGAATTGTCAACTTCTCAGTTCAGTTACTCAGACCCAAGGCTAGATTCAGCAGGAATCAAAGAAAGTGCAGCACCAATATTGAGCCACTGTTCCTGAACTTGCGTAAATGTCACAGCAAAATATCATTCAGCCATCAGAATCATTTTGATATACTGTTTCCAGCTCTTTAGTCAGCATGTTCTGTGATCACATTACTGGAGTTGTAACATTCTCAGGTGAGCAAGCCAATTAAGTCCATTTCATTTTAAACTATTCCCAGCTAAGCGCATGTATTTTACCTTGTGGGTAGCTTAATGAAACAAGCTGCATATCACAAAAAAAAAGAAAAACCCAGTTGCACTACAGTATAAAACCCAACAGAAAGTTGTAAACAGTACTTTCTGGTCAAATACATGCAGCCTTTGTAAGTATAAGAGGCTTCTTTTAAAACATTATACAATCTTACTGACCTCAAGCATTTCAACGGTAGTGTATTAATACTTAGAAATTGTATGCCGTTTTATATGGTACTTAATTGGTTACTTAAAATGGGCCACTTTGATTTACTACTGGATACAAGATTATATGAGCCAAAGCAATATTACTAAGATATTAAAATACCCTTTAAATATTATGATACTGAATGTGTGCAGATTTTACATCTTTTATGGAGCTTTGACACTGCCATCTTTCAGAGGGGCAAACGGGAACAGCTCTGGTCATGTGACTTATCAGATAATACTGCAGATTATACTACACAAATATGTTATCTTATACCACTTACCTTTCTTTATTGGGTTTAAGCCATTATATGCACCAAACAGTCTAAAGCTGAGACCAGAAGGAGGCTAGCCTGGCTCTTGGAGCCCCTTTTTTTCAGCATGCAGACTGATTATGACCCCAGTGATCTGCTTAGTCATCCAAGGCCCGCTCTCTGCCCTTTAAAGAGAGTGGATAAGCGCCAGCTGTTTGGCCCTGCTGAATGGTAATATCTTAAGGTAAACAGTGTTGTTTTCTTCTGCTCTGTTCTGATGTGCCCTTCATTCACGCTGCAGTGGTTTTGCTTTATGTTGGACCCTTTATGCTTGGGCTATATTTCCCCAGTACTTTTTAAGCTCAGGAGACGCACGTTTGTTTCCCAGTGCTGCAAGATAAAGTTATACCAAACTTTAATTGTCTCTCTGTTGCAAGCTATTGGTTAGGTTAGACAGATATGCTTTCATGTGTTGCTGTAAACGAGTATTTTATTATTGCTAAACCCAGTTTGAATCATAGGCCAAGATCCCCTTGGTGGTGAATTGTGTTTACACATCTGGAGTTGGAACCACACTTGCAAACCCTGTCAGACCTGCCTCCTAAATTACAGCAACAATGCAGAGACCGTCCAAGATTGAGTGTCTGTTTGCTGTGCCCAGTGCCTGGCTTTTTTCTTTTTTTTTTGTCTTCGGCTCATGCACCAACCCTTATTCATTGGCCCAGCAGGTGTGATGTGTCCAGATTCCAGATGGTTGTGCAGGCTGCTTCTCCCCCTGGCAAGCCAGATGCAGCTGTTTGGAAGGCAGACTGATTGATTTCGCTGCAGCCTCTCGCTGTGACCAGGCCTGGGTCACTCCTGCTACGCCCTCCTTGTGCACTGACATTTACCACCGAGCAAAGGAATCAGTCCAGGCTAGAGAAGGGAAAGATGCAGGAATGTTTTCTTGCCTAGCTGGGGGCGGTTCACAAGACATCCTGGACTTTTCATTGGACAGATTTGAAACGGAGACATCAATTGGGAGAAGGTTTGGATGGGAATTTGTACCGTCCCAAGCGATTCCAAAAATTAATGCACATTAGATGCACTCTGTGTGGGTATTTTCCAGGGGTCAATGGATATTAGGGGTTTAGTGGGCATATTTGCATTAGCCTGAGGCCTTTCTTTGATGCAGTATTGCAATATTATAGACCTTGAAATGTATGTTGAAATGTTACATCTTTTAACAAGGCCAGATGAACCATATGGGGATTTGAACACATTCCCAGGGTCAACACTTTCTAAGTTGGGCATGAAAAAATAACCATGGTCTAGAGACAAGTTTTTAAACTTGAGCGCAACATTTAGAATTCCGTGTCATGCACAAGATGCTGCAAAAGATGTGAAATGTGAGCGCAACAGTCAAACACATACATCTAGTGCATCTAGTGCACACAAAAAATAAATAAATGGAAAAGCAGTGCAGTAGAATGCAAAAACACATTCTGCGTGAGTGGTCACTAAGTGTTTGGTTTGCTGATTGTTTGCGAGGTTGGCGTCATCAATCGATCATGCTTAAGAGTTTGTTTTAAAATGTTTTAATGATATATTGCATAAATTAACATAGTTTATTTAAAATATTAAATAGTTAGTATTCATTTTGTGACTCCAGTAGTTCTATTTTGTATTGGAGGATGACCGGTTTAACAGGAACAAAATTGCTGTCTTAAATTTGGCTAATTCCTTAAACAACTGCATTTTGTTTTATTTTCAGAGTTATTCATGTGAACAGTTTGGTGGTTATTAAATTTGGATGAAGCAAAACTCTAACCACAAAACATAAAAATAACATGGTCTGCAAGTGTGCGTGTGTCCCCTCAAACTTGTCTGCAGAACAAAATGCTACAACATAATTTAAATTGCAGATTAAACTGCACCAGAACATAGTAAGATCTTAATATAGAGCTGAAGTGAATCTCTGAATGGCTTTAATTAAGTGACAAAAATGGCTAGGCATGAAACTTAAAATATATATGTTTGCGGCTCAAATCAGAAACCCACCCTAACGCCACAAACTCTTCACACACTTAAGGTGCTGCAGCCATTCCCAATCAGGTTGTCTGTGAACTCATATGACCATATTGATTTTGTTATTTCTTGAGCTGACATTTACACCAGACTCTGCCTAGTGGCTCTGGCTGCACTGGCTTTCATCAATGAAGTCTTAACCTTAATCGCACTTCAGGCCTGTCACAGCACCTGCCCGTAGGCCATCACCACTACTCTTTAAAAAGACAACGCCTCCCTGCCGAAGCCTCCAGGGCCCATTGCAGAGTGACCGTCCGTACAGGTTCTTAAAAAGCCACATGCCCAGAATAGACTTCTTTACCCTGCGTGTAAATGTCATACCAGTGGGTAGAGTTTACTCAGAGTGTCTGCGGCATCCAAGCTACTTACTTACCGCAGAATTCTATCTATGACCTGCAAACAAGGTGACATGTATTGGCGCCTTCATTACAGGATTTTATCTTTTAGTACTGTACAATTTTAGCCAGTCAAAGATGGCCAATTATGCCCTTTAAGTATTCCTTTAAACGTACTGAATTCAGATTGTCTACAGTCTTAGTCAATGTTACCAGATTCACTGCTCTTGGTTGGATAAGACAATTGAACATGAACACAAAGGTTTGATTCAATTTGATTTATCACAAATTCGGCTGTTTCAAGCACTGCTTATTTATAAATTAGTTTGTTGTGTTATTAACTGCGGACATGTCTTGAATAATTACTTAAACTCAAGCTGTAGGAGCAATATTAACTATTCATACACTGTAAAAAAAATATACATCCCCAAGTCAAAATTTTCTAGTGACTGGTCACATCTAAATTTTTCAATTAGTCTGACGTATTATTTCTCATTGAGCCAATGTTAACAGACTATTGCAACAAGAATTGCACTTGGGCCAATTAAAAAATTTAGATGTGACCAGTCACTAGAAAATTTTGACACTGTAATTTTTTTTTACAGTGTATTATTAATAATAAATTAATATTAATCTGTTAAAAGAAAGTTGCAAGTTCATTAGTGTATTAGTTTTGACATGATTCTTCAATATAAATATAAATATTGCTTCAGTAATAGTAAAAGTTTAAGTATTGCTTTAGTTTTTAACTTAATTTATGTTAATATATAACTTTCTTAATTGTGTGTTCAATAGCATATTAGTTTGGCAATGTTAAATCGGTATTGAGAAGCCTGAAATTTCATACTAAACTTTTGGTGTCTTGACGACCCTAGGTTTATGAATTGATATTCACAACCCACCTTTAATGTAATGTATTTCCAAATTATATTAAATGGTTTTTATATTAGTGGACGTTCAATACCTAAATGAAGCTACACCAAATGTGATTTTTGTCAAAATAATGCCCAAAATACTGTCTGGATGGTGGTTAACAGTCAGTTACTGAAGTGACATCAGTATCATTTTGGGAGAGTTATTAGATTATGAAGACATTTTTGTCTTAAAACAAGAGCTGATGAATTGCAATAGGACCAGGAATGTGCATTATGGAAGGAAATGGTGTCTGTTTTAAATTTTTTTTATTTAATGTTGACCTAAGCTAACTTCACTAATATATATTTTCCCTGTGATGCTGTTATAGTATAAATTAGCAAGGCTTTCTTAGATTAGATTAATTTCTTTCTGACTTATTGAAGTTGCTGAAGACTTTAATGAGCTAATTAATTAAAGATGTGATTCTCTGAGCAGCATTATAGGAGATGATCTATAAAAAATGAATAGCCTATTCTACCATCATTATGGCTGTGTGATAATAATGTTGATATCAATTTGTTCTGATTTAGTAGTTGAATGACAGTAAAAGGTTTAACTTGGATTCTAGAAGATAGGGGACACACTTAAAGCTGTTAGCTTTCTCTTTTAATAGAGAATGTAGTGACATATTGATCTGATACTCGCCGTACCTGTATATGTGGTCGTTGCCTTTCTCTCACCCAATAAAGCTGGTGAATTTGATTCGCTCCCTTGACATCTTTATTTAAGAGAAAAATATGTGAGGCACAAAAAAGAATCCGTGAGTTTATGTGCTTCTGCAAGTGCCATCAATTGTGTAGAATGCAACTCGACCACAGAAAGTCTTTACGTTCAGCCATCTGCAGGACTGTTCTTCAACAGTTATATTAACCTTAAAACCCTTCAATGGAAATCAAGTCTCCCATTTTACTCCATATGGTGTACGACTGAATTTGCTAATGAACCTTTGCAAACTAGGTTGTACAATTTAGGCGAGCTGTAAAATGTAGAATGGGACATTAAAATTGCTGAAAGAAAATTAATCTTAGCTCTCGCGGCCATGCGTTATGGCTATGCTCTCATCTGTTACTTTTATTCTCCAGTAGTTTTGAGGTTAGAAGGTCTAATGAGTAGATTGCATGCCTTGGAAAGGGATTACAACGCTTTAGACCTGCTAACTATTGCTTTACAGTGCTGTAGTTTCAGGAAAATATGTTGGTTCCAGACTTTCTATGGGAAGAATTAATCCAGGCATTATGGGTAAACTGAGATTCAGTGCCTCAGATGCTGACCTCATTGATGAAGCCAAAAGAATCCAGCTACAAAGAGTTGCGGGATTTCTAACATGCTTGAGTTGCATGCATACATTTTGGTGTGGGCCTTGGAAAAGTGCTAAAACTAACGAGTTTTGTCAGATACTCATCAAGCTTTTTTTTTGCCCAGGCTCACTGTTAATGTAGTCAGAAGGCACACGTTTAGATCTTCAGTATCACTTCAATCAGTTTATGAGTGGAGACGGAGGATGGGTTTGAACTCTGTTTCCCCTCAGTGAAGCAAAACAAAAAGCCAGTCTCTCTCAGGAGGAGCTGAGTAAACCATAACCTCTATATCACACCTGAGTCTTATAAAGCCATAGCAAAGAAATGGTATTCATCAGTTTTTGAAGTTTTTTCTGTCACTTTATTTCTCTTGTCTCTTGTCACACGCATCTCTGATTACAACAAACACATCCCTTGCTACTTCCTTGTTATAATTTTCCTCAAACGTAAAGGCACGGTTCATCTACAAATGTCAATTCTGTCATTATTTACTCACCCTCATGTCTTTCCTCTATGACTTGCAGAGATATAATTAACACTTTTTTACAATAAACAGGCACTGAAGCTTTCAAGCTTCAAAAACTATGCAAAAGCACCATAAAAGTATTATGAAGTGGCCCATACAACCTTGTGTGCTATATTCAACATTTTCCAAATGAAAGCTCTGCATGAGAAACTGACAAAAATTTAAGTCTCTGAAAATCTATAAGCTCTAAACCTTGGCACGGTCAAGAGAGTTGAAGATGTTGATGATCTTTTCAATTAATTTATTCTGTTAACAAAACCAAACAAACTGATTTGGACCAATTGACTCAATCAAGGTTCAACTCACTGATTCAAAGGATTCACAGTTAGATTGTACAAACGTACAAAGTGTTACAGTAGTTAACAGTCCAATGCTGGAGAATATATATCTGTCGTGTGACTTCATGATATCAGAGTACTTGGAATATAGTGCATAAAGTGACATTTTTATGTGCTTTGTGTGCTTTTTCAAAGCTTAAAAGCTTCAGTCTTCCTTAATTGCACGGAAAACAGTTTTAAATATCTCCTTTTGTGTTCCACATTAGAAAAAGAAAAAACATCCCACAGGTTTGTAATGACACAAGGGTGAGTAAATGGTGACAGAATTTTAATCATTGAACGAACTATCCATTTAATTTATCCCCTTTGTTGTTCACAAGCAGTACGACTTACGAAGAAAAGAAAAGACTTCTAAAAGCACATTTAAATGTTTTTTTCTCTGCACCAGCAGGGGACATTGTCATTTTCTAACCCCTGTCCCCTCGATCACAGCCCACCAGTGTCATCTTCTCTTGTTGTGATTAATAAGGAAATCATGCTGAGTCAAATTATTAGAAACTATGAAGTCTCCACACAGCTGTATCACAAAAATGAACTGATAAGGTGACCAACATGCCAAGCAATCAATTACGCTTTCCAGTTCAGACAGAGAAGAAGAAAAGAAAGCGTTATTGAGGGAGGGAGAGAGAGGGAATAAGTTGAGGCCAGGCAGCAGGTGGTGTTCTTGCTTTGGACGCCCGTCTCTGTAAGCAGCCATGCAGCGGAGATGAAGGCAGGCCTGCACAATACCCTTGCGCTTGGCTTTCTTTTGTCACATCAAACAGCCATAGATTTCTGTGGACATGGGCGCACATACACTCTTTTCCTCTTACCTCATTTCTCTGTCCTCCCATTGGATGTCATCTGCTTTGACACCAACTTATAGACACACATTTTGACCACTCACACAGGACACTTTCTAGCTTTAAAAGTAGTTTGACAGAGTGCAACAGAATTGAACAGAAGGCACATTTATATGTGTATGTATATAACTATAACAATGTTACTATTATCCTGACTAAGAAAGAAAGAATTCAAAAAATATAATTAAGAACATATACAGTGAGGAAAATAAGTATTTGAACACCCTGCTATTTTGCAAGTTCTCCCACTTGGAAATCATGGAGGGGTCTGAAATTGTCATCGTAGGTGCATGTCCACTGTGAGAGACATAATAATAAAAAAAAAAAAAATCCAGAAATCACAATGTATGATTTTTAAACTATTTATTTGTATGATGCAGCTGCAAATAAGTATTTGAACACCTGTCTATCAGCTAGAATTCTGGGGGGGTTCTGCACATGGGACAGGGCGACTGCACTGTATTAAGGAGAGGATGACCGGGGCAATGTATTGTGAGATTTTGGGGAACAACCTCCTTCCCTCAGTTAGAGCATTGAAGATGGGTCGAGGCTGGGTCTTCCAACATGACAATGACCCGAAGCACACAGCCAGGATAACCAAGGAGTGGCTCTGTAAGAAGCATATCAAGGTTCTGGCGTGGCCTAGCCAGTCTCCAGACCTAAACCCAATAGAGAATCTTTGGAGGGAGCTCAAACTCCGTGTTTCTCAGCGACAGCCCAGAAACCTGACTGATCTAGAGAAGATCTGTGTGGAGGAGTGGGCCAAAATCCCTCCTGCAGTGTGTGCAAACCTGGTGAAAAACTACAGGAAACGTTTGACCTCTGTAATTGCAAACAAAGGCTACTGTACCAAATATTAACATTGATTTTCTCAGGTGTTCAAATACTTATTTGCAGCTGTATCATACAAATAAATAGTTAAAAAATCATACATTGTGATTTCTGGATTTTTTTTTTTTAGATTATGTCTCTCACAGTGGACATGCACCTACGATGACAATTTCAGACCCCTCCATGATTTCTAAGTGGGAGAACTTGCAAAATAGCAGGGTGTTCAAATACTTATTTTCCTCACTGTATAATGAAAAAAGCATAACAAGTCTTTTAATTTTAACTATATACTATTTTTTAATTCACTTTTTGAGTTGCCAGCCAATGTCAGCATTTTTCTTTTTCTTTTTCATTTTCACAAAACTTTCATGGCCCCCAGAATATTTTTGTTGAATGAATATCTGAATATGCAATTTATCAATAGAAAAATTTTTGACTCTGCTTTATATATATATATATATTCTAGCTTAATGCATTCTTTTTATTTTATCAAACACTGAGGACCCTATCTTACACCCGGCGCAATGCAGTGGCAAGCGGATGCAAGTGTGTTTTGCTAGTTTCAGTCCGACGCAGTTATCATTTTCACGTCCTGCGCCACGTTGTTTAAATAGCAAATGCATTTGCATCCATTTGTGCGCCCATGGGCGTGCTGGTCTGAAAACGAGGTGTGTTCTGGCGCATTGTTGGCACGTTGCTATTTTGAGGCAACAGAAGTAGACTGCGCCATTGACCAGCTGAAACCTGGTCTAAATATATAGATTTTTTGTTATTTGTTATCGTTAGTAATCTGCGCCTATAGGCGGGTCCACAACGCGCCTACACTCTGCTTATTAAACACACAGGGACGCACGTACAGCAGCATACAAACATGCCAAATATTTCAAATAAAAGGATTACAATGTAAAAGATTATTATTGTTTACATAAAGATATGATGGAATCCGGCTTGTCCCGTAGATGGTCTGCTTGCACACTTTTACCTCGCGCACGAGCAGTTCCGTTTGCGCTCTGGAGACGGCTTTGGTCTTTCCACTATCAAATTCCGTCATGTAAATAGCGAATCTGCCATGGCGCGAGCGCAACTGGCATTTAAAGGGAATGGGAGATGAGACTCTGTTTGGTTTAACACACGTAAATCCTAAAACACACTCATTACTCATTAAGAGAATAGGGACAACCCTTTTAGACCATGCGCCTGGTGCGCCAACCATTTTTCCCGTCGTTAGCGAAAGTGGATTCTGACACGCCCGAAATTCCATTCGGTAAAGTTTGGCAGTTTTAAATTATATTCTGTTTAATGTTTGATGATCACGTTATTTTACTTGTGATTAAGCAATGCTTCTCTCCCTTGTTTCTGCTTCTTCTTCGCCTGTGTTTTGATCTGGAGATGCTGTACTCTTTTAGAAGTTGCGTAATTGCACCCCCTTACGTATAACATTGAAAACATGGATTGCCGGAAAATTTCCATGAATGACATTGAAACGTTGCGTCGTAAATGACAGAAAATTCCATCAATGGCAGAAAAAGAATGAAAGGGATCATTGTATTGGGCAGTTAAAAGTTTTTAAAAAAACTCTTCTTGAGCACATTTACCTATACCAATAAAAAAAATAATCAAGATTTCAAGAGTGAACAGCTTGGGCCCTATCTTGCACCCAGCGCAATTGACTTTGTACACCGACGCATGTTTCATTCCTATTTTGCACCTGCGCAAAGCGCGCTTTTCCCTCCACAGAAGCACGTCGCTAAACTAGGGAATGAACTTGCGCTCCCTGGGCGGTTCAGCGCAAAAAAGGAGGCGTGTTCCGGCGCAAACGTTCCCTGGTGCTATTTTACTGTTCCATAAAACAATTGCGCCACTGGCCAGAAAAAACCTAGTCTAAAGTCAGTGGTGTGTTGCGCGTTGTTCATTATGCTATTTTAAGGGCGCATGCTTGACCATATAATGTATAGCGTGCACAACGCGCATACACTTTGATTCTCTAATCTACACAGAAGCAGCAGTTTTCATTTTTGCAAATCATATTATTACAAACGATAGATAGATAGATAGATAGATAGATAGATAGATAGATAGATAGATAGATAGATAGATAGATAGATACTTCACTTCAGACCAACCCCTTTTAGATTTGCGCCGAGCGCAAGAGTCATTTATCCCGCCGGGAAAATAGCAACAGCGCCGAGACCCGCCCACAAAGTTACTTGCGCTTTGCCACTTGCGTTTCAGATCGTTAAAATAGGGCCCCTTGTGTGCTTGTGTGAACGGCCCTTTAACTTCCTTGACACTTTGTCTCAGGCAGTTTGAAGGACATAACATAATTAATGTCCTGCCTTTTCTATTCCGTCTCATTTTTCCCCTCCTCTTGTTCATCATATTATTCTTTTTTTCTGAGAGAGGGCAAACATGTGCAGATATGCCCTGTGATTATATCTGCTCTGACATTTTTTTTTTGTCTGGATGGATGTTAACATTTCTGTCATGCTGTCTTATGTGCAATGTTATCTCTGCCCTGCTGAGGCATTTCAAAGAATATTTGCTTCATATGCAGTTAAAAAAAGTCATTGAATTCCCAAGTAACTAAACTAGATTCTGTTCTCTTTCGAGGAACTCCATTAAGCAAACTCCTAAAGGACTTGTAGAATAGAAACAACCATAAAGACTGGAGTCGTGGTTTGGAAGCAGCAACCTTAACCCCCTGATGTATTTGCCATTAAATCAGAGATAAAGCAGAGTATGCTTTGTGAGTTTAACAAGAGACGCCATAGTGGTATCCGAGAGTCACTTAGGGCAGTGCTATTTTAGCAGCAAATTAACCTGTAGAACAAGAATGATAGTATTTTTTTCCATTTCAGTAAACACAGCACTTTTGTCAGATTTGGCTCATTTAATCTAGGAAATAAGCTATAATAAGCATTTATTTCCCCCTCAAAATACAACGTGCTGAGATCCTCCATTATTTTTTCAGTCTGTGTCATATCCTAGGGGACACGTCAAAGAGAACTTTGTGCCGTATTGCTGAGTGTGCGAACGCAAATGGCTTTTTTTCAGCTGCAGTTTTTCCTTGAAACTCTGACTTGCTGTAGTAATAACGTGATTGAAGCTCCCTAATGCTGAAGCTACCTGGCAAGAATTCTTTTGCGACAGTGAAGAAGCACACAATCTCACATTCAGAATGCTCATCTGAACACACAGTAAGGTGCAGCAGATGTTTGAGAGCTGCCCTGTTATTGTGCATCCCGTGTCCCAGCTGGATCCTTACAAGGTCCTTGCCGCCCAGCGCTCTCCAACTCAACTCTCCGCAAAGCAAATCAAACCAACACTTTGACATTTTCATCTGATCTTATATAATTGACTTGGATAATAGCTTCAGTAACAACTAAAGAAACCTTAGTTGGAAAAAATAGGTATTTATTAAGGCATTTTATTGAATGCCTTGTATACGTACTTTCTTTTATTGATGGGTACAAGTTGAGGTATGTTACGACCCTTCTCTGTTTTTAAAAGTCTAGGGAATTAGAAGGGGAACATTAGGCCACCCTTCAGCAATTATTACCATTAAAACTGGGAGAGTGAATAAGACCATCGAGAAGCAACAGAACATGTGAACAAATTTATTATGTGCAATTACCGGCCAAAAAGAGACAGAGACAGAGACAGAGAGAGCAAAGAAAAAACTATTTAAGCAAATAATTATTATTTACAATCAAAAGTAAAGAAATCACAGAAAACCAGCAAATTATGTTATACCAGACCTGGGGAGAAAAATGGGAAAATTGGACAGTGCCAACACAAAGAAAATAATAAAATGTTTCTAACCCATTTCAACTAACTAATACAAAAGAAAAATGTAGAAAGAAAAGTTTTCAATGTCCGAGACATCGTATACTTTCACTCTACCTATCAAAATAAAAATTACAGCAAATGGCACATGCCCCTAAACCTAGTGTATCTAAACAAAATAAATCAGAGCTAAGTCTGCACGATGTACATCACGAGACATAACTTAACTATTCCTTTTCCTCTATCCAGCCAAACACAACGTCACCGCTCTCAAATGCTCAATAATAAAGGAAATAGAATGGCAAAGTAATTTGGTTTCACATGATAATCAAAACACACTAACAAAGCTTGATCAGTTATAATCCCTGTAACAGGGAACAACAACAGGAAAGAAAGTGACTGGAAAATGAAAATCGGTCCCATTTGTATAAACATCATGCATGTTAATGTGTATACAGCTCTGGAAAAAATTGAGACCATTGCAACATTAGCAGTTTCTCTGGATTTACTATTTATATGTATGTGTTTGAGTAAAATTCCGACCAATTTTTTTCTAAATTTCAAATAAAAATATTGTAATTTAGAGCGTTTATTTTCAGAAAATGACAACTGGTCAAAATATCACAAAAGATGCCTCAAATACCTCAAATAATGCAAAGAAAACAAGTTTATATTCATTTTAAACAACACAACACCAGTGTTTTAACTTAGGAAGAGTTCAGGAATCAATATTTGGTGGAATAACCCTGATTTCCAATTATAGCTTTCGTGCGTCTTGTCATGCTTTCTACCAGACTTTTATGTTGCTGTTGGGTGACTTTATGCCACTCCTAATGCAACAATTCAAGCAGCTTGTCTTTGTTTGATGGCTTATGACCTTTCTTCCTCCTGATCACATTTCAGAGGTTTTCAGAGGGGTTCAGGTCTGAAGATTGTCTGGACATGACAGGTGTCTTCCATCCACACCTTTGTTGGCCTGGCTGTGTGACATGGAGCATGGTCCTGCGGAACCCCCCCCCCCCCCCCCCCCCCCCAAACAATTCTTCAAGTTGGAGAACATTGTCAGATGTAGCTCTACAGAAGAAAGTGTCATTGTGCAGTTCAATTTAGATCAGTGTTGTAGTTCAATAAATGTGTCAATGAAGATCATTAATTATGAAACAAGTTCAGTTCAGCTAAGCAATTCTACAGAAGATAATAGTGTCATCAGCTCAAGTCAATTCAATGTTGATTCAATTCAGTTCAATAACAGTGTTAATGTTACAAAGTTATCATCATTATGCAGCTCATTTCAGTTCAAATTTTGTTCTAAGTCAATATAGTCAGTGCAGTTAAATCTATAATATAACTAAATATGTATTGTCAATGAATCACTTTGGAGCGAAATGGGTATTTTGCCCATAGGAACGGTCGTCCCTGTGTGCTTTAATGTTTTTTTGCATGTCATTGTCAGAAAGAATCCCCGCTTCCCTTCAACTGAAATGGTGATTGATGGAGAGCAAAAATAGGTGTGAAAGAGTAATAATGTTGCTGGAAGTAAAAGAGGAAGATGGACATAAATGTTGGAACAGCATGGCTCACTGGCTCTTACAAAAGGGAAAATAGTGATCTTAAAAACCTCTCCATCTACCATTGACCTAAAAGCCACACAACATCAATTCCCTCTGAGTTTTAAAAGCTGGATGATTACCTTTAGTTCTTAATGAAGACAAGCTTTGCTTTCCTGGGTGGAAGGCAACCTAAAATTAGTATAATTGACCAGAAAAGCAGAATTGTTGTGCTCTCACTCGCCTTAAAAGCAGCATTTAGTCATTGTTGGGTTGACAGAAAATGGACTTGCTGATCTATTTGAACTACAATACTCCAGGTTTGGTTAGTACACTTGTTTTAGCAGTGCAGTTGACGCTGTTTTTAACTAAGAACTGGAAAAGCAAGTGCCTTGTTTTTTTTTTCAAAAGATGAAATAAACAAGGCAAAATCAGGTTGTACGATTCCTTTATACAGAAAACCTTGACTGTGTAGTTCAGGTCTGAGAATAAATTAGTCAGAAAAGTAAAAAAGTGCACTGAATGTAGGCACTGTGAGAAAAATATTTATTTATTTATTAATTAGTATGTGCACTATGTAATTAGTCACATTTGATTAGTATTGTGGCTAGAGACAGATTGTATTTGTGAAAGGGAAGATTGTGGCAATTTTAACAGGGGTCAAAGGAGAATTCCATTCTATTCATTCAGATACAAATGTGGGAGAGCGGAAACTCAAGTACATGCAAACAATTTCTTATTCACTGTACTAAAGTTACATTCCCTCAATCACGTACAAGCTAGAATTATGACACTTATACTGGACATGTTAAGTGGAGTTCTCTGTCTTGAAAGGTGTGATCATCACACACACACACACACACACACACACACACACACACACACACACACACACACACACACACACACACACACACACACACACACACACACACACACACACACACACACACACACACACACACACACACACACACACACTCTGCAAAACAGGCATTTTGACATATTTGTGTGTGTTCTTGTCTATTCAAGTGCGAAAGAGAACTCAATGTTCTACAGGTGCGCTGTCTGAAGTGACTTTCTGTACACGCGTGTCGGATGTCTCTGTTCACATCGAGCCGATTCACACACAGCACACCTGTACAGATTTAAGTTATTTTTTGCATCGTATCTCGCTTGATAGCGTGTTCATACACTCGCCTAAAGGATTATTAGGAACACCATACTAATACTGTGTTTGACCCCCTTTCGCCTTCAGAACTGCCTTAATTCTACGTGGCATTGATTCAACAAGGTGCTGAAAGCATTCTTTAGAAATGTTGGCCCATATTGATAGGATAGCATCTTGCAGTTGATGGAGATTTGTGGGATGCACATCCAGGGCACGAAAGCTCCCGTTCCACCACATTCCAAAGATGCTCTATTGGGTTGAGATCTGGTGACTGTGGGGGCCATTTTAGTACAGTGAACTCATTGTCATGTTCAAGAAACCAATTTGAAATGATTCGAGCTTTGTGACATGGTGCATTATCCTGCTGGAAGTAGCCATCAGAGGATGGGTACATGGTGGTCATAAAGGGATGGACATGGTCAGAAACAATGCTCAGGTAGGCCTTGGCATTTAAACGATGCCCAATTGGCACTAAGGGGCCTAAAGTGTGCCAAGAAAACATCCCCCACACCATTACACCACCACCACCAGCCTGCACAGTGGTAACAAGGCATGATGGATCCATGTTCTCATTCTGTTTACGCCAAATTCTGACTACCATCTGAATGTCTCAACAGAAATCGAGACTCATCAGACCAGGCAACATTTTTCCAGTCTTCAACTGTCCAATTTTGGTGAGCTCGTGCAAATTGTAGCCTCTTTTTCATATTTGTAGTGGAGATGAGTGGTACCTGGTGGGGTCTTCTGCTGTTGTAGCCCATCCGCCTCAAGGTTGTGCGTGTTGTGGCTTCACAAATGCTTTGCTGCATACCTCGGTTGTAACGAGTGGTTATTTCAGTCAAAGTTGCTCTTCTATCAGCTTGAATCAGTCGGCCCATTCTCCTCTAACCTCTAGCATCAACAAGGCATTTTCGCCCACAGGACTGCCACATACTGGATGTTTTTCCCTTTTCACACCATTCTTTGTAAACCCTAGAAATGGTTGTGCATGAAAATCCCAGTAACTGAGCAGATTGTGAAATACTCAGACCGGCCCGTCTGGCACCAACAACCATGCCACGCTCAAAATTGCTTAAATCACCTTTCTTTCTCATTCTGACATTCAGTTTGGAGTTTAGGAGATTGTCTTGACCAGGACCACACCCCTAAATGCATTGAAGCAACTACCATGTGATTGGTTGATTAGATAATTGCATTAATGAGAAATTGAACAGGTGTTCCTAATAATCCTTTAGGTGAGTGTATATTTATATGTATTAAAATGTTTGGTTACACTTACATTTCGATAGTCCACTTTAGACATTCTACAAACTATTAGTAACTTCACAAGTACATGTCAACTAACTCTAGTAGCCTGTAGTAAATTGTTAGTATACTGTTAGGTTAGGGTTAGGTGTTAGGTTTGGGGTTAGTAGAATAAGTTGACGTAGTTGCAAAGTTAGTTATAATCGGTAGATTGTCTGTTAGAGGAGCATATTATGATATTATGCAGACAGTCTACTAATACTCTAATGACTGGTTGATGACGTAGTTGCAAAGTTACTTATAGTTAGTAGGATGTCTAAAGTGAACCATCAAAATAAAAATGTTACCAAATATTTACATTAACAGACTTGAGTTACAGCTGCACAGGATGATTCATAACCTTAAAAATGTTAAAATTGTCCCCTGTATTCAGTAATCAAAAGGAAATCTTTCTTTCCGTTTCAGGTTGTGTGCACTGGAGCGCAGGAAAAAGAAGAGAAGGCTGAATGTGAACCGGGATTTCAGGAGAAGGAGTTCCAGGTGGAGTACAGTGGAGGGTTCCTCAAAGACGTTCCTCTGCTGCAAGGTACGGCAATGATGTCATCAGCGGTGAATGAGAGTGTTCAGGTTTGATTGGGGAATTTGTGCATTTGTGGCTTTCTCTTGCCTCTTGCTTCCTCTCTTTCACACACCGTGGCCGCCTGAGCCACATGTGTGCGCCAGCTGGATAAATAACAGTTCTCGAGGGCCTCTGGTGAATGTTGATTGTTCATTATTCTCATTATCATGCACAGTACTTTTTCATTTATATAAAAAAAAGAGGAAATAAAAGCTGCAGTGTCCAAACAAAAACATCAAAATGATCTGGTGCTCATAAATTATTCTGTTTGATTGTGGATGTTTACAAAGCCTTTGTGATTCCCATCTCTTCCAGCATCTGCTGTTTGTAACTGTTGCAGCATCATAGAACTTTCTGCATAAAGATTCTCATAAAGATTCTGGCAGATCATGCCACCATCAAGACAGTTTCTGTCTGGATCATAGTTTTCAGAGGCGGTTAAGATTAGAACGGCCAACATTGTCCCTGTCAGACTGGAACAATGACATTAAACCAGCAGAAATGTGAAAGAAAGAAAAGCAGAATGTGAGAACTGCTAATAACGGAGTCGTTTCCTCACAGGTCTCCACGTTCACACAATAAAACTCCCGAGACCTCGAGAATCAGAGTGATTAATGAAATTACAGTCTAATTACACATTAAGCATGTACGTCCCCACAGGATACTCGTACACTGCCTTGAATGAAAAAGGCATCACCATGAGTGTTTTGAGAGCAACAACATATTAATCAGTTTTCCAGATAAATTATAAACAATGTGTTGCCTGGTGGAGTTGTAACCCACCCACCCCTTAAGCATAACATGACAAAATTTAGAAAATAAATGAAAAAATGCAAATGCACCTCATAGATGTCCAGAGGTCCTGTACTGCATGTGAATACAAATCAGACAAGGGACCGAACATGCTGCAGAGGTCAGTGCTGCAGTGAGAGAAAGCAGACAGTGGCTTCACTCAAGCAGGATGGAGTGTGGGGTGCTTGTATTACACTGATCCCCGTTTGTGGAAAATGCAAAAAGTCATGTGAGATAGTAGTGTAATAGAATAATATAAAATGATATGTAATATAATAGAGTATTGGCCACCTTGATATTCATAATCAGTCCGCAAAATAGTCTGAATGTGTCACTGGTTGAAATTGGTTGAATTTAATCCAGTTGTCTGTCTGTCCGTCCATCCATCCATCCATCCATCCATCCATCCATCCATCCATCCATCCATCCATCCGTCCATCCATCCACCGATCCATCCATCCATCCGTCCATCCATCCACCGATCCATCCATCCATCCACCGATCCATCCATCCGTCCATCCATCCATCCATCCATCCATCCATCCATCCATCCACCGATCCATCCATCCATCCGTCCATCCATCCACCGATCCATCCATCCATCCACCGATCCATCCATCCGTCCATCCATCCATCCACCGATCCATCCATCCATCCATCCATCCATCCATCCATCCATCCATCCATCCATCCATCCATCCATCCGTCTGTCTATCTACCATTCTCTCCATCTATTGTTCATTTATGCTTGTAAAATGTTTAAACAGCGTACTTGTCTGTGTTGCCCTGTCCACTCTATTGCTTAAAAATGTAAACAATTACGTTATGTTCTTGGGGCTAAGAATGTACTCTGATTATTTTCAAGTCTCTTTTTTGCAAGCTCTGACAAGCTCAGATCGTGGAAGGAAAATATGACGGGGAAAATGAAAATGTGCAAATGAATGGAGATGCATCTGTTTTAATTTCCGTGATTTTCTAGCATTTCAGACAAGTAGGCTGCAATCAAAAGACACTGAAAATACTGTTGTGTTACGTTCACATGTCATGGCATGTGGTTGTCATTCCGAAACTCTGCGTGTTTACTTTAGACTTTTTATAAATAAATAATGAGGAGCATATTTGAACATTATTATACTTGAGACCTGATAATTAGCATTTATCAATCTAATTCTCAAGTACATTGAAGGTTATTTAAGGCTGTCGCCTGAAAGATTTGTGTTTTAACAGAAAGGTGTGAGTGATTTGATTGGTTAATCAAGAGATCCCATAGAGCCTATGATGATTGTCAGTCCTCGTTCAAAAAACAACAACAAAAAAACATCAACAAACTGTTCCTCTTGATTGTCACAATTCACTGGACTGTGTCTCCTCTGAGATGCACAGTAATGTCGTCAAGCTTTTCTTCAAATCCTCTGGGATCGGCAGTAATGTCTAGCTGACACTGCTTCGGGCCCCAGTGGGAATCTAGTATCTCTGCCAAAGTGCCTTTCTTTTTTGTCAATTGACAGTCGTGTCAACAGGTTGCACAGCTAAAAGAGGAAGAAAGGGCACAGTAGTTTGCCAAAACAGTACTGCGGATACTGCAGTTTAACAATACAATCCAATGCAGTTTTTTTTGTGAACGTTTGTGTCGGTGTGTGAGACTGGGCATGACTGTTGAGTTTGCACACAGTCACCGATTTGGAACCGGTTTGACCGCTGTGTTCCAAGTTTTTGTATTTTGGGAGAGCCATTGATCCATGTAATTAGAACAGTGAGAGTGGTGGCAGTCCTTACAAAAGATTGTTCCCTTTGAATTTCAATTTACTTAAGCTACAGAACATGATTACACTGACATCGAAGACCACTCAACACCATTAAGCTGACAGACAAAGAAACGAAAGCACAGTCACCAAGGCAAAAATGCAATGAGAAGTGCCACTTTTTCCAATGGAAAAATATATATTTTATCACCAATTCAGAAAGCTGGACAATCTAGCCTGGAGTTTCAATCTTTTTATTCTGTTCTATTCTATTTTATTCGATAGGGAAGGGCACTGAGGCATTCTGCCATCTAGGGACCCAGCGATCCATGCACATGGAGACAGAGCTCAGTTCCGCTTTACTGAGTCACCCTGTAACAACTGTGCACTTCTATTACCCTGAATATGCTCCTGTCAGCACAGCACAACACACAAAACGCACTCACGTGCACAACTTCGCACATGTAGGCAAATTACTTTCGTAGGAATCCAAAATAGAAACGATGGCATTACCATGTTATGTTGTTTGCGAAAGCGTGATCATTCAGTCAGAGAAGTAAGTTTGGATTTCATGAAGCTTATTTGTTGCATGGTCTAGGCTTAAGAACCTTGAAGCATGTACAGCTGCTACACAAGAAAACTGGCCTGAGTGTTCTCATTTGTATTTATAGATGTATGGGTGCAGCTCAAACTAACTTTTCAGCTGTGCTGTCATTCTGGACCTCAGAAGGACCTGGAGAAGAAAGTTCAGCACTCTAACTTAAGCAATAGAAAAAAAAGAAACACAAATGTGATTGTTCATCTAAAGTTGCTTATTAGTATGGTTGAATTGGATCATCGAATGTCAGCAGCAAAGACATTGGTTAATAAAATAAGATTAAATACGTATATTTGTATCATTTAACATTTACTTATTCCAGGTTTGTGTAATATTCTGAGTTTGCATTTCACTGTTTTAATTAATTTTGAGAAACACTGAATATGTTTTTGTGCAGTTGAGATTAGTAAATGCATATTCACATTTAGTCTATAACTTCAATAACCATCACAACCCATCTATATTTACTTCTGATTTCTCTCAACATGCGGGCTGGAGAGCTACCAGTTAATAAATGGGAAAATAAAGTAATTTTCTTTACTTGTTTGAAAAATAATTAAGTTACCCTCAACACTGGTTTGTACATTATAAAATATTATTTAGTTTTGAGAGATCTCTTGTTCGTCAAGGCTGCATTTATTCAATGAAAAATACAATTAAACCAACAATATTGTGAAATATTATTGCAATTTTAATTTGAATACATTTTAAAATGTTATTTACTCCTGTTATGGCAAAGCTTAATTTTCAGAATCATTAGTCCAGTCTTCAGTGTCACATGATGGCAGCCAAATAACACTTTAATCAGTCAGTAAATATGAAGATATACATGTCATTAAGATATACATTAAACTCCCATAATTAGCACCTTGATAGCACACAAATGTCTAACTGTTTTTGCTTGTGTGATTGCCAGCCTCTGCTTTCCTGCTACAGACTGAAGTGCCTAATGAGTGTATAACGCGCCACACTGTTACTTTCAGCTAATAAAAGAAAAATACTTTTCAAGTTGTAATAAAATTAATTAATTTAAGGAGTAAAAAAGTACTGTTTTTTTTCTTTGTAGAAATGTACAATGTACAAGTAGTCAGTTTAAATTGCACCTGAGTAAAGTGCAAATCCCCCAAAA